>NC_083568.1:26905959-27524639 GCF_019925205.1 Metopolophium dirhodum
TATACTGCTGCACGTGTCGACGCGTTTCCAATAATTGTGCAAGTAGAATACCTACTTGAATATTATGATAAATTATTTCCTAAACATCAACGCTTACAGCTGATATATGGCCATATAAGGTCACCTAATTATAATAAACCTATACGTCATAATATTGTTATTTAATTAATTATTTTAATCCCCGACGTCGAGTAATGGGTAATATTGCTAATGGGGTCTAATACCTTCAACAATGAATTATGAAATATTACTTTTTTTCAGATGACTTGTCTAACAAATAATAACTCGCGTTGAATCTCCAACTTAATTGCAACTGACGTTTTTTTTTTTAACGGAGGTGTGTCCATATAACACCCGTGAGGGTACTACTAGGTGTGTCAAAATATAATAACCTGCACGGGTTATACACTATATAGTTCATCTGATCGGCATAATATTATATGAGTGTATGAACGCTGTGAGGTAACTACGTATGACAGATCATTGTACGTGGTAAGTGTAGGTTATAGGTAACGGTAATAATGATTACTGTCATTATGCCTAACGAGTGACGATTATGGTAGCCGGTAGGTAAATTATGATGTATTTTTAAATTACTTACCCATTAGTACATACTTATACCTATCTATACATTTAAACAAACAGTTTTTTTCATTCAAATCGTATACCGATTGTATTGTTTCACAGAAGTGTGATATTATTTTACGTGATGTGTTTGTCACGTCATTATCTAACTCGTTAAATCGAACGATATCAATAAGTAGAAGTAGGTATCATTAATTCATTATTATACTATTAGGTGTTCAATTTTTAAACACATTTTTCAACCTCCGTAATTGAAAAATGAGATGAATCGTTTTTTAACCGTTATAATGGTTAAAACTTAAAAGTCCAAAGTTGCACGTCGTCGTAGGGAGTTGAAGACGTGTAATAGTTGATGAATTTATGAGATTATGGTACCTATACGTCCTACCTATTATAGTATAATATAATATAATTATTTTATCCCTTGAAGGCATAAAATATGTCGGGGGTGAGTAATAACTAATAACTACTAATAAGTAATAGTTGAAGTGCATACCGGCTACCATCGATTCCAAAAAAAATAAGTTTAGGTATCGGAATAAGCGACTTATAATTTATAGGTACCTATTGTCAATTTATGTGGTTTTATTCATTGGTATTATTGGTATAGATCATGGGGAAAAAATGTATATTTTATATAAAATAAAAATATAATTATATTATCAATTTGCAGGAAAATCAATAAAAGAGAACATAATTTTATGAGAGAATTTATCGAAAAAGTCTAGATTTCAAAGAATAATATAAATTAAATAATAATATCCCAATAGAATTACATATTTCATGGTTACAACTTACTATATTTTCATAGAAAAAAATTGTAGTTTTAAAAAAACTAAAAAAGGGTTTTTATTTAACTTATTAGTGAAGTAAAAAGCAGAAAATAAATCATGATGTCCTTCTACTTGGTATAATGAGTATGAATGATGGTCCTTTCACTGTTGAAGTGTACTCAAATAAAATCTGGCGGGCTTTACTTGCTTTATCGTCTTACTATCTTAGGCCTTTTGCCCTTATATTAATAAAATTATTGTTGTCCATTTAATCTTCATTTCTATATTCATGTTGGCACTTGTTCATACTTGGTAGTATGAAGTTCATATTATATTATTATGCACTAGTATTCTTATTTCTTATATATTATATTAGTATCTGGATGAATATATTCACATCTTTAATTTTGATTTTCCCAGCTTTGCGCCAGGTTTTTATTTGAGCACACTTCAACAGTGAAAGTACCATCATAGGTACTCACTACTCAGAATACCAGGTCGAAGGACATCAGAATTGATTTTCTGCTTTTTAGTTCACTAATAAAAACCTTTTTTAGTTTATTTAAAACCACAATTTATTTAAAACTTTGTAGTAACAAAGTTTAATTCTTTAACATAAAATGGAAAGCATAAAAAGAGTCTTTTTGCGATAATACGAACCCCGCGCCGCAGCCATCGTTTCATCCACGTCATGTGTGCGGGCGGCGGCGACCGAGGTTGACTCATAGGCGCAATTATATAACCCCCCCCCCCCCCTTTTTAAATTATACTTTAGTTAAAAATATATATTATCAGGGTCTATGCAGCTGATACAATTCTAGACACCCCCCTCCCGAAAAATTTCCCTAGTTGCACCTATGGCGGTTGTTGTTTGAAACAATCACATTTTAGAAAAAGCTCTTCGGCATGGACAACTATAGAGCTCATTCTGATTCAGAATATATCTTTTTTATTTCTGTACGTTTAGCCGTTCTTGAGAAATAGCAAGAACAAACATACAGACAGACAAACAGCAGGCTGACAAGATTCGTAGTTTTCAATAAAAAACCTTTAAAAAAAGCAATCTGCAATATTCTATAATGTTTCGAGTAGGTATATAAATTGTTTACATATTGTCCGAGGTTACTTTTATAATAAACAATATTGTATAATATTATATAATGTTTATATTATTATTTATTTTATATTTCTATGACATTATTTTAAACTGAAAAATAAATGTTTTATTGACAACTAATCGGTAGTCGACAGGGTGCGTCCAATGTCCATAGGTATACATAATAGTTTTTCCAGATGTGCGGCTTGCGCAAATCGTCAAACGTGCTGTAACTAATGCATGATAATATTATAAATAATGTTATATGTAAACTACAAATTAAGGTACAAATTTAAATTACAATTTTACAGTTAAACAGCGACATGTGCGACGTGCCTGCGTATATTCCGTCCAAGACGTTCTATAAACATATACATTATATATGTATTTATAATGCGTGTCAGACGTCAGTCGGAATGGAAATTGCTGTTATTGTTATTATACACCTAAAGGTAGTTACTTAAATACTTGACCTATATAGTATCTATATAATATGATGATAATACGATGTCTATATCATTATATCCATCTAAAATGTAAATTACTCGCCATGTACCTGCCTACCTACCTACCTATAATCTATATTCATATATATCTATAATATATTTATTGAACTAAAGTTATCCACCATACTGTAGACTCGTAAAGGCATATTATATTCTTACTCAAATATATTATACTACAGTATTAAATACAAATGGGAAATTATAATTTAGTCCACTGGGTCGGCCGATTAAAACGCCCCAGCCCCACTAACCTATAGATATATATATATAATATCATCAGATACTTATAAAATTGATTTAATTTTGTAAATTATAACAAGACTGAGAAAATTATAATAAATTCAACGATAATGAATAGGAATTTAATATTATAGCGAGCAACAGTCGAACAGTTTGGCTGTCGTACCTATATCTACGTTGTACGTAATGGACATGAAGCTTTCGTAAGCATGCCAGTGTACTTATGTCTTACACAGATTACAGGTATTAAATAATGACTTGCTGTGGATAAAATTATTTTTACATTCCAAGTCCATCACAAATGATGGTTCTTTTTCACCGGTCGTGCTTTCAGCGGTGAAATTATGCAATTATAATTTTTTTTTTCAACATATTATTTTATTCACGACATGCAACATGAACAATAAGCTAAATTGATAAAGTATAAGAATTAATTTATACCTATGTACCCTCAAACATAAATTACACGTCCGTGAAGCCCTTCAACTTCATTAAAAGATTTCGCAAATCATGCTCAGAGAAAATAATTGTCAATAATTTGCAAGTGCAAATTATGTCAGATATACATGGTTTAATGTTGACCCAGAAAATCCAAACAGGCCTCAAAACATTCCCTATAATATTATGTTATACTGCTATAGTTATAACAAGAGTTTGCGACCTACAAGTCCAATATCCTATAGTTTGCAAGTCAGATGTATAATTTATAACTTTATTGAAGGTCTGCATGGGTTATGAACTTATGGGTATAAAACGTTGAAAGCCCGTCCGGCTTAGGGCTTAGTAAATTCGGGGAACGGACTAGGGTTTGCCAACTATATACCAAGTCTATTGGGAATGGTTGTGAGTTTGGTTGGACTTTCTATAAGTAAACATATTGAAAGGAATCGTGAATTTGGCCCTGATATGCAAAAATCTTTAATATTTCCATTTTCCAGGTATATTTGTACTTGCAAATTCTGGACGTCGAACTTAAAACAGTGCTCTGCTGTACAGTAGGTGTCAAGAAGTAATGAGTTGTAATGTGTTAAATTTGAATTCAATGATATATAAAATCACTGTATACGAAAAACGATTCTGAGCAAAGACGGCGGACTTAAGGAGAATCTCGTATTACATTTTCAAATTTTGGATATACATAGAACATTTTTTATGAATTTCTAACCCAAAATAATTTGAAAATCTTCGTGGTTTTTATGAAGTTTGTAAAAATTCTAACTTTAACCGCTCGTAAAAAAATATTATTGATTTCACTCGACCTTTTTTTTAATTTCCACTAATAACAACTAATGAATAATTTCGTATTAAATTTTCAAGTTTTTTGACCAAGTGAAAATTTTTATTGACATTTGTCGAAAACTGACTGAGAGAAATCTCCGTTTTCCTTAATGTTTTCTTGACGCTTTTGAATAGTACTGGAAATGTTCAATTTTTGGAGTATTCTTGAATGTACCAACTAGATTCAATTACCAGAAAGAAAACTGAAATTGAAAATCTAAACATTATTTTGCCTACTTATCGTGGACAGACACAGAAAAAAACACACATCATTGTAAAATCAATACATTCTTCACTCTGCTCAGACACTAAAATGTTGTAATTGTTTATATTTAGAATAAATATAAATGATGGAACTCATCAAGTCTTTCTTTGCATAAAATTATCTTAGAAAAATTGCAAACTGTCAATATTACTAAATAGAACATATAAGTCAAGGCTGCAAAAATTTTTTGTTTCAGGAAAGAATATGATTCAAACGTACGTTTATGGTGTAAAAAATGTCAAATATCCATATTATTGTTAGATTATTATTTATAGAATTTAAAACAATAACCTTGAATTTTATCACACATTTACACTTGTTTTATTCAGTTTTTATTAAAACACCAAATCATTACCTAAAATATTTTATTATAATGTATTATGTTTAAAATTATTGTATACCTTTAATTCAATAAGTACTTGTCTTACCTTATACAAATTTAAAACCGTTAAATTGATTATTATTTTAGGTCCCGAGTCCAGTGATATACTTTTATGTACATATCAAGTATAAGTATTATATCCATGATACGGTTGCGCTAAACGTTCGGTATACCTAATACATGTATCGGTGGGCTGTTACATTATGGCAATTAGTCACGAAATAAAAATATTGGCTATATGTTATAGATATGTTGATTATTGACTTGTCCGTCAAAACGTCTGCAAGTGTATAATTTTTTCGTAATTTTAATGACAGTTGTATTTTCTCATGAAATACATATTAGAGTGCTGTACCGGTTTTTTCTTTTAGGAAATCTTCCATTTACACTATAATTTTAGGTTCAGCTCGTCTGAGGTTATACGCCTATTGCCTATATATATTATATTACCAATAATAATATTGTAATAGCTGTGCAAGAAGCCAAGGCATATTTATCTCCTAATAGTGTTTGCTATTGCACACCGATCGTTCCAAATAATACAATAATTTAATATTGCATTCTCGGAAAAAGACCGATGCCCCATTTGTTTAGGGGGAGGTGGCGCATACACATAATAATAATTATGTACAAATAACTACACACAATACAATATTTTTATGTGGATTACTTTTTAATATAACTATAAGTATATAACACGACTTGTGACGGCGGTTTATGTAAGAAAATGAGTAATATTTCGTCGACCACGTGATTTAAAATATTATATTATATTATTTACGTTGGGTAGGAAAAATAAAACCGCAGTATATTCTCACTGCGAAAACCGCATATAATATTGTAATGTTGTATTACTTGTATTGTAGGTTAGGTTGTGTATATATATATATATAATATTATATTATATACAATTTAGGTAATCCTGTGATACGCGTATGTGCCATCATGAGAGTCGTATAATTATATACGTACTAATGTACTATTAAAGTGTAACTATATAGCAATCATAAATGCACAACAATGCATCTGACAGGACTATAGTATCCTATAGGAGAAAGGCGACCTCTTCGAGAACGGCGTAGGTCGCTGCAACTGATGCAACTCATCGGATGACGGATACTGGTCGTTGATAATAATATTATACTCGGCAGTCGCGGAGTATGTCATTAATCATTATATTATATCGTTTTAATCTAATTTATAATTACATAATGTGTGTCCAAACCTAATTCTACAATGCCCAAACACACGATGGTGATGACCCTGACTTGACGATATAATATCTAAACGTTTGTAAAATTCTGAGAGTGAGTGCGTGACGTTCATAAACATTGGTGAAATAATATAATATATTAATATTACATTTTGATATTATTAAATAGTACGGATACGATCGATTGAAAATTAAATACCTGTGGTGACGGGATGATTCACCGAAATTTCGCGTTAAAAATTTGCTATGGTTGGTAGACAGAGGGCCTGGTCGTCTTCATGTAAATTCCATGGAGAAGATTTAGTCTTGAATACCAATTTAACAATTAATAACCCTCAATCCCCATCGCCCCCCCCCCACACATACACTCAGGGACGCGCTCGACAGAGGGGGTGTCATGACCTTACACAATCCGTTGCACCAATTTATTGTGTTACGCGAAATTTGGATCTTCTGAATTTCTGCATAATATACATATATGTATGGCTAATTTTATAGCTATTTATAATATTTTATATAATTATTGGAATCTAGAAAAAAATGCAATACTACATACCGATTTGTAATCTTTAAACATTTTAATTTATGTGCACGAAAAGACGGACAGTTTGGCTAAAATAACAAGCCCTCAGCAGAATCACTGTGCTTACATTAAAGTCCCAATATTATCAGTGTGACCCATAGAATACTATATAGTGCAACCCGAATAGCTCCCATCCATTGTTTGTTGGTTCCCAAACGACTCAAACAGCTCCCGTCAAAAAAACGTTTCACTACGAATATGTAAATATATTCGTAAACGGCTCCGGTATTCAACATTTCGACAGCAACATTTTTCTATAACTTACTTTGTATATACAATTTAAAAAAAAACACCTACATATTTTCAATTTATGATTTCTATCACTATGTTGAAAGTATAGATATAGCCAACTATAAGACTAATAACTATAATAGTGGTTAGGTACCTACATAGTAGTAACAGCTGACGTAGAAAACCACTTGGTTCACGTGGGATTTGTATCATGATGTTTATGACACATCAAATAAAAATGTTGTTGTGTTTTTTATTTTTGTAACTAAAATTGATTACTAAAATAATAAACGCATAGGTAGACTACAACAAGTGCACGTTTTTTACATTTTAAGTGTTGTGGATTTGAATATCTTTTTGGGAGGGCTTATGACCAACAAAGGCCCCTCCCAGTGGCCAAATTGAATATTATATCCGATATCTATGAACTTCATAAAATCAGTTTGATCGTAGTATACCTATAGATATCAGGTATGCTTGAATATAATATATGATCTAAGGGCCCTATTAACAATTTTATCGATCAACATTTTATTAAAACCAAAATAAAGTATTTATGTATTAAAGCTAATAACGGGAATCCACACACCTGTTGTTGGACCTAGTGCAATACAGATACTCGGAGCAGTTGGAGCTGCAGAAATCTGGAGTTTAAAATCGGTTAAATGTGTAAATCTGCGCTTGTAGTGACTAGTGACTATAATATAATATATATACATATATGTCATTCTACGTGCCGTAGACGTAAACGGGATCTCGTAATTTACAACCAACTTGAGAAGGAATGACCAGAAATTGCAAATTTGCAACACACATTTGAATAATATTGAAATCCACACGACTAACCTCCACTCCTTCCGCCCAACGAAAGTATACTGGCTCGAGCCACAGCAGTACATAGTACACGGTACATCTACGTCCTACACTGTATATTTTGTTCATCATGATATACCATATACATTGTACATATTATTTTGTACCTATTTAATAATATATACGATTTTAGCTGCAGTCGTCGCGAGTCTCGACTATACGTAGTAAATACCTAACGTCGTAAAGTTATAGGTAGGTACCTATATATACGATAACATGATATACCGTTCAGGTCCGGTAACCGGGAAATCCCAAGTATACCGTTACATTGAAAATATATTATAATATTGTAGTGTGTACGAGTTTTACAACGTTCACTTCATCACTTTTGTACAAATCGTAATAATAATAATTAATTATTATAAGTACAACGGTGCTCTAGCAACGTGATGTATTATCCACGATCAGTTTACATTTGTAATTTGTATCTATGTACATTGTATACAATATATAAATATAATTTACACAGTATGTAATTGCTGTATAGTTTAATATTATCGAAGACACGAGGCATTATATGTTTAACCGGGCGCTCGGGAATTGAGCCACAATATTAACCTTTTTTCGTAAAGGTATACGGTAATATTGGGCCACTGCAGTTTTACATATTTTATAACAGGTGGACTCGGTGATTGGGCCACTAAATTGATATGTCATATATAAAATGCTTATAACAAATTTAAAGTTTCTGTGTTCGGCAGTCGCATTGACGGCACTCTTGAATGCTGTGCAAAGCATTGTTATCAATTATTTTCTATTCGTGGTTATGAAGACAATTCATATGTTTCTTTAGTAATTTGTTTACTTCAAAACAAGCAAAAAGATACTTAATATATAAAAATACAGATTTCATTTGTGGCCCAATCTCCGGGCAGTAAAATGTAAACAAATATTTTATACGAACCAGGTAGATAAAAATACGTGGCCCTAGGTTATTGTTTCAAAGGCAGATGAAAAAAATTAAAAATCCTTAGTCACAGTTTTCATTTATAAGCATTTAAAGTTCAAATCTTGACAAAATACGGAAAAATGACGAAAATTTGCAAATTATTTTGAGTTAGAAATTCATAAAAAATTTTTTTTTTAAATCTAAGATTTGAAAATATAATACAAGATTCCTCATAAGTTTGTCTACCTTTATCAAAAAAAACAAATGTCTACAAGAATGTCAAATTAAATTTTTATGAGCGTTTGAAATTCATATTTTTACAACATTTGATATTCACTCGATATCTCATATAACGATTTTCTTATTTTGTTGTAATTAAAAAACGTATGACTGTAGATACTTGAAAATTTCACTGAATGTTTGTATTAGCATTTGCTATACACGATAAAATTTTGAAAATAATTTGCCTCTTTTTGAGATGTTTACGAACATTGTCTGTTTTCAATTTTTTTAGTTTTTATTTCTATAAATATCAATAAAATGTTATTTGCTGAGTAAAAAACCGCAAAAATTTAATATAAGGCTCCTGATATATCGTTCTAATAGCAGTTGAAAAATATTAAAAATACATAAGCACAATTTTTTTTTATAAGCATTTAAAGGTCAAATTTTGATAAAATTTATCAAATTTATAATTTAATAATTATTTTGTAGTTAAATATTTATAAAATGTTCAACTTTTATAGCTAAGGATTGAAAATTGAAAACAAGGCTCCACGTAAATAGGTTATATATAAATTACTTTATTCACAATAATATCATCAAATATACTTGGTAATATCATAGGCTGACTGACCGTTTTCGCTCAGAATCGTTTTTCTTATATAATATATTATATCATTGAATTCAAATTTAACTCCATCCATTACAGTGACCCACTTGTAACCTACTGTACAGCAGAGCGACATCAACTTACCCACCTTTTTGAATTTGGAAAGTTGGTTCAACCACAAAATCGTTTCTATTATTATGTCTTACTGCGATTGTTTTTTAATTTGTGTATGGATATATCGTACTGCACTATACTGTCAGTACAATAGGACTATATTATCAAAATGATAAATTGTTCAGGAGAGCATATTTAATCTTTAATAACTTACAGTAATTTGTCAGTTATCTTCAGCCACATAGAAGTATAACAAATTGTTCTCTAAAATTTCTTATAAGTTGATGACGTCCATTTTTAAAATCTCAGGCTCACCAGTTACAGTATTTATTTATAAAAACAATAAATATTTTGAGATATGGCCTTATTGCATTCATAATTTTATTACCTAACCATTTATACTAACATATATTTCTAATAATTAATAATAATTATTGATGACAATAATATTATTAATATTGTATTTCATACATAATATTATTAGATTCTGAGCGGACCAATAAATGTATTGTTTTTACAATAACCATTCTTTATTTTTTTTGTTATTACACATACAAAAAGTACCTAATTGAAATAATGCTTCATTTTTCAATTTCAGTATCTTTTCTATAGTGTTCCCACTATAGTGGATCCAGGTGGTACTTTGTAGAGGTTAAAACTAAAAATACCCAGTAGTTTTAAAAAGTGACGAAGAAAACAAAAAAAAAAATTTTAAAAAAAACAGAAGTTTTGACAAAATTGACTTGATTATTTTTTTTGTGTACTTAACTAAAAAAAAATAACCGTAGATAGATAACGAAATTGTATTATTATATTATAAATTATTAACATTGTGCGATTTGGTCATTTTCTATAAATATTTATATTGATTTTAACCATATTTTAATGTAAGAAGGTGATATTGTGAAATATCTTACAGTACCATTGTGCGGCTTTTATCAAAGTATTTTTTCAAGAAATATTTATAATTATTTTAGTGCAATTAGGCCGTAATTTATTATGCAGCGGCATTATTATCAATAAGTTTATTTAAAAGGTCACATTTAAATTTACGGTTTTATTGTTATCAACTATCTATCGACCTACTTTATTACAATTATTTCATTAATAGTAAATTTAATAACTGTAAATGACCGTAAACAGTTCAAAACAAATGAAAATATACTATATAATACTATTGTTCTATGCTATTGGGGAAATAGATTAACAAAACGCGCTCTGGTGGAAATAATTTGTACCTTCCGATTCCGGGGTGTATAGATATAGTTTTATATTGGTTATTTTACTTTTTATAATAAATGAATTTTGGTATCGAAACTTTATACGCTTTTATAGCTAACTGTATACGTTGGTAAGTATATAATTTCTATTAATATTATCAAATACATTCAAATACACTTCACTTAAAGGAAAATAAATGCGAAATGTCGGGAAAATACATACAATCTCTCGACTCCACGTAGGGGGGAACCCGCTTAACCATCAGTACGATAGGCGTCGACAGCGCTCTCAGTGTTAGTGTCCGTGTTACAATCGTTAAACTAAGGTTAAACCACCGAATTCGTCCGGTAAAATCAGTGGGTTAGGCGTAACCGAGGTTTAAACTATGATTGTAAAACTGGCCCTTAATCTGTCTTCCCAATATAATATAGCCAATTTTATCGATTCATGTACCATGTGTGATGGTCCTCTAAATTGTCGCGGATCCGAATAGGTAACTAATATTATAGTAGGTAACTAATTAAAAGTTTAAAACAGGTCTTGTATTAATGCTATAATAACGATCGCCCACACGCAATCAGTGTCTAAATTAAAATTATTGTAAACGTATTTACATATTACGATCACGTAATAACAAGAAGGGGGCTCGATTTTTTTTCCTTGGTAGAACGGGTAATGGCACCCGGACGACATCTCATGACTAGAGGTTATATTTATTATGTGGGCTGATCCCGGAAGTACTGCAACTCCGGGCCAACCCGCGGTGGAGCAGGAGCAAGCTCCTAATAATTCAAAAAATTAGCTTAACATTTGAATCACTTTGTAAGTGATTTATCAGATGTTAAGTTGATAAGAACAGATACTACGCTTTTGATCTTGGCCATTGGGCCGAGAAGCGTTGTCTTAATAGTGACATAGGCAAAACTAAATCGAAACCCTTGCACTTATGACGTGTTGAGACGCATACCAAACGAAGAGTCGTTCACACGTGATTAAAGTTACTTTGGATACGAATAGCATTTTTAAGTACGTATCTATTATAATTAGAACGGTAATTATTGATTTTAATAATGACGTTGCAATGTCGTTCGCGGTTCATTAAATGGCCATCGTCGCTGTACGTACGAATTTGATAGGTTTGTACGCGCCATCTACCGGTCATTACACGCAACAAACGTCTACGCCAGGCTGGGCAAGTTAATGATTTTTTTTAACTCAGTTAAGTTAAGTTAATATGCACCAATAACAAAAAGTTAAAAGTTAAAAGTTAATTTAACTACAGGTTAACTCGGTTATGTTAAAAGTTAATACACACTTTTTGTTAACTTTTTATTAAGTTAAAAAAAAGGTTATGTTAAAAGTTAATACACACTTTTTGTTAACTTTTTATTAAGTTAAAAAAAAAGTTAATTTGTTTATACAACGCTAGCGTACTTAATTTTTTTCCAATCCAAAACTAAATTTTAGAATATAGTGTTAATACTTCATACAGTATTTCCATATAAGTTAGATTCAAATGATATAAATGTTTAACTTTAAACAATTTACGATACATATTTTTTGACATGAAAACGAAATAGACTGAAATAGTGAAATATTATAAAATTAAAAACAAAATAAATTAACCTAACTTACTTCTTAAAATGAAAAATTAACTCGTTAATTTCACGTTAATTAAGAAAGAAATTTAGTAAAGTTAACAGTTAAGTTAATGAAAAGCCAAAAGTAACTAGTTAAGTTAAAAAGTTTAAATAAAATTAACTTTTTAACTTAACTTTAACTTTTGAACTCGTTAATGCCCAGCCTTGCGTCTACATATAGGCGCCTTACACGCTTTTTAAAAAGTTTTCATTACGCAATTTTAATAAAATCTTAGAATCTTCACTAAATAGTATAGACACTAATGTCATGAAAGACAGCAAATTTTGATTCTGAGCTGAGAGAAAAGTGTATTGATTTAACAATGGTGTGTGTTTTTATATTGTCTGCAGTAAGTAAGTACCTATACTACGATATAGGTATTAGGCACGATAATATTAAATATTAAATAATTTTGTGATATTATTGCTATTAAAGTAGGTAATTTATTTACTTTTATTAATACAGCGCCTCTGGGTTAAACTAATTTAACGAGCTAATTTTATAATTTAATATTTGAGATAAATTCGTTAGAAAATAAAATGTTATCTTATGAGGATGTCAGCGCACTATTTGTTTTCTCTCTCTGACCCACGCGCAACATATAGACAAATCGCATTTGCGCAGAATCGTTTTTTCCATGTTTTTAAGTAATCTTAGAGTAAAATTACCCATTACAAAAAAGATAGAGAATAATATTTTAGAGGGAATGACATATCGATTTTATATTTTATTGTTATTTGACTTTGTTTTCGACTTTCAAAATAAACAAAAAAAAAATGTTGTAAATATAAATGATGTTTAAATTGTTTAAAAGCAATATTTAAAGAAATCGATATGTCATTCCTTTAAAAATATTATTATCTATCTTTTTTGTAATGGGTGATTTTACTCTAAGATTACTTAAAAACATAGAAAAAACGATTCTGCGCAAATGTGTTTTGTATCTATGCTGCGCGTGGGCCATTCGCTTATAATCCACGTAATTGAATTATTTTACATTTTAACCAATATTTTATTTTATATTATTTGAGTACAATGGCATTTTAGAATGTTTGTGTTTATTTAAAAATACAGTTTTTTACATTTTCAAATTTGGATATTTTGATTGTCGGATATTTTGCCTGTTTGATATTTTGACCGATTACCATACCAAGCATACATAATCTAGATAATAAATTGTTATATTATACCTACTTATTAATTATTATTAAGTTTAATATATATGATGATGATATATCTCTGTTGTTCAGACCATTGAACTACGTGAAAAAATCATCGACATATTTTTCTTATATTAATATAATATTTCGATGAATAAAATTAATTTCTGTGGTTATAGAACAAGATGTTAGTAACGAACCCTATGATTATCAATTTTCTTTATTTAATGTATCAATTATAATATATTATGTATACATGTATAATAGACACGGAAAAGCCTGGGGGACATGTCCCTTTCTTGTCCCCCCTCCCAATGGACGCCTTTTGTTATAAACTTACAACTATCATCACAAAATTGACTCGCAAATTTACCGTGTTCCGCGTGTGGCACGTAGAGGAAACACATAACGCGCTGACGTCCAATTTTTCAATTTTTTACTTGAAAAATGGCATTTCGATTAGGTTCACCCTGAATTAGTAACACGATTGGCGATTGCATACCGATCCCTTTTGGCTTTTTATCTGATAAAATCATAACTGGATTGTACACCAGATAAAATATTAGGTATTATTTACAAATCCGATAATTATTTAATCAAAATATAATCTTTACTCGCAAGAATGCAGTTTCAGAACATCTTGTTAAGTCGATAAACAGACGTAAATGATGTCAATGTTTCACAGTACCTATTGCAGCAGTATATATTTCTACATTTAAATCAATTTTTGAAGTTTTTATTTAAGTTTTTGTAGTTTTCAACTGTAGATTGTTTTTATTTTCTTCGACGTTATTCTTGGCATATTGTTGTTGATTGTTATTTTAATAATTATTACCAATATGAACTAGCTAAATTATCATAAATGCATATTTATATGCCACGTATATCATTTCTATCCAATAGCTCACCTATATTTAGTTAAGTATTATATTGGTATGTAAATCAATTATAAAATATATATAGTTATTATGTGCGACCTATTAGTTATAATTGACCGTTTGTATTCAAACAAAACGAGTTGTTTTACTTAATCTTATTCACGCAAATCGAATTTAATATTTCGCGTATACGTGTTGTTATAAAATTTGGCATTATATGTAGATACCACCACTTGCTTTAATTAAATATTCACATATACCTTCGACCTACTATGTATATCAATGCAGTATATGAGCTACATATCGGCCGTCGGCGATGATAATATTAAATAGGTACACAATTTTTTAACTATATAATATCTTAATATCTTATATGTTATAAATTATATATATAATGCATATAATATATTGTTGTAATTATATACTTCTTAGTTATATATTTATATTATGTAGGTGCAAGGTTATACAACAAAAAAAAACATTGGTTATTTACAAAGGTTTAAAATGCAAAGTTTAAAAACTGACATTTTTTTAAAATGTTGTGACAGCTATATTTCAATTGATTTATTTTAACAGACATTATTGTAGCTTCATAAATGCCTTGTTAGTAAACATCGAGATTTGGTCAAAACCATTACTAGAATATGATGATATCTTACTAATCGGAGACGGATTACGGAGATACCTATATCTACCTATATACGGAGTAATTTATTGACTAGTTTACAGATTCACGTAAAAATAATTGACCTCAAATACAATATCTGTCTATAACTCGTTGATGGATGACATTAACGGCAAATCGGTCGTCGTCGCATGTAGTTTTAGTGCTGACATGTAGTGCTCACTCGGGCATATAAATAAATATATAATATATTTATATATAGGTATAGGTATTATAATATAATATTAATATATAATATGCGTCTGTAGCCTGTAGATTTAGAATTTGAATTTGAATCACATACAGATTTTAGATATACCTATCAGCTGGTGCTACTTATATTATAAGTAATTGAAAATAAAATAATTATTAGCTTTTTAATTTAAAAATTATTATTCTTATGTTTGGTTGCATAAACAATCATTAAACATTAAATATATAATAATATAATATAGTGAGCTGCACGATTAGTGGCCCATCGGCCATCGCCCATGTTTAGTCCATTAAATTTGAATGAAGCATTAATAATTTTTCAGTTCATGTGCTCTTATCAGTTATCGGCTGGCGACCACTGTCATTCGACTACTATCCGAGATTGCTATCCTGATTGAATGAACAAGTGGCGTATATAGGATTGAGTTTCTGGTGGTGGAGGGAGTTTAAAAAAATTATATATTTAATTAATATTATAAATTATTCGACACATTAAAATGCATACCAACAATACATTTCGTGGGGGGGGGGGGTGTTACTCGTGTTAGGGGTTGAACCTCTAACAACCCCCCCCCCCCACGCTATATACACCATGGAATGAACTACGGTTATCTACACGATTAACTATAAACTACCGTGGCATAAACCATCCCGATTTCCGATGCTTATTTAAACACAGAACACGCCACACGGTGTAGAATAAATATTGTGATCGTATAATTTTCCCACATGAATAACGCCCGCGAAATCGTTATCTCGAATCACGTAACGCGACGTACAAGGTGGATATATATCCACCTTGGCGACGTAAATACGTTATCGACGCCTCGGCGACTCGCCGGTCGTTATCATACTCTGCTAGGACGGCGGCTTATCAGTAAGTTATCAGTTATCACACACCGTATCAGCCAACTGATCGTTTCAATCGGGCCGGGCCGGTCGTGTTTTTTTTATTTATTATCGTGAGACCTTTTTTTGTGCTTTCGTACCGACGTCGAACGAGCGTATTGAGTTTTCCAAGCGCGTCCATCGCCGTTTGTTACACGAGCGACTCTGTATTTTGTTTTTCCAGTCCTCGCCATGGCACCTAACGCCGAGTATCTTCATCGCCGCCGGACGAGTATTCTCGTTTCGACTTGCCGTCCGCACTCGTCCAGAACGGGCGGTGTTAGTTATTACCTCCAGTAGCGCGTAGGGAGACCGTATATCTTGTGAAGCACCAAAGTCGAACAGTGGGAGTGAAAGAGATAGAGAGAGAAACCTATCGAGTGGCGTTTTTTTCTTGGAAATGCGCTCTTGAAGAGAAGACGCTGTGTGACAGAACCATTCGTTTTTGGGTAAGCGATACACTCGGACGCCCATTATATTAATAATTTTTTTATTGCGTTTTTACAAAACTGCTGTAGTGGCTGCGCGTAGAGTGGTGAAATTGTCCCGTGATATCTATAATAGATGCATACCTGTTACCCCATCACAAACCTAAAAAGAGTAAACCAGTGGAAAGCAAAACCACAATTCAAAAATGTATGTTAAACCATAAGAAAAGAGCTAGTGGATAAACGCCGTTCTAATATATTTATTATTTATATAGGACTAAGATTTAAACTAGAGTTTTGACTTTCAACACAAAAAAAAAACTGCATTAATATATGCTTTAATTTAATTTCTCATCAGTCACCTTTATTCTGGACAATAGCATTTAACCGATAGAGTTTAAATGGTCATTTGTTTGTTCCATTACTCTTTGTTCTATTAAAACATATTGTTATATTATGTATGTGCATTGTACAGTACCTAGATAGGAAGGTACTATTGTTTTGAAAAAAAAATTTAAAATGTTAATTCTGCCATATGTTCATTTGCTTATTGATTTTTCTGTGGAATCTTTATGCGTTTGTATCGTCTACTATCAAATATGCATGCGTAATTCTAATAAGTATGTGTTAAGTAGTACAGCAAAATACTCAATGCCGCCTAGAATAATAACCACAAGGTAGTGAATTATCACCTTATAAGTGTCAATAACTGTGACCTTTGAAATAATTTATTTTAGCTGTAGTACTTATATAGCATATTATACATTTTGATGACTTCTAATATTGTTTTTACTTTTTTGTATCAATATCCATAAACTCATATAATGCCATTAAGTAAATAGGTTGGTAAACCTAACAAAAATCATTAAACTTATTTCTGACACTTATTAACATTTGTTTGTCATTGTATTACCTACCTAATAAAAATAATCTGAACAAAAAGTACCTATATTGTTCTGATAGTTGTGATAATATGATTATACTGATTATACAATGATGAATTATTTTTGTTATTAATTAGGTAGTGGGTGCTATTAAATTATATTACCTAAATAGTTTGACCTAAACCTTCAAATTTATTGTATTAGCCATTAGGTTCAGAAGTAACATGTCATAATAGTTTGATTATGGTAAAACAGAATTCATTCGGGTCATCTGTACCTACAGAAAAATTAAATTACTTTACACAGTTTTTTTTTGTAAATCATGTAACTATTAATTTGTTAAAATACAGAAAAAAAAACAAGTGATATTTTATTTAAACTACGGGTAGGAATGTTTTATTTTAAATTATTCACATATTATTCATCACCTACTTTAATTAATTTAATAATATGTCATTAGTATTTTATCTTTTAATTACATTATGAAGATGTGTTTTAATTAATTTCAGCAATTTCATACAATATACATCTAAAATTCTAAACATTATATTTCAAGAATAATTATACTGGTCATAGCAATGATAAGTGTGTGCAGACCAAGCGCAGACTCTTAGTTCAAAGGTCGCATAATATTACTACTATAGATACAGTTTCTAAGTTTCTTATACATTTTGATTTTCAAAGTAGGTAAAACTTAAAGATGTGAAGAAGGAAACAAATTCATATACAAAAAAAAATATATTTATCGTAATATGTTTATTATTTTATAGTACCTACTATGGTACTCAAGATTTACCAGTTACATTACTTCTATGATACCATCATAATTTAAATTGAATGTTGAGTCTTGCTCAGTAAATAATAATATTAATGATGCTCATCTGTTTTGACTCATAGTAGATCTCAATTTATTTTGTACAATATATAATTTTGAAAAATATCATTCCCAAATGTATTATAATAACACCATCTGTGTGCAGAATGCAAAATGCAGGTAATATCATATTTTTTGTAGTATTTTGTAGTATTGATTTATTTTAATCATGGACCATATGGTTCCAAATTCTAAATAACATTATTTTATAATTCCAAATAGGTACCTAACATTATTTTTTTTTACGCTATCTATTTTTAAAATTGAATTAAATTGAAATCATATCAAGCATTATTTGGGGAACAAAGATACATTGTTAAAAATCCTAGGTGGTCACTTATCGAGAATCTCGAATCAATGTTTGGTGAGGTTTAATTTCGAAATGCAATATCTCTTAATAGCATCTCATTAGTTTAATGTACCTACCTACTCCAATCAATTATTCAATGTACATAATTACATTTTTAAAATTAACCATTTTAAAAAAAAATTACACTTAGTAATAATGTCTTCCCTGATGTTTTCTTAAACAAACAATAGGCATAATTTTTGTTACTACATATTCATCAATGTTTAACAATTAAAATTTTTAATTTCATTAGAAATTCTCTAAAAACATTTTATAGTATAAACATTGAAAAATATATGTATGGTATATAATATTATATTTCAACTGAATATTGTATGCTTATTTTAGTCTAGATACCTTCTTGTAGTATTTCAGATGTTGAGTACTTATAATTTTTGGTTCTAATATTAAACACATTAAAACAATGGAGGAGATCCAATTTTTTA
Organism: Metopolophium dirhodum; assembly: GCF_019925205.1. Lineage (NCBI taxonomy): Eukaryota > Metazoa > Arthropoda > Insecta > Hemiptera > Aphididae > Metopolophium > Metopolophium dirhodum. The sequence continues at coordinate 26,925,466 of NC_083568.1, forward strand.
CACGATTTTACGTATGTTAATTTAATTAAACAAACTGGAATATTAATAAAAAATAATCATTGTGTTTTTACTACTAACGGTTTTCTTATGTTTATAAACTAACAATGTTGCCTGTTGGTACCTAATATTATAGTGAGTAGCATCTTAGTAGGTAATTCTATAAACTTAATTTTATAAATAAATAAATATAGTAATACACTTAAGCAGCCATACAGGTAATAACTATATATAATAATATATAAATATATAAAAAATATTATATTTACTGTCGTATAGAGTATAGAAGACTCGTCAGTCGTCTGCAGTAACGCGCTGTGTACTATTTCGTATTACCTTGACCACCTTTATTATACAGTCGTTGAAATATGAATACATTAAAATATTTCAATGAGATATACGTCATATACTTTGTATATATATATAATAGTATACATACAGACACTCGATATTATTTCGTACAGCGGCGAACCGTCCGGTCTCTCCCATCGTAACTACACAGTACATAGAATTATTTCGTAGTAGGTAGGTTATGGCTTTATGAGAATCTTTCCTCGTGTTATGTAGTTACTAGTTAAATACGTACTCTCAATCAAAAAAAATTTACATATGCAATATTGTGTTTGCGGACGTTTCCAAACATTGGTGCGTGTATTGTATATCTAAAGGCGGTCGGTACTCGGTACTAGGTCGTGTTGACTGAACGGCGAACAATAAACGCCGCTGCAGCAGCCGCGCATCATATAATATAATAATATTATTTAAACTGACGCGCCAGTATTTATCTACAGGAGTTTCTAATCGGATGATATTTCTCGCGTTGTTTGTTTTCCGTAGGTGTTCGGTAATTATATATTTATTCGGGATATTTGATATAATAATGATGCATTGCCAGCAGGACGTGTACCTATCATATACAAAAAAAAAAAAATACAAATGGTTTTAGGTCAAGTTTCTGACTGTAACTGTATGTATGTATGTATGTATGTATTTATAGTGTATACACATTATACTATATTACGTCTATGTCGTAACGGTCCTGTCGAGAATTCTTAATTGAATATCGGAAAACGAAAGTGTGCCTCTAGACGGAATATAATAATAATATTGTATAAATAGATGTGTGGTAGTAGAGGTAGGTCTGCGTCACAAAATCGCCGCGCCGTCGTAATGCGTGTGCGTATATACCATCCATAATATAATATGTTTGGGTATTATTGTATTATTGTATTCATGTATTATAAATTAATATTATACTGTTTACTTTTCCACTACAATGATGCCGAATTGACTAGAAGCCGGGATGCAATACTTCACGTTATTATATTATTTTGGCGCGGTACCTGGCGGTCTTTACTTCTTTAGGTGGTGGCAGCATTTCAAAAAATCTGCTGAGAATACTGTGATGTCTATCAGTTGCATAGTCAGTATTTTTATTTTGTGGGGGTGGATAATTTTTTTAATAGGGGAGGTTCAACTAGGATCCCTCATAAGTTTAGTATGTGGATGCCGTGGGTGTATAACATTTTAGATTTTTGCTGCAACTTTCATACAAATTACAATTTTAATACATGTTCACATTTTACATACTTAATAGTTCACTGGACAAATTGTTCTAAAATGTCGGGGTGAGCTGGAGCCCCCGCAGACCCCACTGGGTTATATACTATACTAGCTGATCCCGTGCACTTCGTTGCCCGTTTAATGTACCAACTCTAAATGACTCAAACTTGGTTCAAGTCGTTATTTAATATTCGGTGTATGGTGTTTAAAATTTATCTTAACTTTTCCATTGCCCGAAATACAAATTCTGATTCGCAGCAGTATATTATCAGGTAGGCAATCTACCTGCGGTAGATCGCGGACCTCGTGCTGTTTGTACGTAAGTGTATGATTTAACTCTAAAGTATCAAAGTTATACTATACGTTTGTCGTATTCCATCTATGGTGGATTAATATAATCAATTAATACAAAATCCTAACCTAACCTAACCGTACTAATATCAGATGAATAAAAAAAAAACCAAATTTAACCATTTTTAAATTAGTCTGTCTTCTTCCTAGAGGTCTAATCTACACACAAACATCCATTTATGTATATATATATATTTATTGACAAAAAATAATACAAATCAACAAACATGCCCGATTAACCAATAGCAACCAATATATAATATACACTGTTGCGCCACTGTTGTATTTTTTACATCCATATTTCCTAATTTTCCGGTGGATTTTCCTAAATTTTTCTTTCGTAAAAACCTTATCCTGGCAATTACGAACATCTTAAAAAAAATTTGAGCCAAATCGGACCAGCCGTTCTCGATTGATGAGGTAACGACATTTTTCATGGTCCATTTTTATATATACATAGATTACTTATAATATAGATTATAGAATAAATTATAGTTTATTCGAACACCTTGCTCAACATACCACAGTCGTGATTGGTACCTATTCTTCAATAGGTTTTTTCGTTTTGTATCTGCAACACACGTACATTTTCTGTTTATTGACCTTTCATTTTTGTAAACTCGCACCAATATATCATTACTAAAATTTAAAATATAATATTTCTTGTGTCTAACATTTTTTTTTTCAATAATCGCGTAAGAACATCTTATCTGGTTAGTGGTTTTGAAACGCAATGTATTTTATTCGTAGTTACATGACTATTAAGTATTAATAGTATTAAAATATATTGATTGATCATCCTATTTTTTTTTCAAATTAGATATATACCTGGTGATTTTTAACAACGTTGGTTCCGTTTTATAATCGAATAGTAAAGTTACTTGTATCGCTATATCATTTATTGTTATAATTGGGGTTATAATTATATGAAAATTATCAATTATTTTAGTATATTTATTATTTACAAATTATGCATAACGTTACCTACTAAATGCATTCTCATTGTATAGTAATTAATGATTATTGTGAATAAAACAATAAATATACGGTGATTTGCACGCTTCGAGTAAAGTAGTTACTCTTTGTAATGTTGTAAAAACATTTTATATTATTTTAAACGTTGCAATGTCAATTTGGTTATAATATATTGGATTGATATTATGCGTATATAACATAGTATAATGCATTAATGCAATGTAATGTGTCGTATGATTTAAGTGCATTCGTTATCGAATGTTGACGTTAATTCGGTCTGTACCTAGTACTTACTACTTATAGCTACTTAATAATTTGTTACGAAATTTATCTTCGTTATCGAAATGTTTGGGATAATAAGGTAGTTACATACTTATTAATTGCATTCCGTCACACGGATTAATTCTACCAAAATATCGTGTTCACGATGTATTTTGTAGGTACAGTAGAATCAAAGTCTGTATACCGATTGATTGTCGTCGTCGTCCTTGTCTGTAATCATAAAGAAACTATTATAGTGCTGCTGCTACATCCGTGCATTATTGTCATTAAACTAATATTGGTCATTGGATGATAATTAATACATAATATTCCTAATGTCTGTAATTCAAAATGTAGTTTGGTAAATTGGATGATTATATTTTAACAACCAACCCTTATTAGAAAATTATCGAAAATTATTAGGTTATATTTTTATTTTATAAAATCTGATTTGATTTTGAAACAATGTACATTTTTTATGGTTTATTGTAACTACTTTTTAAATTTTTTGTTTTTTTAAACTTTTTTGAATTAGGTACAACATATATTTTTAAATTCATATTCTGAAGCAAAATATACGATCGTTGTATAAAAATTGAATTAGTAGTTAATTAGTGAGTTAAAATTAAGAAAATAATAAAAATTAATTATTAGTGTATTAGAACAAAGTACATAGCATGCTGTTTACTTAACAAAAATGATTTCCTCAACATGACCTTCATATTTTCTTCATAATGGACCATGTTTAGGTTTGAAATAAACACTAAATTAACACTATAAGGCACAGAACAGCCATCAGGCACATCGTAATTTTTTGATAAAACACGTTTTTTTACCTCTATTAGATGTTTTCTTAATGGCGTATCGTTTTTGAAAATCTAATTTTATGACATTTAGTGAACATTATTATTTTAAAACATTGAGAAAACCAATGTTTATGATCTGCCATGCCCCACCCTGTACTTGTGAAAAGAATGAAGATGATGTGAAGTTTAATAATAAAAGAATCATTCTGTGTATAGTATATTATGATATACCAATCATTTTTAGATTCTGATCGAAGTGATGAGTGTATTGACTTTACAATAATGTGTGTTTTTTTATTATTTTTTTTTTGTCGCTGTCATCACCTTTTAGGACAGTAAAAGTGCTTAGATTTTCTTCAACAGTATCTTTTCTGATAGGAAAGTGAATCTAGTCGGTACTTTGATGTAAAAAGTAAAAATTTCTCATTAGTTTTCAAACGCGACGTGAAAAACAAAAGAAAAATTAAGGAAAAACGGGAATTCTTACGCAAAATCTGTTATTGAGAAAATCAATTTTGGTTTTTGGTGCAACTCTAAAACAAATGACCGTAGGTACATGAAATTTTGACAGAATGTTTATATTAGCATTTTCTATACACCACAACATTTTCCAAATATTTTGACTTATTTTGAGCTGTTTACGGACATTTTCAGTTTCCATTATTTTTAGTTTTTTTTTTCTATAAATATCAATAAAATTTTATCTGTTAGGTAAAAAAGCTTGACAATTTAATACAATAAGGCTCCTGGGTTATTGTTTCAAAGGCAGATGAAAAAAATTAAAAATCCTTAGTCACAGTTTTTATTTATAAGCATTTAAAGTTCAAATCTTGACAAAATACGGAAAAGTCACGAAAATTAGCAAATTATTTTGATAAAAATTTTCTTTTTAAATCTAAGATCTGAAAATGTAATACAAGATTATCCGTAAGTTTGTCTACCTTTATCAAAAAAAAAAAAATTCTTTCTAAAATATGTCAGAAATACCCCAGAAATATCTGCGATGATTATAATACTCATAATAGTAATAACGCTCGTGGTTCGTTTTCATATCATGTTAACATGTGGGGTTTCGTGCAGTTTACGGCATCGTAATTTATAGGGAAAAAGGCATGAGTATCGAGTACTTATAACTTATAAGTAATACATTTTGATTTTAACAAATTAGGTAGGTAACTACCAATTAGGTACGATATTATTTAAATCGTATAGAACGCACGACCTACCTGTTGGCTTTATTATAATATAATATTTACTCTGTAAAATATGTGATATTATATTATATAGTTTTTAAAAATTAATTATAAGAATTATGATTTAGGAAGTATTTTATTTAATCGTATTTATTAAAATGTAAACAAACAATTTCAAAGATTATTGGGCTTGCCCTATACCTTAATTATAGTCAGGGTCAACACGGCACACGCCTAGGGCGTTAATATTTGGGGAGTACGTTGAAATGATCAAAATTATGTATTTATATTACCAGTGACCGTGGTATTATAGCTAAACTAGCTGCTAGTAATTTTATTAACTACTTAAATACTTCGATTAATTAATAATATTGTAATACCATTTTCTTCAGTTGCGTGGAAACAAATATAATATATAAATCAGGGGTCGGCAATAGGCGGCCCGCGGAAGGAAAAAAAATGGACCGCCAAAAATTTTCTTAATTTTCCTATATATCCTATGCATCACTCCCCCCCACCCTTCATAACAAAAATTAAACTAATATTGAAATCGATTTTATGAGGCACTGAGACAATAATAACGGTTTATCATTATCTGTGTTGTTGTTGAACGTGCCGCAGTAATAATGTATTACTTTATAAATAATTAAATATTAAATACTTTGTCTTAAAATGTGTTTTTAATACAAAAATAAAGACATTAATGATAAAACTATGTTTAAGATTTTTTTGGCCCTCGAAATTTTTTTTTTTAAATATCTGGCCCGCCACATAAATTAATTGCCGACCCCTGATATAAATCATTAAAACCAAGTATACAATACCTGCTTAACTGCTGACAATTATAGAATAATACAAATCTGATACTCGTCTACAGTTTTTGGTGCGGTTTGAACTTTAAAATTTTAATAAATAATAACACACGCCACGAAGTCCCATCAATGGATGGTCTCTTCTCTCATGCCCAATGTCTGAATTGTTGTAAATAATCGTAATTATCAACCCGTTTGTTATTACCTTATTATTTTGTCTTTTCTATATTACTCTTTTATCACTTGTGCTTATTGTAAACCTTAAATTACAGATTGTACAATTCTCTTGTTTAAAAATAAAAATAAAAAAATAAATAATAATTACGATTGACATTTTTTCAAACTATAGTAGAGTTTTATATATACAGATTTATATACAAAATATAATTTGTCATAATAAAATTTCTCTTTGTTTTTGATTTAAATTAGTACTGAAACTCTATACTTAATTTTATTTATAGAAGATAGTAAATACTGTTATTATATGAAATCGCCAATCGGTGAGAAGGGTGAGAGTTGTTACTTGTGATTCATATTCAGTGGTATATTGTTGATATATTATAATTTATAAAGGTAGGTAACTGTAACAATTTTATTATTCACGAACTTATTAATTAGTAACCTTCACACTGTTTTAATTTTATTTAAAAAATTAACTATAGCTTTTGAAGAAAATCTGCGTATACTTCAATATATTGCTTGTTAATTTATAATTATATACTTATATTATTTTAATACACGTTTGTTTTGTACAGTTTCTGCTGTACAGGTGTGTATCCAAGCGTTAATGTAATATATTTAATTATGTGTCCTTCAGGCATTGCGTAGTTATGTGTATTCTTGTCTTGTGTCGAATATATATTTTGGGTAAATTAATATTGACTGTTTTATTTTAAGTCTAATATTTTTTTTTAAATTTAAAGAATATATTTTTTTTATTGTTTAACATTTCAATGTTTATTGTGTACATAAATAGTTATATGAGATTTTTTTTTATTTATAATTTTTTTTAAGATTGGATTTGAAGAATACAGTCTCGAGTACCGCCCGAAATAGGGACGTATAATAATAAAATGTTGCCTACAGTCGATCCCCACCCTTCATGATAAGTACGATAATATAAAGAAGCGCATCATCTCTTTGTATATAATGATCCGATGCCCGATTGGATTCGATGACTGATTGTATCAGTCGTTGAATATATCACGCATTACGCCATATTATGCAGACCTTAGGATATCCGACCTTGTCCACAGTTTTCAACCAATGTTCCAGCGCACAATAATTATCATGTTCGTTATTACCGTTCGTGTGTAGGTTCGATAATTTGATTTACGGCCATTGGTCATCGTTGAGGTTGATTTTTTTTCTTAAGGTTATTAATTATTATTATCATGTTATTAATTGTTACTGTATGTATGTATACCTCTCTCTCTATCTCTCTATATATATAACATTATAATATACAACAGTCATTATCGTAATACTAATCATTGTTTTCGCGACCCCTCCACGATTTATTCACTATTTGTCACGGGGACCAATATAGCGCCCGCGCAGACAGTTTGCACCAACCGTCAACCGGAACCGAATAAAAAGCAGAAAATAATGTGTTTTCTAAACTTTTATTTGACTTTTCTCAAGCGTCGTAATCCATAATTTGTTTTAAAAGGTTACCGACGGTAATGTAGTTATTTCATGTCTATATAAAACACGTAATATTATGTAGCATGCACGACCGAAGGGTATTAACAATAAGTAATAACAATAGGTAGTAATAATATTAACGATAATAATTATAATAATAATAATAGTTACGAATATTAATAAATATGAATTTATATTTAGAAATGATAAATGTACAGACACAATAGTTTTTTGAACGTGGTAATATTAATATTGTCGAGGAAAAACATTGCTCGTGTTTCAGTTTGTTCACCTCTATTTATTGGCGATTCGCCATTGTAGTAGGTAACTTTTTGGTATTCTCGAGTATTTTTCCTTGTGTTGTCGTTGTTTGATGCGTCAAGCTTACAAACGGCCATTATTATAATAGTTCATCTATAATCAGCTGTCGACAAAAAAAATAATATCTAAACGATATTAACATAGAACAGCGTATACATACATATACTATTCTATACGTATACATATAATGTACAACTTATGTTTAAATATTACGTACAGTGAATTATTTCGTTTGAAAACCGAATAACTTAAAAAAGTATCAAATTGTTTAGTTGTATATTGTATAGAATATTATGTATATTATGAATATTGTATATATTATTATCAATCAACCGATAATGCCAAATTATTTATTTTACAGCATATGGGCAGCCCGGTGCGCGTGTCTATAATATTATTATGATTTGTTGCCGGACATTTTCAGCAAGAAATCACTTGTTGTTTTATGTTCGTCGCCTGGACCATTATTGTCGCTGTGTTTATCGGCTTGTTGTACCTATAACACGATATTATTATACTATATATCGTTGTACTTTGATTTTAGCTGAACGACGCGACGATTCGAATAATCGATCGCGCATCGCTGTAATTGCAATGCGCACACATCTGAGGACGGACTGCAGCGGTTACGTCGATGGCGTGTCCGAGACCAATACCAATAATATATTATAATAGGTACTATAGGTATATAATAATAATACATAATATTTACAATCGCGTGTCATTGCGCCACTCTTCTAACAATATTTGCGGTGCACGGTTTTGTACGTACAAAGGATCTGTAGATAGGTATTATTTGTTGGGGGACTGCTTGATTCGATAATATATTATTGTGTTGCATAATCCCACTAAAATACAGTTAAAACGTTTGTAAAAAAAACATTCTTGAACTACACGAATACATGATTAAAATAACACGTGAATGCGTTTTTGTTCAATTTTCAGGTCTATGATGAAGATTACAATTTAAAATTGCTCGCTTTGTAGACAATTTCAAAATTTTAAAATCGGCCCAAAAATGCATTTAATAATTTATGAGGATTACATCACGACTTCTTATGTAATGTTTAAATAGATAACGTGTTACTACACACGTAGATTCAATATGGTCATTGCTTTTCTATGGACCATAGAACAGTATATTATACAATAATATACTATATAGGTTTAGGTACTCCATTTTATGTTTATGTTCGATTTTACAATCGGTTCACTGAGAACTTTTTTCACATATATATTCCATGTCGAATAAGAATTTTGATTTTATTCCGCCGACAATGTTTGAATAATTGTATTAATAGGAACAGGGCGCCTATATATATATATATAGGCCTCAAAAGTTAATATCTTTTATTGCTTCTTAATCAGCTTATTCAATAAGCTGTTCTATCCGTGCTCTGGTATATTTGACCATTTGGTATAAACCAAACTATATAGTAGTATATAAATTGCGACGTGTTTTTATTTATTTTTCTTTGGCACCACGGATTGCTTGTTAGCGCGATGTTGTTTATACATATCCCGATATCTGGTTGAACGTTTGCTACAACCAGTGCCGTATCCAGGGGGTGGGCTTTTGGGCTTAAGCCCCCCCCGAAAAATTGAAGGTTTTATTGAAATAATTAGTGCATTGGAAGAACTTATGTCAATAGAACATGATAAAGCAGTTTTTCCATTACATAAATCTATGTGTAATTTTAATTTTATTATAACTATCTGTATTTTGGAAAAGGTCCTTGGAATAACTTATTTTATTTCAAAATATCTTCAAACAGAAAATATTGATTTATCCATTGCAATAGAATCTGTAGAATTGACAATTCAAAAATTACAAGATTTACGGACGGAAGAAACTTTTTTTTCTATATTTCATCGTGCTTGTGAAATCGCAAAAGAAGTTGGTACATCACCAACCATACCAAGAGTAGTCGGGACTCAAAAACATCGAGAAAATTATGCCATACTCAATAATGACCATGTCTCTTACTACAGACAATCATTATATTATCCATATTTAGATGATATTTTAGCATCATTTAATGAACGTTTTAAAATGAACTCTAATATTTTTATTTCTTTATCTTCTTTATTACCAAGCAAAATTGGTAATTTATCATTTAGTGATATACAGCCAGCTATTGATTTTTATGAAGAAGATTTAAGATCTAATAACCAAAACATTCACATGGACTTATTAAAAAATGAATTTGAATTTTGGAAGCAAAAATGGTCTAATGAAGAAAATAATTTACCAAAAAATGCATTAGACACATTATCAAAATGCCCCGAAGATTTATTCCCACATATAAATATTTTATTAAAACTTCTTGCTATTTTGCCTGTATCAACGGCATCGGTTGAAAGAAGTTTTTCTTCTTTAAAAAGAATCAAGACCTATTTAAGAAACTCTACCGGTGAGGCAAGATTAAACGGATTAGCTCTTATGAATATCCACAGAGACATACAAATTGACACAGATGCTATTTTAAATATGTTTGCGTCTAAAAAGGAAAGGCGTTTAGATTTTAAATTGTGACAATTTAATAATGAATGCATAATACATTAAAAACTATGTGTATATATTATATGTTTTAAATTTTTTCCTATAAAGTTAAGTATGTTAAAGCCCCCCCCGAAAACAAATCCTGGGTACGGCACTGGCTACAACAATAATTTATTCCCACGACTAGGCTTGCACCGCGGCGTGTGTGCGTACGTTTTTTTCCCGTGTCCATGATGTGCCGTGCTCGGAAAGTACCTATACCTGGTCTTGTGCCTACCGCAGTCGGGTGATCCTGACCTTCGTCAGTAGTCTTTCATAACCCGCGCATCGCGGCTGCAGCGACGCCATCGTCTATTTGAATTTTTTCTTTCTCGCCATTACGTTATATTAGCGTTAACATTTCCAAGGGCGCTATCTTAATCGTCATCTTTGTCTAAATGTGGGTACTCTTAAACGTAATTTTTTTCTTTTCATTAATCACTTCCAAGACTTCCGCACGTGCTCTCACAAATTTCTCGGAACGTCGCATACTTAATTAATTTATATTCATAATAATATGTATAGTATTGAGATTTTTTATTCATGTGAATGAATAATACATTCAATCTAACCTATATTTTATGCGCGTTTTAATATTTATTCACTTCTAAAACGTTTTATTGAGTATAGTTTAAAACTTAAATGACATTCGAGTTGTTAATCAACAATGATTTATATTTATCTTCCGATTAGTACAAATTAAAAAAGTGTTATCAAAATTGGCTAACCATTTGCACTTAAAAGTTAATTGTAACCGATAAGAAATACAAAAATGTATAAATACCTACCTAATTTCACTCTGCGGCTGTTTTTTGGTCAATATTTTTAGGTATATCAATATCACCCTTTTAAATTATTTCTATTGAAATAGCAAACGTCTGATACTTGGAAGGGAAGGTAGTAGGTACCTATTTCGTTAGCCAAGTACCACCGTTGCTCAAGTCCACTAAACGGAAAAATAGTCCACTGCTTGTTGCAAAACACACCACTTATTGAAGTAGATTTGAGTAAAAATAATAATAGTATTCTATATACAATGTATATTTTTGTTACAATATACTGTGTAATTTACCGCCATTACTCAGTGGTAAACATCGGTATAATGTGGCGAGACAGGTTTATTTTGTATTAAATAACCTACCATAAGTCCCTATCAAATTTTGTTATTTAATCGCTAGGTATATTTTGCTATATTTTGTAACCATAGTGTATATACTGCAGCGTTTTTATATTAAGATATTATGCATACTCGCTTACAGTTTATTTAAATCTACTATCCATATTATTGTATTATTGTATTACATGTCAGATATACGTATAAGTTATTTAAAATTATAAATGTATTATTGTAGTTACTAGTTATAAACATATACCTAATATATCACCGGATCGCAGGCTGTATAATATTATAATATATCTGCACACACAAATTCGGACGTATCTATATAATATTAAACGACCAGGAAAAAAACGTAGAAAGCTAATGACATTGTTACTCGGATCGCTTAACTGTGAACTATTTCTCAACAATTATATTATAGCTATGGTTCGTTTTACATTATTCTGTTTGTTTTATTCGTTTTACTTGAATATTAATACAATTATTGATTGCTAGTTAGTATTTACACCTTCATATTTAAGGAGTATTATCAATATTGAGAATTACAAAATTTAAAATAATATATTGAAATACTTGGGACAAATTGTTCAAGTACCTACCTATTGTTTTACCAGTTTTAAAGTTGGAAAGTATTTTCATTTAAAGTTTAATGTTTATGCGCTATAAAATTAAATGTCAATAAAATGTATTATCTATTTCTTTAAAATAATGATTAAAAACATGTGTACCTACCTATATATATATGCACTTATGGGAATTTACGTTTGAATGTTATTTTATTTCATTTGTATTTCGAGTAAACTATACAATTATAATATGTTCCGGATTTTTCTGACAACCTAAGCATCTATTTTGTGTAGTTAATTGTGCAATATATATATTATAATATGTATAATATGCTGTGTCATCTGGTAATCAATGTTTAAAGAAGTTACTTTTTCATTCAATATATAAATAGTTATTATGTATTTATATATTATTATTTTTTAAACTAAAACATACAATTTTCATCTGTTTAGTACAAGTTTTTAAATTGTTATTGAAATTTAGCTAAGAATTAATGAACATTTTTTCAAGGTAATTATATTCTTTAATGCTTTTGGAGTTATTTCTTGATTATTGCGCCTTAAATATTATTAACCTAAAATATAAATCAGTATTTTTTATATGAACCATAACTATTTTAGCAATAACTTACACTAAGGCTTGTTTTTAAATGAGACGAGTTATTGGTAATTTCAATATTAGTGTGTTGTAATAATTATACATTTTTAAGTCAAGATAAGTATTGTTGCATTTTGTACAATCATTCGAGCATATCGTCATTATTTTTTTTTAAAGTACACTTTAATAAATAATATTTTAGACTAGACGCATTAAAATACATTTTGTATATACAACTTGAATGTTTTGTTTAATATTTGAACAGTTAAACAGTGTTATAGGTTCACATATTATATAGTTTTGCACTATAAGATTGCATTGTTAAACAAACAATATATCGCTTACTATTAGATTAACATATATGTATATTTTATAATTGCAATTTAAATTGCTCCTCATTTACTATAAATTTAAATATATCTACCTAATCATTTCATATTGTAAACGACGTAAAAACAAAATAGGAAGACATTATATTTTATTCGGGTTATGTTGGAATTTTTCTCATTTTTCATATAAGTAGGTAATTATAGTTTATATGTATAATATAATATTTAAATTATTAGTTAATTGAGTATCTAATTATAATTAAAGTGTATAACCCAATTTTAAAATTTAAAATTATTAAACAAACCTTATTTAAAACCTTGGATAAGTAGCAAAAAAAATTTTAATTTTTACAAAAATGTATATTTCAAGTACCTACTACTAACTAACCAATACAATTTTTTAATAATAAATTACAATGTAATAAGAATCTTTCGTATCAAGGTTTAGAATGTTACTTTTATATATTAGCTTATTTCCAGTTTTTCAAGCCCATATGGCAGCCTATAATAAGTAATCATAATATCATAGTGAATTTTTTCTCATTAATAATAAGAACATAATTAGAAAAATGACTTATGTATATAATGTTATGTATATTGTATATAATATAATAAATTATGGTGTATTATGTGTGATATTGCCTATTAGATTTATCAAAATAGATGTTATAAACTTATAGCTACATACGATTCTACATATCAATTATATGCAAAATAACCGCTTTATTCATTTTTAATACGTAGGTATAGGTACTTACATATTATTATATTATTATGTTTGCTAAAATATTATTGTGCGTTTTACTTGAATATAGGTAAACAAAATAATAGTTTAATTTGAAGATTTTAATATTTTTTTACATTGTCATTAAGTACCTTTAATTGACCTTGCCATTTTGTTAAGATTTGTTGTTCTATGCATTGCGTGTTATCGACCACCTACTTCTCGTACATTGTTGTTATACTATAATATATATCACATATTATATACCGTGTGATTACCGATCGGATCATACACCATCTCTTAGGTAATCGATAACCCAATTTAATGAATGCGTTTTTTTACTTTCAAAGCCATTGTGCCAGGACAATAGTAAAATCGTCAAAATGATAGCAACAACATGCCATTATGCCAAATAATCCCTATTTTAAGCCTCATCATTAGGCACCTGTTCTATATTTCTGATGGAATCGGTAAATTTGCATACTAGCATTTATTGTGTATTCGTTATCACTTATCATTGTAAGTTATTTGACTTTTCTGTTTACTTGTGTCCTTGGGAAGGCGGAAGTTGTATGGGACAGATGATCATTGTCGCTATTTTGAGTTAAGACTTCTAGAACATTTTGTATAGCCACGATAGTAAACAATAATAATTTTCAACCTGCACGTCTCTGCACTAACTGCAAACGACTTTGTCGACCTTGTGTAATGGGCCATTTTGAGTTGCACGATTTCGATCACGTTGGATTCAATTCACATAGGTATTGTATTAGTATTCTAATCATTGTAGTACTTATTTATAAAAAATGTTTAACTGTAGTGTATTTCAGAGACTACCGAATATTATTATCTACAAAAACCTACGCATTGTATACGTAATATACATTTATCTAGGTATATGGTATCTATATAATATAAATTGTCAAAAATCAAAACTAGTTCTCATTTGTCATGCTTTCGCTTGTTATCTTAACGATTTGGAACTGTAAGATGGAAATTATCTTGATATTGGCTAACACGCGTTGTATAATAATAAATAATTTATCGGAACATTCAAATTATTATCGGTATGTTATACTGTATTTCAGTTGATTAAATATGTTTAAATTAATAAGAATTTAAAATAGAAACGGATTTCATTATTAACAAAAATATATGTGATTTTATCTATACCTAATAAAACAATATTATATTCTCATTTCACATAAATTCATAATTACATTTTTTGCTGTCAAATATAGCTTTTGTATAAATATATGTATATATAATATAATATGTACATATAACTTCGAAATCATAATTTTCGTTTATTTCAGTAGTCTGAAGTTTTATTATAGAATGTATATGTCAAGTCTGTCATATCGCCAAGTATTTTGCAAACAATTCCAAATCTCTGGTGTAAAACATTATTCTCGGCACTATTGTAATAACAGTCCTCGGAAACACAACAAATTGATTATAATTAATAAGTATTACATTTTTCTTAGTGCAGTTTAATAATTAATATAATATGTACTTATATCTACCTTTGTATTTGTTTTTACAAATGTTTTGAACTACCAAGACGACTAATTGACTATCGTGCATTGAAAAATAGTGTTAAAGCTAATAAAAAATTTTTTTATAGAATGTTTATAGCTTAATACAAATAATGATTTATTATAGTGTCCCACTGACAAAATAATATTATGTATTTGTACAAGATTATAACATAAAAAATATTATTTCAATGAACTTTTTTCGTCTAACGGTTTTACCTTGTAATACATTTTAAATATTTTACTATTTTAACGTTCGTATAAAATTATTTTTGGGGGACGGAGTGGCCGAGCGGACTAAGGCGTCGGCTACGACGCAGCTTACCCGAGTTCGATACCTCGGCCGCTGGCGGCATTTTTCTTCGGGCAAGTCACGATGTCCGGAGAACAAGTTCCGCCATCCCCCCACCCGGGGCATGGCAGAAACCTACGGGTGCCCCATTAGAAATTCTGCCAAAACACAACAAACACGTGTACCAACCTACCCAATTTAAAAAACCTACAGTGCCCTCCCCCACACCCAATGTCCTATGTTGCCGCGGGTTACCCAATAAAAAAAAAAAAATAATATTTTTAAAACTAATTATTAAAATTTAGTAATTACTATTATAACTTAATACAACTGTTTATAAATTATGTATATAGTTTAAAATTGGTATTTTTTCGAAAGTTGAACAATCGTATAGGTTATACCATTGATTATACATTTTTAAATACTAGTATTTATAACCAATGGTTAACCTATACGATTTTATGAATAAAATATAATATAATATGTACCTACAACCATGCGTGAATATTGTACTCATATTCACTGTGTTTAAAACTAACACTTTAACTTTATCTTGTTATTAATGACCTTTGATTTATTTATCGAATATCGTTTACATATTTTTGTGTACCTACTTCATAAATTATTATCAACATGATTATTTAAATATTTAATAATACCTATATAATATATATATTATATAAAAAAAAAATAAAGTCATACTGGATGGACGGTAATAGTCATAATTTATTAGGCAGGTACTAGGCACCTTACTAATAACGTATACATATAATAAGTATACACATAGGAATATGAGTTAGGTAAGTTCGACGAAAGAAATTGATTATGAATGGTGAATGTAAAACTCATGGTTTTTGGAGACATTTATTATTTGAATCCACTATTTATAATCAATTGTTTACTGATACGGACATATTTTCTATGTTTATGACATTTCTATACAAATTGAAGAAGACTGCATTATTTTATGTTAAATTTCTAACCTATGTGACGCATAGAGCATGCCGCTTTTTGAAAAAAAACTTATAGCCGCTCCCAAGCTCCTCTCGGAATCTAAAGTATATTCTGCATCTTTATCGTCGAGTAGTTTTTTTTTTTTTTTTGCAAATATTTTTACCAAGATAAATCATGTTGTGCATATTAATTGTTCACACTTATGCGATTCCGACAAATTGTTCACGGCCGTCCATAAATTTGTTGATTATATAATACATTTACAATAAAAATAATATTTCTAGGTTAAACCAATAATTCACCATCTGCACGACTGATGCACGTAACGTATCGTATCGTACCGTATAGTAGTTTTAGCAACTTGAAAAATCGTATTTAATTTTTAGCAAACTCGCTGCCGTTTGTCCTTAACACGAAATTCAGTGGTATCTTTTGTTTGTTTATATAGTATCGCAGAAGGCAATAATGTGATATACGGAGTGTGATGGGGAAAAATGTGTACGTATAATATAATATAATGTTGTACATGTGTGTTGAAACTGGTTTGAAGGTTGGAATCGAATTATGACGACACGTTATTATTATTGTTTTCTGTGTGCCATAAATATATATTGAAGTACGAAGACGTTCAATATAATATAGAGAAAAAAACCAACCAGTGCCAAAAAAACACTGTAAGTATACAGTAGTGAACTTCAAAGTCAGCTGCGTGCATAGGTATATATAATATGAGCTTTCGCGTGAAGGGCTAATTCGAACGCGTGTTGCACGCGTATGCGTTTTAAGAATTTTTGAACTCTGATAACCCGGCCCAAACATAAATATAATGTAAATATAATGTACCTATATCAAAACTATTTAACATATTCATAATCGTCCATATATCTGTAAAAAATAAAAACTAGTCATTGGATGAACGATAGACGCACTATAATAAATACATTATATTATTTACATGACTGGGCCCACATTATATTATTGCCCCGAAAGAAAATAAAATACTATTTAGGATCGGGAGACGCCTCATGATTTCGTTTCATGCAATTTTGTTATACTATTAAGATAGGTATCTGTTCCTCGTCTTGTGTTCGCAAATTCTCCGGCCACTGCAGCAGCATTGCTCCCCCCCCCCCCCCCCCCTCAATCATATTATAATAATATTATCACACGTGCCAGTTAACGAATTTATATACATTTGTATTATACTCGGCTCATTGATGTCATGTCCGTCTTGTTTTAAGATCTTATACACTACCGAATACACAAAACGATAAAAGACAATTTTTTTACACCCCTTAAAAGTAGACAGTTGTCAAAATACTAACCGTATTTTAACACAATATTATCGTTGTACGTATTTAATAAGACGAAATAAAACGAGTAAAACCGTCTTTTACGCTCTTGCACGCGGTCACCCGATCACGTTTTTTTTTGTTTTTATATACGACGTGCCGAAACCTTCGTTCAAGTTATATTTTACATATTATTCAATAACCATCGGCATAATGTATATTTATCGAGATACAACGAGGTGCTTTATTATTATTACTCAACGCTGTATATATAATATAATATTGTTTGCGCTTCCCCAAACGTTGCATTATGTGTGCGTTATATTGTTGTGTGGCGTCTCCACTCTCCAGCTCATTTTAAGCGCGCCGATGAAGAATATAAACACCTAGAGAAGAATCTTTACGAAAGATCTACGAATTTTATACACAGCGTACGTCGTAATGATTATAGGAATGGTTTTAAGTATACCTACGGTTTTTTATTTTTATTTTTTTTATTGAAATTTCTTTTTCAAGGTAATTCAGTGACATACTATATATATATATATATATAATAATTCATTCTCTAATAACTATGTAAAGGGGGTCACGTTGACTTATTTGAAGGCTACAGCTGAGTGCGATATTTTAAATACGCAGTTTTCTCTCTCTCTCTCTCTCACTCACTCTCACTCTCACTCTTTCTCCCTCATTAGATATTATGTGATGTTATTCATTCGTCAAACAAGCTTCCTTCGGTATCTCGTTGTAATTGATATATTATGACATTGCTAGATAAAACTATTTGATAATGCCATCCGATAACTAACCTATATATAAAAATTATATAAAAGCAATCGTTTTCGTCGTGGACTTTAATTTCGTTAATACCAAGCTTGTTATATTTATTTTTAATACCTTTAGTATTTTACTACCTAGATATTAGATAAGTATATATATCTAATTTTTTTTTGTTTATGATTATTTGAAGATTTACATACATCAATGTCCGTCTTACGAAAATTTTTTGTCTTGGGTTAATTGATGATTGATATATTTAGGAGAATCCAACGTCAAGTTCGAATTCACTTTTACAAATCATGCAATTATTGTGGGCTCTCCGACAAACTATACCACACCGATGGGCGATGATATAACGAACTATTATATTCATAGTCCATGGTTCAACACTCTCCGACCTTGATTCCTTACTGGTATTAACAACTATAATACAGAGTTCAAAAGTTTCACACTTCGTTTTTTATTCTTTTAATAAACTGTTTATCACTTTTTTCAAATATTATCATTAATAATAATTAGTCAAATGATATACCTTGATGGTTTAATATGAAAACTAATTATTTATTAATTCGTTTTGTTTCGAAATAAAATCTATTAAAAACATAATTTACACAGGAATTAACTATAATACTATGTAGTCTATATCCAGAAAGTTTGTTTCGCAATATATAAGGCGCATATATAAATTACAGATAAAGGAAATTAGTTTTACACTTATCCCTAGCTGAGCACAACAAACCTGTATAAATGTAATGTTTTGAATTAAATTCTGTCCATATTCTAACCTTTTTTTCGTTGGATTAATTTTTCTTATCTTATTTTTGACAGTTAAATTGTATTTGTCAAGTCTTAGTAAAAAATATTTTTCCATTAAAATAATACTATAGATGTTGTATTCATTTATACCTACCATAATTTTGTAATATTTTTGTTTGGTTGTTGAGCAATCAAATACCTACACACAAAAATCTAGTCACCTACTTTGAGATTTTACAATATATATAAACCAAAACACAATGTGTATACTGTATAATACTATATAACGCATATTGTGTACAGTGTCAAATTAGATATAAATTATAAAAACTAAGTTTTTTGTTTTCGTAATGTCAATTGTTTTATTTTCAACGCTGAATAGTATTACAAATTTGTAAGTTTTACTTTATTGTGTTTTTTTATATATATTATATCAGTTAGACTTCTCTAATTCTATTGCATTATACCAGACGTCCTACTAAGTTCGTCTATGCCATTAAGTTTTTTTTTAAATCGTTTTATATCGTTTTATTTCGTCGAAACCGTGTAGGTGCAGCCGTTGAAAAAGTAATTATTAATTTAATTTAGTTGAAAGTTCTAAAGTTCATAATTTTATATGTACCTACACAATGAAATTAATCATGAACCATATTTTAAATTGTTCGGAGAAGACGGGCACATAAATTAAAATATGTTTAAATAAAACAATCAAAAACAAGTTAGTATTACCTAAATAAAATTATAATTATGCTATTTGGTAATAATTTTCAAAATAGAGGTTCAAATAAGTAATAAAAAGTTTTTTGACGAAGACAAACGAGGTAGGAAAATCTAAATAAAATATTTAAAAATATATGGTACATTTATTTACTGAAAGTTTAGTAAGTTTTCACTTAGTTTAATACGATTTTAGTTTAAGATAAAATAAAATATACTCACTGTAATGTTGGACTTTATATTTTGACAACCACTATATTATTATCTTTGTTGTTTCGGAAGAAAAATAAAATTCAATAATAAGTTTTTGATTAAAAAATAAGTACTTAGATATTATAATAAGTAGATAAAGTAGATTGCTACAACTTTTTCAAATGTGTATGTATATTTGCTGCCGTTGCTGTTTTAAAATCGTGACTTAACAAATTAACATTTAACCAATTTCTAAACTTAGCACTAATAAGTTTTTAAAATAATGTAATATTTTTTTAATTTGTTGTTTTTGTAAAAACAATTTATCAACTGTTTGTCAAAAACTGTTTGTACAAAGTCTGTAGGTAATAATTATTTATACTCTATATGTGGTTAAGGTAGTTTCTATGTAGCCCTTTTGAATGTTGTCTGTCTAGCTGACATCAATCAAGTTGTAAATATAAGGGTAACATTATTTTCATTTATAAAAATTGTGTTGTTTGCATTGTAGTATCGTGTAGTGAATATCGTAATGGGATTATTATTTAAGCCTGTGTAAAAAAATTTAAGTGTTCATGGCTCGGCGAGCGACGTGTATAAGGTATATACGTATATACCTATATAAAAATTTCCTCGAAAAACAGTAAATATTGTATGTGTTGATACTTGATGAACATTGTAAAATAAAATAAAATAAACAAATAAATTGTAAATTACAATAAAATGTTACGGTCTATATTTTTAAACTCGTTAGATTATTTTATATTTTTATGTTCTGCGGGTTATATTGGTTATTCAGGGTCTTCTGGTGCCTCAAACAGGTTAAAGTTTGGCCATAATAAAGAGGCATGATATATGGATAGTGTTTTTGTAAAATTATTTAAAATTAATATTATAGGGTGTAAGTATACTATTCCATTTTAACCTATAAAATATAAATTATCATGATAAATATTTAAATCTATCCGTCGCGTTCAAAGTAATTAGGAATGATCAAACAACCTATCATATAGATAAAATTTGGCTTGCACAATCGTTTGTCAATGACTAATAATTCAATGTGAAAGTGAAACGATCGAAAAGTCGTCGCGCGTCGCTCAAAAACTTATTCGTTCGTCACGTGTGCTCGGACCTATATAATTCAATGGCAAAAATAATAGTTGTGGGTCAATTTAAAAAAAAAAATTTTAATTTAAAATTTGATTTAAAAAATCTACTGGTAAAACAAATCTAGGGACGATTCTTTCATTTGATTTATTTATTTACCTGCAGAGCCATAATAATAATATATTTCTGCGCTTATTATATATCATTGAATGTTGTATGTTATAACTAATAAATATCTAGTGAACTAATACTATGCGTTATCGCCTGTTAGGTTAGGTTAGGTTAGGTTAGGTTAATTAATAAAATATTTTACGAAGTTGTGAATTATTACTTATTTATTTATGATATTAAAAAAATAAATAATAATTTACACTTATTATTTAAAAAAAAAACCAAATTGTAATGGACCATAGAAATTGGTAAAATATTTATAATTTAGGTACTTATCTATATTTCAAAAAATCATTAACGGTATTGGCGTTTATGACGTTTCTCGACCATCAATAGTTATCATCATATTTTTTTATTGTCCGTTATACATACGCTCGATATCACTAGTACTGTTAAGAGGACGTCTCACTCACATATGTTCAGTGTTGTCTTTTTTTTTTTTTTATTATGCATAGTTTTATGCAGTCCACAAACTCTGTCTGGAATTTTGAATGGTGATTCGTAACAATGTATAAATAATATACCTATTATACAGTTTCTTCTCTTAGTTTATAATCTAAAAAAGCCTTTATTTTGACTCTTCAAAATGAATGCATATTACATAGCATAGGCCCATTGGTATACTTTATTGACATTATATCAATTGTCAATGAATAATTTGTTACCTGCAGAGTTCGTAGTGCAACAACCTTCATATTTTCAATCGTGATATAATATAAGAATATTTACGTGGGTACTTAATCACATTTTAAAACATTTTTTTAAATAACCGGTAAGGTGCAAACTTTTATCTATGTTTTAGGCCAACCAATTTAAGTAAAGAATGTCAAATTAACAAAATAAAGGATTTAAAAATACGCAAATGTGTATACCTTGTGTGGTTCAAATGACTCCAATACATGTGTTGTCTCCGACTTACAAACGTATAACATAAAACATTATACGGTTCAGCGGAATCAATTTTGTGTCATTATGTTCAGATATTAGAGCGAATTTACTTTTTATCAAACTCGAAGGGAAAAAAAACTATGTTTGTTGGTAAGTATGTTTTTACGATATTTAAAATGTTTAGCTTATCATGACCAAGTAAAATGTTGCGTATCAGAAATGCTATAATAACTCGCTTATAACATGTAAATATCGTGAAAAATTGACGCACAAACACAGACGTTACTCGCTACCTATACAGTACACACACGCGACACGCGGGTATATGACGTCCTCTTAATAATAACGATAAATAATATAATAATAATAATATAAGTGATGTTAACCTATCCTTATGTGCCGCCGCCGCCGCCGCGTGGGATGTGCAGGACGGCGGAAAACTCGGTCGCAGACAGCCGGGCGGCGGCGGCGGTGGAAATTCGCGCGCGCGTGCGAAAACCGCGGCGGCGAGGTACGCGCGCGCGTGCTGGTGTGTGCAATTGCCGATATTTAATACTTTCTCGGCGGCGGCGCCGTAGTGGGGCTGGTGGCCGTCGGGCCCGGCGGCGGCGGCGGCGACGGCCCGCCAGTCGTCGCAAACGAACAGCGCCAACGCCACTCACGCCGTCGTACTTACTATACGCCGCACCGCTCGCCGCCGCAGTGTGTTTTTTTCCGCGTATTTTCGTCGCCTAATCCGCCGCGCAACCGCGGTCCACCCCCCCGGCCGCCGCCCGCACACCCCGCCACGAAGAGTGCGCGCAAGAAGAAGTCATCGTTCCGCGGAAAAGCCAAAGGCCGCGCACACCCGACCGACCGGATCGGTAATCTTACGTCATCCGAGTCCGATCGAAAAATTTTCTTCCTCCTCCCCCGTACTTGTGGTAGTGCACATATCCGTCGGCCCGTCGTCTGCAGTCGTCGTCTGCGGCACCGTCGCATCCCCCTCCCCACCCCGCCTGGCATATACAGCGCAGTGGGCCGCCCCGCATAATATCATATCATCACTATTATAATATATGCACAGTTATTGCTGCACGCACGCATTATAATATCATTGTTGTTTACAAGATAATTATTATTATAAATGATATTATAATACTACTGCACGGCGACAACTACAGCTGCAGCCCGCCGTCGCCGCCGTCGCCACTGCCGCGGCGAGCCCGCGAACCGCTGCCGCATCCGCCGTCAAGTCCGTTTTCCCCGCCGCTCCGCAAAGGTATGCAATTCATCACACGATCGGCGTACACACCGAGCTTATTGTACATAACATGATAATAATATTATTGTTGAACGGTCCATCGTAATCGAAACGTCCGATTCCAACGCCTCCGCATAATAATATCTCTGTACGGTACCCGAAGTCTGTATATGCGATAATAATTATAATGTTACGATAGGCGTTATGTCGCGCGGAGTTAACGATTTTCAAATCGGCCGCATATTATCATCTCATACATCGCGCGGGTCGTCCCGCCGCGACCGTTGCACTGCTGCTGCTGCTGCTGTTTCAAACGTCCTCTCGCGGACAACGATCCAACTATAACCGCCGCGGCGCGGCCGTACTCGTATTGTACCGTAGACGCCGAACGATAATATTATTAATAATAATTATTACTAATCATATATTGTGACGTGCAGCTGGGTCTGAGTGTGAATATTAAACGCGACAAACGCCGTGAAAACGGATCTGGAATCTGTCGTTTTTCGCGCGCCCTCGCCCGCGCGCGCGGTCGGTCCGTTTTATCTCCGTAATATTATTACAATATAGGTACGTACGGTCGTCTGCGCGGTGCACGATACCGGTGCGCGCCACCGCGCGGCGATAAATCGATTTGGCGCGTGGTACATATTTTATAGGCGTAGGTATGATATTATTATTGTTCGTAGGATACATTATAAAACAATAACGATGATGATAATAATAATGTCATCCGAGACGATCGCGTCGATCCTTCCCGCCACTGGATCGCGTGCGCGGTACGCGGAGACGACAATAACACAATACTATAATAGGCATAATACAATAATATTATTTTTCGGCTGCACATATCGGCGACGGCGCTTGCATAGGAATACTATTATTACGTGTAACACTCGCACTCGCCCGAAACATAATATTTGGCCAAAAGACGCGACATAATTAAGATACGTTTATATTATATTATATATTATATTGTACGCGCGCGCGCTCGGACACAAACACATCTCGCATGCGCGCGCAATGACGAAACACGTCTGGAAATCCTTCACGGCGTTCCAATTTGAAACTCGTATATAATGTGTGTGTGTGTCTACCTACAATTTTTTTTTTCATCCCGGTATATCATTACCAGTGCCTAGGCACGGCGGCCGTGTTATTATACTGTTTTTCTGTGGTATATTATACCAGTTCTGTAAACGAGTTCCACGCGCGCTTTTGACGGTCGAACCGCTCGTTGCAATTTTTTTTTTTTCTGGCCGCGTATAGTAATACGCACTACCCAACGGTCCTCTGGTTTTATTCGTCTCTGGGATTAGAATTTTTTCTATTACCCCTCCCCTTGCACAGCTCTCTTGGGAGACAGCCGCAGCTCCCTTGTGTATAGCCTCGCGCGAATCACACGACGACGACGTACAGAAGTACCTACGTCGTATTCGTGCGACGGATACCGTCGAGTGCATACCAGCTGCTATTACCACGGTCTAAGATGGAATTTTTTTTATCCGTATGGCTTTAGTGTAATATTATTAGCTTTATGGCGGGTTTAATATATACGATACAATATTGTAGTGGTGATCGCTTCACGCAGCCCGAAATATTTAATTCTCGCCGCCGCGTTTCGGGGACTCGGCGGTGTGTCATACACCTTACGAAATTTTCGTGTTCTTCAGCGGTTTTCAGTGTAGTACATATAAATATTAAATTATCGCCTAATATGCTGAGACCCGCAGTATATAACATTATCATAATGACTATTATACGTGTAACTCTATATTATATCGAATCTATTAAGGTCGGCGAATGAAAAAATAAACATGTTGTATGTATATATTTGATGTAATATAGATATTATATTATACACACCGTGCGGTCAAATTGCTATTGTCCAATTTCCGTTCGAATTGTGCAAAACACGCGAAAACGATTTGTTGAATAAATCGAAATAGGTCAAAAAATTTAGCCGCAAACCAGCGCCGACCGTGTTGTAAAAATATTATATATAATAATATAACGTTTATGGATGTATATGTGTGTGCAATACATGTAATATTGTTATAATATTATATCTGTGTGTGTGTGTGTGTGTGTGTGTGTTTGCGCATACGCGAATGACATATAGATAGGGAAAGGCATTATACATAATATATTACAAATATAATATATATATATACACATGGTCGTATATCGATGCGTTCGGAGTTCTGTTTACACTTGTTTTTTATGCACAGGTTGTTGCCGTTTGCAGCGGTATATTATTGCCGATGCCGCACTGACATTTGCACGAAAACAAAAATTAAATTACGCGTTTTCGAAAAATATAATATACTCAACGGCGAACGAACGAACGAACGATAATAATAATATTATACCGACACTGCAGCAGATCTACATCACCGCTGTTATCCGCGAGCATATTACAACAATAATAATATGTGTGACCTAGACCCAAACTGCACACAGGTTGATACGTATTATGCGTGTACGTGTCTGCGCGTCGTCTTTCGAAATAATTAATATTAGGTAGGTATATACCTATACCGCGTTTATATGAAAAAAACATTGTCCGGCCGCGCATATTTTCAAACATCAAAGTGTAAAACGCCGTACCTAATGGAAGCTTAAGATTTTTTAAGAACTGTAATATTCTTTCATAATACTTTTACTAAAAGCAATAAAAACACCACGTCACAGATACGATTCTCACCTATAATATTCTTATGCGTATTGTGTAAAAATATCGAATCTTTATTAATTAATGATTATATCTCCGTTAAAACGTGCCGACCCGTTTGTGGTCAAAATTAGTATAGGTGGTACACTCCGCGGTCATTTCAATATATTAATACCTACTGTAAATAACATTATAATTACCGCGGTCTTTCGAGTAATATATTATTCTCATTCTTTATTATACGTTTCAACACCTCGTCGTGGCGTATAATATAATATTATTATTACTATTTTTTTTATTTTTATTAAAGGCTTCGACAGCGGAGGTCATTAGCCCGCAAAGGTTTACATTGATAAGTTGAAATAAATAATATTTGTATAATAATATAATATTATTATATGATACGACAATGCAATAGCGTACTCAGGAAGTTTCAAGGGGGAGAGGGGGGTATACCAATAAATCTATATATAATACACTTGCCTATATGTTTAAAAAAAACATTATTTTCAAGCTTTTTACAAAAAAAGCCGTGGAGGGTGGGTGGATTTGATTCTTCCCTCCCCCGTGTGTACGCCACTACATCGACACGGCGCATTTGAGTTGGCTCCCTCTTTATAGCGATAACTGTATACTGTATAGTTGGGTCCCACGGGTAATTATAGGTATGCCTATAGGAACTATAATACTATAATTTACAATATGAAAAACCAAAGGGTAGTATTGGAAAATTTGGATTTCATCACGTGTCTGCCTATATACCTATCATCATTGCTGTTGTCTGTTCGTATCGTTAAACTTTTATCACGAACATCATTATATTATATTATTCATCAGCAATATTCATAATATTTGATGCATGTAAAAATTACGTATAAGCATAAAAAATCAGTGATTATTACTTATACTAATTTATTACTTGAAATAATTCGGGACCCAACGGTCCTTGCGACGCCGCTCATCAAAAACTCTAAACGGTCGTCGAGGCTTTCGACAATTTTATGTTGGCGCTGTATAGGTAGGTATACGAAATGTTATACTATAATATAAACCACGGTATATACCGTGATATAAACTAACGTGTCGTCACTCGTCATTATTATTATTATTATTATTACGTGACACGTCGTCGTCGTACACCGTGTTACGTGGTTTACCCCGAGGGATTCAATTGACATTTCGGGGACCTGCAGTTGAACGTTTTACGAATTTTACGCGTATCGTGATGTTATATTATTATGGTAACCGGACTCGATCGAATATTCTCCAAATGGCTTGTACCTATATTATGCAGTTGTGGTTAGGATCGTAACGAGAAGACCAAAGACCACGCGACATGTGTCAGTTTCGTTTCGTTTTGATTTTTTTCTTCTTACAATTGCGAACTATTTTACTTTGACGTTATTAAAACAACAGATTAAAAAGTTTAAAATTAATGTTTCCGAAAAACCGTTTTAAATATAATACGAGTTTTAACAAGGGCTATAATATCTGCGTGTGACTATAACTAACGTTTTCGGGTTTTTTCCCTTGATATTTGAATATTGTCAACGAAATAATTTTGATGTTACATTATTTAAATTCAATTCGAAATGTCAGTATTATCAGCAAAACAATTTTAATTCACTTGGTTGACACGATTAATTAAATGTTTTTTTTTTAATTTTTGACTATAACAGGAAGAAACTGATTTCAAAGACAAAATTAAAACGAGTTATACATTTCTGATTTGTCCTTGGTAATGAACGTACATTTTTCAAAAATGATGCAATACTTACTTCTTAGGTACTTACATGAAGAGTTTCTTTTTAAATACTTACAAGTGTTGGGATAAATTGTCATTTATACATATATTATTAATGCAGTTGAAAATTCAATTAAAATCAAAATACAAATAAAAGTTACTAACACCTTCTTAACTGCATAGTATAGGTATGTCGTTTATAAATTATACTGTTTTTTCTCAAACTGATTCAGTATTTTAAATTATAATTATTACCTATTTATTTATTAATTTATTTTAACACCATTTGACATTATTATAAAAAAAAACCATTTATACATAGTTAACGTATCAAGATAATATTGTATATAATTTAGGTCTTATGCACCAGAAATATGAAAATAATTGTTAAGGTCTGCGTATTATTTAACAACTTAAGAAATTTAAATCATTAATATAAGTAAGAAATTAAAATCATTAAAATACAATATGGTAAAGCAAATTGTCAAATAAAATAAGTTATCATCTAGTTATGTGGCCATTACGAACTATAGTAAGTTAGGTTAGGCGTAGTCTGTACTTTCAATTTTAATATTTTTTTACCAGAATATCGTTAATTGGTATGTATACCTATTGGAATATATAAATATTAACTATTTAGACACATTTATTTATTTTTAAACTAACAAAATACAATTTTAATTTATGCCTCATCTGAATAATATTTATCTTACATTTTTAAAGCTGATTTAGTAAATATTAGTAAGTATAATTAGGTATGTACACCTGTATTAGTATGGACGTATAATATTCTGGGATTTTTTTTTTAAATACTTAGTTATAATTTTATTATAACTTAATACATAGTTCTTTCTAAAAACATCATGTCTAAGAAAGGTTCATAGATTTTATAATGTTATTCAAGTACGTATTACAACAATGACAATATTCGAATGATGTTTTCAGAAATTTAATACCTGCACATGTATTATAGTATTTAATGCACAAACAATTCTTCTTTAAGTATGTGTAAAATAGTTTTAATTTTGTTTACTAGTACTAGGTACACAACATATTATACTATTAGGTATTCATGTTCACTGTGCATTTTTTTCAAATGATGTTGATAATAATTCATAACATATATTATATACAATTTATTTGAACAATATTATCAATACATTTTTTAAATTATTGTGTTGGACATTATATTTACGTCTATAGAGAATATGCACGTTGAATTTTAGGTATTATATGAGTAGGTACTTTGTCTGATCACTCTTTAAAATTACTAATAAATATAATATAGTACCTAATATATATAGCGTGGCAGCATGCCTAAATTTATTATAAAACAAGTATAGCAATAAATGTAATGTTATATAGCTGGTAATGTGGTGAATAGTTTGTTCGAGTTTTTAAATTCTTTCATAAAACGTTGATTGTTGAAACAATTTGAGTTGAAAAATATCTATACGATTAACCGTGGAATGTTTTAAAACCGCATGAGGAATACTTTTATATCCATTATCAACATGTCAACTAATTCAAGTTTATATTTAAAAAGTATTATTAATTTTATAGTTGCCATATCATTTTATATTTATCATATATTTCATATAATATAATATTATAACCCTCCTGCGACAATACCGTATGTATAATGTATATTGTATAATTTATTATTCTATACATTCCACGATAAACAACACTTACAAATAAATAAAGTCTATTATATAATATTGTGAAGCCTATATAGGATATGGACGAAAATGCAATTCGAAACATATAGTAATCTTGTTAATCCTTTAATAATCGTATGCAAGAACGTAGCTTATTCACTCACGTACCCAATCACAAAAACAATTTTTAATTTAGGAAACATATTTTATTAGTATTGTTTAAGAATATTATGATAGTAGTTAGTTGAACCGTTGCCTGTAAATTATATTTTCAAATGTGACATGCGAATATAATAATATTTGTCAGTTGGTTCTTACAGATGGAATGTAGTAGGTATAACATATTAAATACAGAAATAGTTTCAATAATTCAGTACATTCAATTGTGTATTATTAGCTTAAAGATTAGTATAACATTGTACATACTATTATATTATCACGTTTAGGGAATTATTTTAAAACAATTTATTATAAATTTTTTTCAGAAAATTACTTAAACCGTTGCATTTAAAATCTATTAAAATTGAAATTGTCATATAATTTTTGTATAAGTGGTTTCATAAAATGTGATGTAACGTGTAATATCATTACCTAACTATTGTTTATTACTAATCAAAGCAATTTTTTGACCCGGGATTTGTATTCATGTACAATGTACCTACCTAGAGGATAATATAGTGTATAATAATATAATCTTAATACGACATTTTGTTAATTTAAAAAAAAATATTAGTAATGGTTATAGTATATCGTTTAAAACATAAGATCGTTTGCCCCTCGACTGTAGGTCTAAAATATAATTTTATTTTGAAAAAAATTATGTTATAAAGTTTTAACTAATAATTAGGTGCACTTACTATATCCGTTATTGTTTATTATTATCGCCGTTTCACGATTATGAAAATAATGCATGAAGTATACTAGTTACCTATCTACTATTCATTAATCATACTTAGGTACTGCAAGTGTTAAATCAGAAGTTAGTTAGTAATTATTATTTAGTGACTAATCACAAATTACTAAGATTTTAATTTTTTTTTTTATTATATTTTCCCTCGGGTATAAAGCAATATTAGTTATCCTGTTTTATAACATAATGAACTTATTTTTTAACTAGAATGTTTATTTTGTAATCTTGAAGTTAAATCGTATAATTACTTACCTATAGGTACAAAAAATATTTTTCAATGTTAATAAATAATATATTATAGTGAGATGAAAAGTCTAATGTTATTTTCATGAAGCGGATCTTGTATTTTAATTTTAAATTTCTTATTTCCGTCTTAAGAATTAAGAGTGACACGTCATCGGCGGACCTTGAATTTTTTACCTAAGTTTTCGGGTTTCTTGAATTTTTTGACTTCAAGACACATTATATAATTATGTAATGACTATCTACTAATAAGTTATTTATCGGACAATAATTTTTCGTAAGATAATTCATTTGCGTTGTCTATGTACAACTGGAATTCGCTTTTCGAATGGTTTTGCATAGTAAATAATATGATCTTGAATCTAAAACGTGTTTAAGAAACTTGCTATGAACAACTCGTTTTTTTTTGAAAATGTTATTTTTATCATAAGTGTGATTAAATAGGAAGAATTGTCTTATACATACAGGGTGTTCCGGTGCATGCTAAAAACCGGACCAACCCGATTGGTCGGAAGGTCATCCCCTTAAGTCCAACATCCTAGGCAACGAGAAAATATAATATAATATAGCTTAGTTTTGACCAAGCCATCATTGTAGTGTGCTTACCAGTGTCCAGCGGTTCACAGGTGAGATATTTATCATAACATATCAATAATTTTATATTAGATATTTGTTGAATATTTCAGTAATTATCACTGAGTAATTTTAAACTTTTATTTCTTAATATATTCGTTGATTAAATAAAATATTTTCTAAATGCCGTTCCATTTAACGTTTGTTTTAGGTTTTTGTATTTGTTATGTGTATCTGAAAACGAATTTTTTTGAAGTTAGTACCTATACCTAATAATAAAAAAAAAATCTCGTTAGAATAAGCCATAAGGCAATAAGACGCCGTATTCAGACATCGCTTGCATTAAAATAAAATCGGGTACGTTGAGATTAATTAATTTACTAATTGAATAAAAAAAATTCGTTGAATCAATAACTGATTAGTAATTATCTTTCTTTATCGCATTATTTCATTGAAATAATTATAATATGTTTTGGATTTATGAGATAAGATTTAAAAACTAAATTATAATTGTATTCATATTACTTAACGATATCAACACACGCTGTCTATTTTAAAAGGACGCTACACCCGTATGTGTTGTCTCCGTCTTACAAATTTACAACATAGCAAAAACTTCTTTGCGCAGGTAAGAATCACTCAGGCTGTATTCCAAGTTAAGCAATCAAATTTCCTAACTAGAAAGAGGATAACATTGGCTGTGTAACGTTGTTTTTAATTTTCGAATATCACAAATACGAAAAAAGTTCTTAATGTTTAAATATTTTTCAGTTTTTCAAACTTAAATAACTTTTTTTTTAAATTCTGATATCGAAAAAATAACGTTGCACAGTAAATGTTCTCCTCTTTATAGTGTAAAAATTTGGTTGCTTAGCTTGGACTACAGCATAAGTAGTTCTTACCCATGAAAATCAGTTTTTGCTATGTTTTAAATTTGTAAGACGGATACGACACATGCTGGTCCTGTAGCGTTCTCTTAAGGTCGATCATATAGATCAGATGCGCTAGGTCATTTTAATGGTTGATTGACCAATATTTTGATAAATAATATACAATGATCGTTTTAATTTAAAATATTCTATTGTAACAATAATAATATTAACTATTGTAATACGGACAATTTTGAATTTAAGTTACATGCTCGAATTATTACAATAACTACCACTGTATTATAAATATAAAATAAATAAACGATAATATTGTTGAATATATAACAGTATCTTCTATAGTATTATCATTTATTTATTTTTTGTTTTTATTAGGTTTATGACTTCGACGACTGAGGTCATTATTAGCCCGTAGGTTGGTAGGGTTGGTAGTTTGGTACAGTAGGGTTGGGGTGGTTGGTACCGTCGGTTAGGGACACGTGTAGCAAGGTTTTTGCGCACTACGAACTCGGGTGGTCACCCATCCGAGAACTAGTGACAGCGGCCGTTGCTTACTCTCAATCACGTCGCGTGATTAATTTCAGCCACTGCGCCGTGCTGAGCCACTATAATTTATTGTTACTCTATAATATTTACGTTTAGTTAAATGTAAGCGATGCTACTTTTAGATATACATTACACGTTGTCTTTTCATTATTGTCTTAAAAATCCCAGGAGACATATAGGTATTCGTTTTCTATCATCACCCGTTAAGAATATTTTTTATGACAACGTTTAATAATAACACTAAATAAATAAATACTAAATAGTAATTTTCCAGATAATTAAATTTCGTTAAATTTATTCGTCAATAATTATGTTTTGTTTATTAAACATAATTTACTAATACATAGTCTGTATACTTCGTGCACTATATAGGTACATGCTTTTCAGTACTACAATACTGTACCTAGCTAAACGCATGGCCGTCAAACGTGACATTGCAGGCTAGTGCATGGTATTTTTCTATTATAATTATGACGCGTGCACTATTTGTGATGTATTAAATTAATATTTTTTATAATATGCAACATAATAATGTCTTAGTATACGAATGCCACAAATTAAAATTCCATAACGAGATTACAGATGTTCGACTTGTTCTCCTCAGAAGTGTTTTTACTTTTATTTAACCATATACTGTTGTTTAGTAATACCATATAGAGCAGGTTACAAAAATAAACATGAGATACAATATTTTTTGTGTCTATCGAATTTCGAGTTTTCTTCACGACATTAAAATCGTTCAACTTTTTGGTTCCGGTTTTTTTTGTTGTTGCAAAAACAGGTCCCATTGAATTCTAATAAAATATTGTCTTATTATTTTTTGACAGTCAGTGTTCTGGTTTTCGTTTATATTGCGCGGGCCCATCGTCTGATTTATAATTATTGCATAATTCTTAATCGTGTTCCGACGAATTCCTTATGTTCCGGCGTCCTTCCCCTTGGAGGCCAACAGGAAGAGTTCCGTCGGCGTGGCGTTCGCAAATCGATCCCAATCTAATTTTCGAATCGAATAACCTTATTAAAGATTACAAAACCGGTACGAAGATCTGCCGAGTGTATCAAATAATCATGTAGGTAGTTATCCAAAACAATTTTTATTTTTTTTTAACGGCGATTTTGAGTATAGTCATTAGGTATAGGCCATTTGGGCTGCCAGACGTCATTATAATTTATATTTATATATTTTTATAGTCGTAATATATTATCGAGTCACAGTGCGGTGAGTTAATCAAAAGTCAAAACTGGTATTGTTAAAATAATAGTAGATTACCTCTTCAAAATAATGTAAATTGTCATACCCAATTGTCATGTCGTTTAACTGTTTATTATTAAATCTATTAATATTTCTCTATTATAATATCGTCTTTCTATTAATATTTAATTTTCTATTTCAATTTTGATCAACACTCACTCACCCACCCAACTTTAAGGCGTGGCCCGAATAGCTGCACATGGACCATATTATTGTTACACGCCACTGTATCAAGTCGTATGACGTGCGGAAATCGTCGGAAAATTCCCAATGTTCGCGGTGTTTATACAATAACATAATTATACTAATTAACACACCCTATGTAATCAATATTTTGAATGGTTAGATATAGGTGAGGAGAGAACCCAAAAGCGAGTAAAACAAGTTGCCTATACCTGCGGCGCTTGTGTGTCTAATAAATCCGGAATTAAATTTTGCAATTATTATTATAATATTATTGCAAAACGAGATTTTTGCATACCCGTTCGGGTATAGGACAACAAAATCCGCTATTCTCGTCTCATAGATACTTGAAAACGTAAACGGGAAATACCGGTATTCTGGGTGTATCGACAGCCGTCACGGTGGAGGTCTGTAAAAATAATTATGATAATTTTCATCATACGCGTAGACGATATTATGACGTAGTCCTCGGCTACAGTGACGTTTAATTTTGGAATTTACCGCGTAAATATGTTAAACCCCTCAGGTGCGACGTTATTTAGCTCTTGTCGCGTACCTACGGATTTCGATGCTCTTTACATTTTTCATATTATGTTTCACGTCTTTTTGTGGTATGAACCGAATCTCATTTTGAATATTTAAGTTTAATGGTATTTTTTTTTAATTTTTCATGATTTTTTGAGATTAAATCGAAATAAAAATATTTTTTTTCAAGTTAGGTAAATCGAATTTTATATATATTTTACTATCGACGCAAATATTTAAAAATTAAAATGTGTCTAATCTCAAATTTAAAGTTCCATAAAATTAAGAAAATCGATATGGACCAATAGAAAATATGTAGGTATGTTTCTTATTTTCCTTCGTTTCCAGTCTTATCGTAGTCGTAATATTTTACAGTCTCTAATTGTTATCAGACTAGTGGAAGGCTATATTTGTCATCAATTTCTTATGTATTTATAATGTACGTACAGTGCTTCATATTATAGTACAACAACTATCGTAGGTGTGATACACTTCTGTACGAATTTAAAACCATTATGTCATATCGATATAATTACGTCAAACACATTTTTTTTTGTCCATATTTTTCGCTCTCTTTCCGACGTCTTCACGCGTCGTTTGCTCGGAAAATCACGCACGCCGTACACGTAACGACTGTAACTAAACGCCGGGCGAGCGGACAACATAATATTATGATATATATATATATCGATCGACTGGCGACCACGATAATAATACGATACTTAGGTAACGATTTTTTGTTATTTTTTCGGCAGCGGCACGAGTAGGTTAGGTTACACGTAATTTTACACAGATATTGCATAGGCGCGCTGATTCTGTTTGCTACCTATGTAATATAAATGTATGTGCCTAAGTATTATAACATCTACGCAACGGTGTTTTACCGTGTCGGCGGCGGAGATCGATTGGCGAAATTGGATTCGTGACACAATACCAACCCGACATGGGTTCTCGTATAATATGTATTACGCTTGTCCTTTCGTCGTTTCTTGCGGCTTTTTTCCCGGTCACTTTTTTTTTACATATTTTTACGGAAGAGTACACAAACGAAATTTAATTTTACGCGATTTCCTGAATCGCGAGTCTGAGCAACAGCATTCGTTTCGTTTTTTTTTCAAGAAAAAATACCTTCGTGCCGTAAACACGATCAATGATTTAATAACACACATATAGTATGATAAACGTACGATTAATATATTAATATATATATAGACTATTGTGGAATCGCGGAATAGTCGTTGGACGATTTATTTGTTTATTATTCAGTATAATATTATTATTATTATTTTCGTATAACATGTCTCTTATAAACTACTTCGCAGTCGTCGTACTTGCCGTTTCCGCGTGCCCGCAACCAGTTTTTCTTGATCAGTACACGTTACAGGGTAACCGGGAAAACGAAACGTAAAAAAAAACCGATCGTAATAATAATAATAATAATATTCACGATATCATATAAATGTGACAATATGTGCTCGCACAGTACACACGTACGTATCGAGCGGGAAGCACACAGGTCGCCGACGCGAATAGAAAATCGTTTGCGAGTCACTTTTTTTCGCCCCGTCGACCATATTATCATACATACATAATATATTTACGGACTGCTCGCACGCACAGACAATTCGGACGGTTTACAAACGAGGTGATGTACCCCATTTATACATTTTACTGCATTGGTTGTCCGGACAGACAGTGCATTTTATTTCATTCGATACGCAACTTGTAAAATATTTCGACCTTTTGCCGCATATATTGCAATCACATGTACCATGCGCATATTGCAGCATGCTGTCATATAATTTTATTTCACTTATAGCGGTTACCTTACAAAATATCATCTCTCAGATAAACTCGTATATGATGTATAAAATGTGTTCGATTTAACTTGGCGGCGGCGTTTTTCGCTGCTGCTGCTGCTGTTGGTCGCAATAAGCTCACTCTCGCTCGAACCAATATCGGACGACGCGGTATAAACGGTATCGTATGGTATATCGTAGACGACGACGACGACGACATAATGACTTATTTATTAGGCGTGAAAACCGCGACGACGGTGAGACGTGCGCGCGCGAACGGGTTTGAGCGGCGCCGCCGACCTTGCGTCCCTCGGCCGGTCTTGACCCTGTGCGCAGAAACGCGACCAACCTGCTGCGGCGGCGGTCCGGTTCGGCGGAGAGCGAATAATAATAATAATAATAATAATAAACGACCTGCTGCTGCGCGTCGACCGGCCGCCGAACGCCGCCGCCGTCAGTCGTCAGTCGTCGCTCGACCGTCAGCCGCTTCAGTAGTCGTCGTCGCCGCCGCCGTCGCAGTCGCAGTCGCGTCGCTCGTGTGTTGGCCAAACGTTAACGAGTCGCGATAATAATTTCAAATTTTCAGTAGTCGCGATCCCGCCACCGATATAGACGCTTGTTCGCGTGTGTGTTCCCGCGCCCCCGTCATATTCGCGGACGCTATTCGGCGGAACACAATATTATAATATTATACATATACCCATACAGTAATGATATTTTTACGTTTCGTTCGGTATCGCCGTCGTCTACCATGACCGTGGTTCCGATTTCGATTTTATTTTTCAAAGTTTGAATCTATCGTTATCTAAAACTTTTTTTTTTTTTTTTGTTTCATCCGCACGACAGGTGAGTTCAAACGATATTGTAGCCGCATCATCCGCACTCCAGCTTAACCATGGTGGCTGTATTGAACGCCGTTCAAGGATTTTTCGACAACTATGGAGGTGAGTCAATTTTATCAAATTCAAATTTTTTAGTCTCATTGACTAGGTAGGCAGTACCTACCGTCTGCAATGGTTGGCAGATTAATATTAATTTTTTTTTTTTTTGGGATAAATTTCCAAAAGCCGATTTTACTTAAATTTAATTTCATGTCACAATGAATAAAAATAATCTTGTTAAATATTTTTTGTTTGTAACGAACAAAAATAAAAATACTTTTCACTATAAATTATTCCATCACATAAAATTTTGTAAGCGTTTTAATTTGTCCACTAAAATTACTATAATCTATTATAATTATTGCTATTTTTTAAATGTATATACCAATATGTTTATTTAGGAACTTCAAATTTATATAATACAGTAGGTACCAATATTTCAGTATATTTTATAGTATTTTATTATTACATGCAAAAGATTATGGATGGAAATAAAATTCAATAAACATGTTTAAGTAGAATAAACATAAAATTGCACATTACTTCCAAGGCTAATGTCCATGATTTTTTTATGTGATTTAATTTAAAACTAGAATTAAAAAATTACCTTAACGTATATACAACTAATACATATTATTAATTATTAATATACATAGAATTATTCTATATAAGTCAGTAGTTTAAAGATAATTTTTTATCGATTCCAATGTTTTGCTATTATTAACTTTAATGGTTCGTCAATCGATTTCGTAATATACTCGGCGTTCGTAACGACAATCTGGTAACCTATTGCAGAAGGGAGTCGACGAAACCATATTATCATATTATACGATAAATCGACGTTCTAATTTCGATTTTTGGTTTATATGATAATGTCTATTGCAGATGAAAAAAAAATACTGCCATCGCGCTAATCGATTTTTTTACGTTTCGCTTATGTACAAAAAACTGTCCGTTAATACCTACGCCATGTGATAATAATAAAAACAACACGTCGTAGCAGTAATTTATAATTATAAATTATATTATATTCCCTGTAGACCCTCGTACCAAGGATTGGTTTTTGATGCACAACCCTCTACCCACGGCACTGATATGCGCAACGTACGTGTTCACCGTCAAAGTCGCGGGGCCGCGATTTATGGCCAACCGCAAACCGATGGAGCTGAGGAACATTCTCATCGCTTATAATCTTTTCCAAGTGATTTTCAGCTCTTGGTTGTTCTATGAGGTAAGCGCGGGTATTATTGCGATATAGGAACAACAAATATATAATAAAAACAACGACTGCACTTACGTTAAGACCGTTCGAACCATTTTTTAAGGTTATCGTTCAATGTTATAGGTATATACATTAAAACCACGTTTTTCATCGTGCAACGATTTTTGGAAAATAGATCCGGGGGAATTTGCCTAACCGTTACACATGTATGGGTGAATAAAGACATTTGAAGTTGATCGCCCCGGAAAGGAATAAAAGCGTCAGAGATAAAAATTTGAGAGAATATTTAGTTAGGTAAATAGAATTGGTGTTAAAGTCATGAGTTAGTGATTGTTAGAAAAAAATTAGATATCATTAAATAATATTAATAAAGAAATAATTGCAATATAGACGTGAGTCGGAGCAGTTTAAAATACTGAACGAATTGACAAGCTCGATTGTGTTGATATGCATTTAATTCGAAAGATGCGGAGAGTTGTACAAGTTTATGGTGTGAAAATATGAAACACGAAAAGGAAAATAATAGTAAATATATTTTGAAGGTATAATCAAAAAAGTGTGGTTGGCTTTAGTATATGGTATCATTTTTCTTTTTTGAAGTCTTGTACAAAAACATTACACTTCATATAAACTGTATTTAAAACTTAGGTTCACTTATGTTAATACGGTGAAAAGTTTACGGCTGGGAATTAACTTGAATATTCTATCTTTTCATACTACGTAGTATAATGTGTCGATAAATAACAACGATGATTTTTTCTTTTAGGTCTAGGTATATTATAATATTATTATTACTTATATAAAATTCATCCTCACGAACATAACATTTGCTTTATATGTGATCGACGAGTGGTCTAGCGTCTTTTGTTTATTCACCGATTAACTATAAACACACTCTTTCACACACACACTCACACACACATACACACATACATATATTATATACATACACATACATATTTTATAATGTACACGAATTTATGTAATATTTTTTATATAGACGCAAACACCACTTGTTTACTTTTAATTATTTCATAAAACTTTCATAACTTACTGTCATGACTTTGTAAGTTAAATATTCATTAATTGTTTTTCTATACATTTACTTGATGGGCATTGCAGTGTATGATGGGCGGCTGGTGGGGTGAATATAGTCTCAGTTGCCAACCGGTAGATTATTCGAATAAACCGTCCACAGTAAGAGTAAGTTGACAAAACTGAAATGCGTCAATAATTTCAGAATTTGATAAAAAATCAGCCTCGTGTACTTGACACAAATGTTTACAGGCTGTGTTGGGATACGCCGACAATAATGTAATTACTATAATAAGTAATAATGTTTAAAAAAAAATGTATACAATGAATTTCAAATTAATAGATACAATTAGACACACATCTCTATATATAAACTAAACAATTGAAAAACGATTATTTGGTAAGTAAAAAGCGTACAATATGCTTAGGAAAATGCATGGTTACCATTCATTTTGGATGTGAAATGTCAAGAATAATTGGTTATTTTACACTTTAATACTAACATATTATACATATATCTTTTGGCTATTAACATCATTTACTTATCATAACAATAACATATATTTTATCATATAACAATACCTAGACCAAATTTAGTTGGCGACTAAGTTTAGTTTAGATTTATTTGGGACTTAATTTCTTAAGTGGTATTATATATACGAATAATACATGACGAGAAAATATATTGTGTGAATGTTGAGGTGTTTTAGTGTTTTAAATTTAACAAAAATTGCATAAATTATGTGCGTTATAGAAGGTTGTGAATGTATTTTCTGACACACTAGTAAAATGCAATTTATTGAATGCTGCTGGGTTTTGGTATATATATATATATATATATAATTATATATAATATATATAAGCATTAAGCATATAGAAACTATTATTGGTTAATGCATGCTACGAGCAGAATTAATCTGATTATTTATTTTGATGTATGTTTGTTGTATTGTAAAGGACCATAAACTTGATGTTGGGGAATACAGGCAAAATTAATATTATTCTACGATTGGTGTTGAATGTAGTTAGCTATATTAAGTTTGATTGGATATCGTAAATTTTTAAATGTAAATATATTGAGAGGAAATGAATCACAACACATATGCCAGGAAAAATGATTAAATTGGGTATGCATGTAATGTTTATAATACAAATTTTAAAATGATATTCTCCAATTTTTTTTTTTTGTCTTTAAAAACTATTATTGATTTTATAAACTTCGATGTAAAATCAGTGCGGATTAGTTATTCGATAATACACTCGTTAACAGTCAACGATATTCGATAAATCCATTATTCTATTGATTCGGATTAAGTAAAAATAATTTGACAAAAAATCGGCAACATCAAGATTTATTAAGTACCCATATATATTATAATATATTATATACCCCTTTACCCTTTATTTTGAACCAATTGAGAAAGAACTAAACATATAAAACTTAACAATTATTTGTTGGGAATAACTTACATTGTGCTTTACTTGACCGTGAAACTGATTTTATTAAGCACAAAGTTTAATAATGTAATACCTATCTATGATTAATATATTTAATAATTTATAGTTGTAAAAATTGTACATTGTATTTTATGATGGCGGTGGTGGTTTTTACAGCTTGGCATATCAGGTTGGCTGACTGGCAGGTATAATTTCCGGTGTGAGCCGGTAGATTATTCGAATCATCCAATGACCCTGCGGGTGAGTTAGCATGGCATACATTGCGTCGTTTTTCAAATTTTCCTTTATTTTTATTTTTTTTTTTAACTTAGAGTCATGTGACAGGTTTTCACCGTCATTGTTGTAGATTTTTTTATAGTTATTATACATTTTTTTTTGTGTCAAGTTTGCGTGGTTTTTCTTTTAATTCAAAAGCAAAAATGTACACTCGACTTTAATGTGTTTTACTAATACTTGTTTTCTATTCTCGGATGACTGTATAGATGGTCAACGTATGTTGGTGGTATTATTTCTCAAAATTCACAGAATTCATGGACACGGTAATTAACGTTTTTTTTTAAATTTTTAATTACACACTCGTGAAATTATCATATTAACCGATAAATAACACACCGAAATGTATGTGTATGTGCGCAGATATTCTTTGTTCTCCGCAAAAAGGATAGACACATTTCGACCCTGCACGTGATTCATCACGGAGTGATGCCAATGAGCGTGTGGTTTGGAGTGAAGTTCACACCAGGTAACGAAAACAAATAATATTTTATGACTATAACTACAGATTATAAACAAATTTATGGTTTTAATACTTTTACCGCCGAATAAATTAGCCGACGCTTTCCGACCTCCGATGACTACGATGTCGGTGGTGAACCGGCTATATCCGATTACTATAATTATTAATATAATTGTGTGATAATAAGGTTGACAAGGATTAGCGGTGACCTTTACCGAGACCTTATGCCGCGAAACTTCCTGTTGCACATAAAATTACGTTCTCGCCCACTATCGTTGTACAGTGTTTAGGTTGTTTTTAGAATTTTCAAAAATATCTTTAAAGACTGCAGTATTATGTCATATCTACTGAAACCTCCATATTATAATATAAACACGACTTCGTATAATATACCTATACTCGCGTATCCGTATTCCGTATTATTATTATGAGGTTTATCCGGAAATCCGATCAAGGGCGTTCTCCACGAGAGATTAAACATAAAAACTGTATTATTAAATCGAATAAACCCAGATAATAACTTTTCGGGAGCGTGGATCTCTAGATATCATGTATCTGTAGAAGATTTTCGACGTGAGGCGGAAGGACACTACAAAAACAACAAAAACTACCCCTCGATATGACTTAACCGTGGTTTTTTTTTCTCTACTCTTTTCCAACAGGTGGTCACAGCACGTTCTTCGGATTGCTGAACACGTTCGTCCACATAATCATGTACTCGTACTACTTGTTGGCCGCCCTGGGCCCCAACGTGCAGAAATACTTGTGGTGGAAGAAGTACTTGACCACCCTGCAAATGTTGCAATTCTTGGCCATCATGCTGCACGCGTTCCAACTGCTCTTCATCGACTGCAACTACCCGAAGGCTTTCGTCTGGTGGATCGGCATGCACGCCGTTATGTTCTTCTTCTTGTTCAAGGAGTTTTACAAGCAACAGTACACGAAACCGTCGAAACCATCGGTAAGCGTACGCCCTCTAACTATATACCTACCTACTACATATATATTAAATATTTTATAATACTTACGGGAAATGCTGCCGCCGCATCTTTTTTGTTTTAAGCAATATTTAAAACCATATTTTATAGCGAAATCGCGTGTCAGTCGCCATTGCATGGGAGGGGAATGCGAACCGCCTGCTAGATCGCGTAACCTGCGTCGTTATTACATTTAAACGTTTATTCATTATTATTTATAAGTATGTCGTCGATTTCGCGTTATGCGAAAATCACAATTGCTTAGGTGTACGATGCGCGTGTGCTGGAATCGTCTTTTGTTTAAAACCATACGATCTTTTGTACGCTCGCTGTTGACTTCACTCGGTTATACGGCGAAGACTGTGTATAATATGTGTCATAATATCGAAGATAATCACCTCCTCGCGATCATCGTTAGTAAAAAATGTGTAAGACTATAAAAAAAAAAAGCTGTTGCGTAATTTATTCGAAATTATGGCAGGGCCATGTCTGACGATCGGTGATAGCGCATGGCATTCTTTTTTGTTTCGAGACCTTCTGAATACGACTTTGATGCGTCTAATCCATACCAATGCGCATAATATAATATAAACTCGATATACACACACACGCGTTGTTTTATAGTTGCGTTATTTTTTTTATCGCCAAATCACTAATTATTTTCGTTTTTGCGTTTATCCGATTGCCGTACCAATTTGAATATGCGAATCTTTTATGTGTTAAAAAATAA
This sequence comes from Metopolophium dirhodum, assembly GCF_019925205.1. NCBI lineage: Eukaryota > Metazoa > Arthropoda > Insecta > Hemiptera > Aphididae > Metopolophium > Metopolophium dirhodum. The sequence goes on from NC_083568.1 coordinate 26,969,237, forward strand.
ACAGGTTACTATAGCAGGATCCAACATAACTTTAAATGTGCAAAGACCTCGTGCTCTTCAGTACGGATATTTGTCTCGCTTTTGGAAAAGATCCGTACGGATTCGGTGTGGATCGAGTGGTCCGTGCGGCCGACATCGATTCATACATTGATATTATATCTTAGATCATATTATTATACTATGGATGTAGCCAAAGCGTATTATTTTGTGGCCGATATTAGCGACGAGTCTCATAGGCGCAACTAGGGTTAAAATTCTGGGGGGCTAACAAAACTATTTATTTAAAATAACCTAGAGGAGGCTTATGTCTAAATCAATAAGGGATATTTTTTTTTGGGGGGGGGGGGGGCTAAATCTGAGTGAGAGGAGGAGGGGCTAAGCCCCCCTAGCCCCCCTAGTTACGCCAATGAGTCGAGTCTCCGAATTAGGTGATCGGTGTGCGCATGCGCGACGTAACTCCTCGCATAATTATCTATAGGTTTACTATCACAGAATTATAATTAATCTTAGTTCGTGGTTAATTATATTATTATGTTAATTGTTATATTATTATATTAGAAATCATACTGTTCTTTCAATATAATATTATATTCAAAACATAATAATATGGTGATTTTATAACAAATTATCCGTGGATAAAAATGCTAGAAGTTGCGTCGCGCATGCGCGTATCGAACACTTAAATCGGTGATTCGTCGCTAATATCGGCAAAATTTTTTTGTATTGATTTAATACGCTGTGAATCCATAGTATATGATCTAAGTATTATATTATATTCCTAATAATCACATGTGAGTGTGTGTGTGTGTGTGTGAGATGATAATAGGTATAATAGGTAATATAAAATATATCGTTACAACTCAAAACATGTAGTAAGAGACGTAGTAAAAAGTGGCATTCCGCCGACGTCCGTCTGGCGTGTAGAGCCGGCCAAGGCGGTCGCCGATGGACGCGACGTGACATTGGAAAAACCCGACGCGAATTCTTAAACTAGTTCGTCAGCCGACTTGCGTGTCTCTTTCTAATGACACGCGCACACGATAATAATATATTTTATGCATATATATATAATATGCGCACAATCGATATACTATGTAGTTTCCTTGCGATATTTTTTTTTTTTTTTTACAATTTTAATCTGTTAGCAAATCGCAACACTGTTAATATTACAGTCGTGTACGCGTCTCATCCATCCATATCGTACCCTAAACTAGTATAATATGATCGCCATCGTGATTAATAACACTGTCGTTTTTTTTTTTTTTTCCACCTTCCGTTTTCCAGGCCGGCGCCCAGTCCAGACCCTCGGCCAACGGCTCGTCCAAGTCGTCCAACGGCTACAGCAAACAGTCGGACTACTACATAAACAGCAACGGACTGTCTAGGCCCGACCTGGTACACAGGACCACGGCCGGATCGCACTGACCGCCGCCTCCGATGCCGCCGCCGCCGCCGCTGACGACGGCAAGCCACAGCAGCCGCCGACATCGCCGCCGACGCTGCTAAACGGTCGCTGCTGCAGCCGCTGTCGCCGCCAACAAAATTGCTCAACACGCCCAAATTAATAATATTATTTGACCTGCAGACACGCGTCTGTGTTCCGAGCAGACGTTTTTTTTTTTTTTTTGAAAGTGGACAAATTTCTCTACCCCCCTCCCCCATCCCTCTCTCTCTCTCTATCTCTATCTCTCTACATCTCTTTTTCCCCTTTTTATTATTATATATAATTATTTTTAATATTATATTATATCGTTTATATATATTATGCATCATATGTATATTATATATATATATTATTATTATTGTTTAGAGTTAACGTGGCCTATTTATTGGTTTTCGTACCTACTATATACCGCTCTGTCGCCGTTGAGTCGGTTCGCCAGGTCGTTGTGTGGCGATCGCCGCTGAGCATGCGAAAGAAAAATCTATTCTGCCTAAAAAAAAAAAAAAAGAAATCGAGTGAGATTATTGTTTTTTTTTTTTTTTTCATTATGATTATTATTTTGAGAACCCGGGGCTATTATATACATTACGATATAAAAAATACCACATAATATGTATATACGATATATTATATATATATATATATATTAATTTATAAGTCTGTCTATTTATCGTACGTTATAGTAATAATTATTGTATACTATCGTGTTAGGTGTTGGAAATGAACAGTCCGCATATTATCGTGTGTAAAAACGTTTTTACGCATTTTTTTGCGTTTTGTACAATTATTTTTTTCGTTTAAAATTTGTGTAAGACACGTGAACAGATAAAAAAAAAAAATCATTTGTTTTTCAGACGAAACCATTTCGATGTAAAATCCAGTCGTGTTTTTCAAAATATTTTGATGTGATACCTATGTAACGTTTGTTTTATATATTTTGTGTAATGATTTAAACCATATGTGATTATTATTATTATTATTATTATTATTATAATTATTTTTATTATTATTATTATTATTATTATTTTGTACGAAACACGGCGCCTCACGTGCCTTAGTATTACGGGACCAGTGTAATTACTAATAATAATTAAGAGATTATATACGCTCTCGTGTATAATAATATTATCATGTTTACGTTACAAAAAAATTGTATACTGTTTAGTATTGTATAATATATTATTATAATAATGAAAATAAAGGTTCCCGGTATTTTTATGTGCCAGCAAATACGAACGAATCATATTATTATTATTATTATTATTATTTGGACGCCTCACCGTGTGGTGTGTATAGGTACGCACAAAAAATTATTCCGAAAGAAGACACGAGTCGTGTGTTATGATAAAATATAATAATGCACATCGTAAAATATTCACAACGCAAATAAAACATTGTAACGAACGCGCGTCTGACGAAAACAAAAACTACAGCTAAACGAGGTATACTCTGCCTTCATATTTTTTTTTACGTATTTTGTGTGTATGTGATTTAATATTATTCAACCTTGCATTATTCTAAATTTTTTTTTTTTTAAATTGTCGTCTCTCCCTCTCACTCTTTCTGTGTGTGTGTTGTTTTTCTTCGTCCATTCGGCGGCCGAGTGTGTAGACGACAAGCAACAAAACTAAAAAATAGAAATGTTAACGTTAAGCCAATCAATTTTTTTATTCGATAATTATTATTTTTTCCAGTCTATTTGTGACATTTTTTCTCGATATATTCTTTTAGACACCGCGCTATTTTTTTTCTGTCGATCCGCGGAATGACATAATTCCCAAACCGACCGACCGCTTGTTGTTATACGTTTGACCACGTCTCTGGTTGGGTACACGGGTATTCCACTGTCAAATAGAGTTCTTCAACGACGACAGCAATGTTTAGATTACATTTTTTACTATTTTCGAATAGGTATACTTGTACGCAATTATATTATAAACGATTCATCATCGGTGTTTTGTCGCAAAAATTTTAATATAAAATCGAAAAAGTAGGTTATACCTGCCATTTTAATTTATATTATTCATAGGAGGGGGGGGGGGGAGAGCGAGAGAAATTTTCTCTATTTTTATGGAGGATTGAATGTTAAAAAAAAAATTTGGGAACTGCTGCCTCGCAGTTATCTGCGCGAACAAGTCAGAGTGAACCTATCCATACAACTACAGGCGCGTTATCGTCAAAATATTTTATAAACGTGTGTGCCCACGTCGTGAAAACGGTACACTAATTATGCGTGTCGCGGTAATGATATGATTATGATATGAGCATAATATCAAACCTAAATAACGTTATAGTTTCGCGTGTGAGATTACCGAATTCGCGTGATAATTTATCGTTATTTTTCAATCCATGTCCACGATACGCCTACCTGTCTGCATGCCGCCGTACCGACGTGTATGTATAATATATAGGCTTATATTGTGTATATGCATACAAACAAAATTATTATCGCTGTTATATTATATTGTTATTTGGATCACACTGTAATGTTATTATTGTTATGCCATCGCGCCATCATTGCCTACCACTGTACTCTATCATCGACATTACGATTTTACTGTTGTGCTGTGTACAGTCGTGTGCCGCGGAACGCCGATAATAATATAATACAACAGTAATGTAATAACATTTCAATATTATCATGTATTGTGCTGCGATTGATAAATAAAAACGAACAATGTGCGGTAAAACCGAGTGTGCCCACCTGTACGTTTGTGGATTTCGATTGCGGTTTTATTTTTCACAATCCGCACGCGGGGTCGCCTCGCCAAGGCGAATCGCCTCGCGCATGCCATCGTACCTCTTCTATATAATATTGTATTATACGATACCAATATTTAATAACGTGCGCGTAACGTATATTATGCCACAAGACGTACACAGCCATACATTTATATAGGTCATACGCGCGCACACACACACACACACACACACAAACATATTATTATTATTATTACTGTACATGTATGTATATAAAATGTACGTCGTATTGGTGTGGACGCGTGCCTGCGAATTATAACGACCGACTTGGCCTTGAATTTCCACCGTCTAATTAACTTCCGGAAGTGAACAGTAGTCGCGGGCGCGCGCGACGCGGTTATACCTCTGCAGGCTCTGTGGCCGTGCTCGCCGACCGCGAGCGATCCGTTCCGCGACGTATCGTTTTCCCGTGCCTCCGAAAATATGACTGTGGGTAGGCTTATTATATTTTGCAGGTCACCGCGGCACACTCCCACCGGTACCCGCGGGTTTATCGTCGCATGTTATCATTTCGGCAGATTTGAGACGTCGTGCAGTCGCCAGCCGATTCCGTAGCCATTTGTACAGACGAACGGGAAATGTCGACGCCGCCCTATAGTGTGAAGAATATTATGATACATGTACAGAGGGCAGTCGGATACGGTCGGCAGCGAGTGCGTCTGCGGCGAGCGCGTGTTGTGTATCCTATAGTCGACCGGAAAAACTCACCTGCGCAGCATAAAATAGTCCGGACGGATGCGTTGTGCGATGGACTTCTTGCTTGATTTATCGGCGCGGACCTGAAGCAGACTTTCTTCATATTTTTATATAATGTACGACGCGTATTATAATATATAGTTTGATCTCCCGAGTGTCCCGTCGACGTTGTCCCTAGTAATGCAACTCTTTGCAAGTTCGTGGGTTCATTAATTTGTCTCGTTTGCATCGGTACACCGATAATGGTGCCCACCGCATAATAATATAATATTTCTATTTTACCCAGCTATTTCTTAATGGTCGCTTAAGAGGACGTCGCACCCGCTTGTGTTGTCTCCGTACTGCACACGTACGACGTAGCAAATTTTCGTTCGCTAGTTTCCATAGGGTGCTGTCGGTTTTGATCTTAGAGTGAACATTGATTTACTATATTATCAAACTTGTTTAGTAACGAGATTATCTGTGTTCTCTCGTTGGTTTCATACGATGTTTTAATTTTTAATTAAATTATGAGCGTTTTAAAATATTTATGTTTTGCATATACTCATAAGTCATAATTCCCTTAAAAATTAAAATATCGTAAACACCCAACGAGAGAACACGTACAATGTTGTTACCTAAAAAAATTTTGATAACAGGTCAATTCACTGTAATATCTAAACTGACAGCACGCTAACCTAAGCGAACGAAAATGTTCTATGTCGTCCGTTTGTATGACGGAGACAACGCATGTGGCTGCGACGTTCTCTTAAAATCAATCGGATATCAATATATGGCTTGCTGAAGTGACGTAGCCACTTTGATTGGTCGGTGGAAGGCTAAATACTCGTTTGCGTGAGTCATTAGGGGTGGGGGGAGCAAGGGGTGTTCTCGCCAATGCGCGTTTTCAAAATCGTTTCTTTGGCTCGATCATCTATACTTACCTACTGGCCACTGATAACCTTTTAATTTAATTTTTATATTGCCTACGTACATATACCTTGAGCGATATTGGTACCTATAATACGAATAGAAACAGTTCAAAGTTAATAAATGTATTTTTTTTTACGTGGAAAACTTACAGTGATATGCAATAAACCTGCTTATACAGTTGTTGTTTGTTGACAGGCGGCGATAATTACGTTATCAATTTTAAAGTTTATCGTTTACCGCCATTGTTTATATATCATATATATGGGCCGCGATAGGACGTGAATCGATTGCTACCAAAAATAAATTTAATAATAACAAAATTTCACGTGGAAAATATTTCGTAAAAAGAAATGATTAACTTAAGGTATGATCTCGGATTAGACACTTATAGTGATACAATGCAGTGTCAGTTGATGCTTAAATGTAATACCTGCCTATGACAAATATATTAATTCCAAAAACATTTAGTTCACAGTTGCAGAACAGTATATATACACACGTGGCCCGCGGGGGGGAGGGCATAACCCATTTAGCCCCGCTGATTCACCCATCCACACGAAAGTTAATGCGACATATAATGCGAAGCAGTTGTAGTCAGTATTCGCCAAATCAATAAGCAAAATTGGATCAAATTGGATGTTTCAAATGGTGAGCGGAAACATTGGTACCAGATTAAATTTGAAATGGTTCCCCGCTCATAAGATAGTCGATAGTCCTACACACATGTCCATTTGCATATCTATTTACCACGGCCATGGTCGTGTGATTCGTAAAAACCCGGGATCTACGAGCTCGAGGGTCTGTGATGTGCCTGCCGTGGTCACCAATTACCTCGAAGGCCCAGTAGGAATTCATGAAGATTTCTGGAAAAACCAATGAAAACCGGTCGAGTTAAATCAGACCGTAAAAAATAAATTTCTCGCCTGCGAGCCAGATAATAAATTGGTGAGGTTTAATGACCCCCCCGCCGATCTATGCGATACGAAGTGGTTATTCCCGGTGATGGGAAGGGAGAGTGGAGATGAATATTGTTTCCAGTTTTCTTATCCGGGTCAGGATTTGTTGTTGTTGTTGTTGTTATTGCGGATTTTCGCACGTTTATTTTTACCTACCTGCACCTGGCGTTTACGTCATTACGCGGCGTCCGATTATTATTATTATTTTTGGTCGTACCTGTTAATTTCCCGCGGCGGTCGCCATCGTTCCGGTCAAGCCAACAACTACACACGGTACCAATTATTATTATTATTATTATATGCGGTTTCCTCTCGGCAAGTCCTTTGTAGATTGTAGGATAGGTATGTTGTGTGGACCTCTACCTGCGCATAAAAATATTTACGCGTAGTTCTGACGTCACTGCGTAGAGTCGTAAACACGAAAATTAAATACATACCACTCCGCCGACGATTATAATCATAATATTATCAATTGTCCATTAGGAGGTATCTATATAGTTGTGCGGAAATCCTATGCAAACACACATACCCGCCACTATTCGTACCAAGGCTGGGCATTAACGAGTTCAAAAGTCAAAGTTAAGTTAAAAAGTTAATTTTATTTAAACTTTTTAACTTAACTAGTTACTTTTGGCTTTTCATTAACTTAACTGTTAACTTACTAAATTTCTTTCTTAATTAACGTGAAATTAACGAGTTAATTTTTCATTTCAAGAAGTAAGTTAAGTTGATTTATTTTGTTTTTAATTTTATAATATTTCACTGTTTCAGTCTATTTCGTTTTCATGTCAAAAAACATGTATCGTAAATTGTTTAAAGTTAAAAATTTATATCATTCGAATCTAACTTATATGGAAATACTGTATGAAGTATTAACACTGTATTCTAAAATTTAGTTTTGGATTGGAAAAAAATTAAGTGCGCTAGCGTTGTATAAACAAATTAACTTTTTTTTAACTTAATAAAAAGTTAACAAAAAGTGTGTATTAACTTTTAACTTAACTGAGTTAACCTATAGTTAAATTAACTTTTAACTTTTTGTTATTGGTGCATATTAACTTGACTTAACTGAGTTAAAAAAAAATCATTAACTTGCCCAGCCTTGATTCGTACACGTGTGGGCGGCAGTGGTCGACCGATCGCGCTGCAGAAGAATGTGCCTGCATAATATACGCGCCGGTTCCCTATTTTCGCTGTCCGCGCTATAAATTTGTTGAATTTTCTCATTACCTAGCATCGGTGATATTAGTATTATAATACCGCGCATACGCGTTTCGCGATTTGCATAACAAATTATGCTTCGTTAGCGCTGCAGAGTCAACACTGGGTGTACCGCTGTGCGTAGTGTTATCATTGATAACTTATCGATAATATAATTTACGCGAACTTGGCATAATATTATTATACGTCTTCTCGACGACACGACCTGTGCAGTCGATAATGCGTTTTTACAGCCGATCGGCCGCGACGGACATTATGTCGGTGCGCCTTGTATAATGTGTGTGTGTCGGAGTTTAACGACTTGGTCGTGCATATAGAGGTACATGCGACAATGATATTATTATTATTATTATATTATGCAGCGCATTATCGCCTATGGTATACGTATAGTAGTAAAATGTACTGGTGTCTTGCTGTCATGGTGCCGTGCCGCCCAAGTGAATTTTACAAATATGTTATGCCACGTAGTAAGAAACTCCTCAAACCCGAATATCGTGTGCGTTTGTCGAATATACCATGTATTCATTAAGATGATAACATTTAGGTGCCTATACTATATTTTTATATTATTATATGGCCACAGAGGCGTATGAAAAGTTTTCAGAATGATTTTTTATTATTTAACATATATGTATATGCCCTAGGCGACTCAGACCATTTAGATACATTTTCATAGTACCTATATTTCATTTGTATACATAGGTATAATCACAGATTACACGACGATGAATGAATTGTTAAAAATTACGACATTATAGGTACCTACCGTCGTACAATCGGTTTAGAGACATTACATTTGGCTGAGTACATTAAATGGCTGAAAAGACGAATTTTATGATGGCGGGGACACAGCAAGGGTCCTTATTAAGCGATCGAGTAAGACGTGATTCCCGAAGATTAGAATTTTCTCTTTCCTGGGCATATCATCGCATATATATTATATATTATATTAGCGGCATTCGGTTAAAAGATGCGTTCAGATGTACTGATCCAGGAGGACACCTAAATCGTACGTAGGCATAGATAGCCTAGAGCCTTACTCGGCATTTAACGAATAAAAAAAAAAAAAACATGTAATCACAATATAATATTCTCCCTTTTTCGATGGTTTCATGTCAAATTTAAATATTGGATCAAATTTTCACAAGGAAGAGTATAATATAGATCGTAAATATCGTTATTTTACCGAGATAAAAAAAAACTAAAACATTACAATACTAAGTTATCATTCCAAACTGTTTGGATAGTTCGGGTGCCGACGGGTAGAAAATGGTTAAGGAAGATTCAGAATATGAAAAAATAATCATGTATTAGGTAAAAATATGAAACCCAAAAACTATTCACGATCACATATTGACTATTCAACATTTGATTTCTCTGTTTGCAGATATTGAGTGCTGTATAAGTTCTTCAAATATTATCACGCAAATAGCAAATATGAAAAAAAAATTTTTCCTGTAGGTATAAGGTATATAAGTGTATAAGAAGCTGTGCATTAAAATAAATCGTTAATGTCCGATACGAAACGGAAAATTACAAGTGTTCCTTTTCAAATAGATAATCTGACAAATTTTCCTGCTATAAATTGCGCAAATCACTTGCAGGACAAGTCCTCGAGAGCCTTGACGATGGTTATACCGTCACGTCGATAGTGTCTCATTCGTCTTATTTACGCGTATTTTTTTTATTTTTAACATAAGAGTGAATCGACATAATTATATTATATATTTGTTAAACCTAAACATATGAATATTATCTAGTAGTAGGCTGTATCTAGCATCTAGTAAAGTTCCACGTAGGCTTTTTTTTATATTTTAATTTTACCGACCAGTTTTCAATATATAATATTAAAAATAAGAGAGTTTGTCTATAGCGTATGTAAGACGGAGACAACGAACGCGGTTGTGACGTCCTCTTGAGTTCTTACTCACATTATCATATAATAATATAATATCGTAAGAATTATTAAATTATTATTATTTAAATTACGGAGAGCTCCGATAAAAAAATTTCAAACTAACCCTCGTCGTGCAGTAGTAAAAAAAAAAAAAAATAAATAAACAAGTTCACGAATATTTGTCGAACTATCGAGGTGTTTGTGCAACCATAGTGATTTTTATAAATATAAAATGACACTATATAGGTACAAAATGTAAACAATATTTTCGAAAGTGTTACTTGGTATTTTTATATTATAAATGCCTGTATATTGCACAATATAATAATATTGTTTGTCTCTAGCGTAGTATTCTAAATCGATGGTGTTTGTCAACCAATTTTTACCGATACATAATAATATGGTTAAAGGTATTGTGTTTTTAAAAAGAAAAGATACAGCAAACGCCTTTGCAATTAATTGTACTAATATTTATCACTGGTGTCAAACAGTATGGTTCTAAAATAACTTTTTGATGATCCACTTCGCGTGGATTTTATTTCGACAATACTTTCTACATCTATGAAACCGAAGTAAAACATGCGTACCTTGGTGGCTTGGTGTAGGTATCTATAACAGACGGCCTCTGAATATTGTAGTTGGATTAAATATCAACTAGATAGATTGGATGTTTGTTGATTACCATTTAAAGTTTAATTTAATATAAGATTCAAAACTGCTAATATTTCAATGAATTACGGCTGTAAAATTGTACATAATAATTATGATAATATGTAATCTACGTATATGGTTTTATTTTTTTCATATTAAATTTGATAAACATGTAATTTTAATCATTAAAACTAGACATTTAGACAAGGTTACTCGTTATGCAATATTATTAATATAATAGCAATAACATACTATATTATGTTCGGTGCGTTTTGAAAGTCATAACAATAATTCGTTGATATACTTTATTGGAGATTAAACTTGAAATCTTATACGATTAAACGAACATTATACAATAATTTGTTATAACGTACTATAATATTATTAAAGATGGTCACCAAGCGCCATAATTTTTCTCTGTTCCGAACGGGTTATAAGACTCGTTATCGTATGAAAGGGTGGTGATATGGGTCTCGATGAAAAATGTCCACTGTAGTTACACTCAGGAAACGTTCGGAAACGCACATGGGCGTCCGCAGACATTTTCGTCGTGCCTTCCCAAGAGGCCCATGGATAGGCATACCTTCATAAATTATAGTGGTGTATCACGAGGAATATTCCTCAAGGAATTTTGGAAATATTTCCCTACTTCTTGGAAACATTGCTTAAAAAATCAAAAATAAAGTTAATTTATACGAATTTATATATAATATATATATATATATTTATATACGAATACGGTGTACTGTACAGTAGGGCTTGAAACCGATTGAAATAATTTCGGTTTTGGTTTCGATTTTGTATACCGGTTTCCAATTTTCTTTTGCGAATAATATGAAATGGTTATCAACATTTTAATCATGATCTCAATTTTATTATGAGTATTAATTATAAGTGTTAATGGAATATTTACGTATTTAAAAACACGTAAATTGAAATAAAAATAAAAATTTCCAATTTTTTCAGATTACGGTTTTGAATTTAATACCGGTTTCCAATGTTTTACGGTTTCGATTTTGAATTTAATACTGGTATCCAATTTTTTTCGGTTTCGGTTTTAAAACGGTATATACCGGTTTCTGAAATCGGTTTCAAGCCCTGCTATACGATACCTTTAATGGGGGAATCGTATTTTATTTCACATAAATCAAAAATCTAATATTTATATACACTGACGTATTATTTTTAAGTATATATGCAACTTGAATTAGACTTGTAAACCAATGATATTCCTATAATATATTTTTGAAATCATCAAATCATGACTATAAAAGTTCAAATTGTAATTTTCCTATATTAGATTATTGGGATTATCAATATCCCAGGGAATTTACTGAAATTAAAATTTTCACGGGTTTGTACGACTGCACATGAGACATGACTATTCTTTGTTCAATAAACGTCACACACGGAATCTAACGCTAATAATGCCATGACCAATCACTGCTAACCGCCCGTGATGAACACTTAACTCTGGCGGAGGCTATACAATATTATATACACCAAATCGATACACATTTTTTCTCATCAGTCGCCTTCTGCAGTGTGGTATGTTTGGTGTGTGGTATACGCGTTCATAAAATGCATAATTATTCCATATTCGTAAATTTGTTTCCCGAACACAAATTGTTATCGTTACGGCACAGAGTAGAGGCGGGCTAATGGTAAATAACTTACCATTTTGTTAAAAATCCATCCTTCTATTCTTTGAATTTTTCTTATTGCACACCACTGTATAGTAGTTTAGGCCAGCGTTTCTCAACCTGTGGGTCGCATCGGTGATTGGTCAGAAATAATTGACCACTTATGTAGAAAAACAATCTATTATTTACACTAAAAAAATAAAATACATATAATAGTAGGTACTAATTGTATGGAATTGAATTGATTTTGATAAATGTAGGTTGTGCCACGTACAACCAACACATGTAACACACACCAAGTCCATGTAAACTACGCAAACGTCACTAGGTCCAACTTAATAATTTATATTTTAACTATAATAATTAATTCTTTCACAGTGTCATATTGTTTACAAAAATTAATAAATAACTAATTTTGCTTAAAAGAAAATCATTTAAAACAAGCAAAAACAAAATTTGGTTACATTTGGCATACATTTAACATTTGAAAAAATTGCTAAAGCTGATACTCAAAAATCATGTTTTTGGACTTGGGGTGCTTGCATGGATTGTGACGAAATACACTATAAACTAGTGTAAATTAATTTGATACTTGAGATTGGTTTATACTCAAAGGTTTTTTATTATGAGGGGTGGTCGTGAGGTGACTGATTTTATTTTTCACCTATTTTCGGGGTCGCGGCGTTAAGAAGGTCGAGAAACGCTGATTTAGGCAATCATAAGTTTGTGTCTTGCTAAATTCTTACATCAAGAAATATTTACTGCTTTACTCTTATTTAAAACCAACAATGTTTACACAGCGTGATCAAACAAAAATATATTTAATCGACTTTTAATTTCACCTTTCACCATACCGTTATAGGATTGTATAAATTGACCTGACGTACCTATTTATTATTTTTCAAATTAACGGGAAAATCCGTGTTATTAGATATAACGAGCATTCGAAAGTAGGTAAGTTGGTCTAGGTATGTTGTTGAGACGATAAGAAGGGATAAGTAACTATTAAAGTTTAAAAGCTTAAAAAAAAAAACTCGGCTTTAAAATGTTTAACAAGTTAATTCCCACCTTTGACATTGAAAATAGTATCTATATGAATGTTCATGAGAATTGACACGGCCATATAATAGTAATATGTAAGTAGTTTATTATAGTCTCATATGATGTTTGCGGGTCTTGTATATTGACAATGGCGTGAATTTAAAAAATAAATGTTCTGTTCAAGCGCTCAGTTTTAAAAAAAAATATATTTATTAATTTAACACTTGTAGTGTTATATTCATATGTTTTGAGGAGGCTTTTAGAAGTTGGGGAGAGGGGGGGGGTAGTCCCACTGGGGGTCCCTTGCTATTTCCACCATTAATAATTATTGTACTTGGAAAAAAGCGTTTAGACTTTGAGCCGTTGTGGCAAGATCTAAGTCGATGCGTCTGCGGTGTACCAAATTTTTCAGGGTTGTGCACCCACCACTTTTGGGCGTTTCCACTTTACCACCAGCTGGATGGACAAAGATCGCTTTCCAACGCTTCAACCGTCATCGAAAACTAAACTTTCGGCGCAGGCGTGACGAAAAAAAAAAATTACTCTGTACGAGATGATGTTATTATTCTGTGTAATAGTGAAAACGTTTAGTAATACTTGCCGGCGCTGCCCCGAACGTGGTATTTTCCTCGACGAAGGTCACCGCCGCCGCCTCCACGCGCGTCCACTTGGTAAGACTATACTTACCTAATGAAATATTATAATGAGCTACGGAAACTAACATAATATAGTACAATAATATTTTATTATTGTTGGATTTCGCAACCCGGCGCCAAACACATATGCATCGTGGACTCTGCGCACCTCTACGTAGCGATTATAATAGTGTAGTGTACCAATTATAATTATTATTATTATTAGGTACCTATTTATAGTTGTTACTGGTACCTAAGCGCGTGACGAGTACGCATAATATTAACACTATGCGTATACACCTATAGCTAAGTAATCGGACAACTGCTATTGAACGACGACGGTATTCTCGTTTCGTATACATACATATACATTATCGAGACGAGTGTACTAGATGTATATCGGTGGGCAATAAACATATAATACGCACGTTCGTCGTGTCAATATGTTTACAGCGAAAAAAACCCGACACGCGCCCCCCTCCACAAACATGACGTGCAGGGTGCGAACTATGATGATGCACACGTTAGTGTACTATATCATTATTTATTACACATCCGCGCGTATTTTATTGCATATAATCGCCTGGACAAGGAATTTCCAAAGACGCGGGGAGTCCGTCAATATGTTATTAAGTTTGAGTTTTGAACGCACCAATCGTGCGTGTCGAAAGACTTTCGCGGTCATTCAGTGCGTAAGCTCGATTAGACTTTGTACTTTACTGTACACGTTGTTTCGTTGTGGGTTTTTAGGGATCGAAAGCCGGCGTGAAAAATTTGAACGCACGTTTGGATGCCACCCATGGCCACCGTTTATTGATCGGGTGAAACCCATATTGTGCGCCGATTCGAATTTCGGATGTCTACAGTAGGTACCTCCTATCTATGTCCGGAAATATTTCTTAGATCACCTTCTTACATTTATTTTAAATTTCCACACACGAAAATATTGCTCTCTGATTTCCACTTTTCAATTCCTTTATCACCAAGCTTTTGAAATGATATCCGTCGAAATTTTCTGTTACCCACCTTTTTTAATTCTTAAGCTGTCTGAGCATATGGCAGTTTGCCATACCAAGTTAAAGCAGCATACCAGTGTATCTTGGACCAATTCACCAGGTTTTCCTCATCCTCGCAGTATTTCTGATTACTGACTTCCTCGGATTTTGAAATTAGAAACATTAATTAGGCCAAAATAACAGAGTGGTAGATTTTCAAATTTTACGTTTTTATTACTGACTCATCGTAAAAATTATAACGCACTTCTCGTATGGGCGGAAACATGAAATTTGGCACATCGATTAGGTTCATTTGACATATAGTGTAAGTAAAGGCAATTGCAATTTTCTTAAAATCAGTGCCGCTTTAAAGGAAGGGGAGTTCTAAACGTGGGGAATAATAATAATAATAATTTACCATGGCAACCAAAAATAAACAAATAATAAGTGTCTACTAATAGGCGACTCGTGGCAAAGTGAGAGGAAATGTCAACCGTCACTTAGGATACTTTTTTTATATAATAGGTAGGAAGGTAGGTACTATATAACTATATGACCCGACTCCAACCGGGTTATAACGAATATAATATCTTTCTTTCGTTTTCAATTTTGCTTCAGTTAAAATATATAATAAAAATCCGTATCAATACAATTACAATGATTACTTTTATGATTTGCCACTTCTTAATCCTGGACGTCATATATTTTATGTAAGCGCAAAAAACCGGAAACAATAAGACAGACATATTCCCACCAGTGTCTAGTGAAAAACGAAGACAACGCCTACAATGCCGAAGCTATAATTACAAAACGTAATGATCTCTCCATCAAAAATCTAACCGTTAAAAAAAGGTCAAGTTAAAGACCATTGAACACAAAAAGTCAGCCTGTCAATGTAGTGATTGATCTACATTGTGGACAAGTCTACTCTTTTTTTGATCCATCATAACTTCACTTCACTCCGACTTTTATGGACATTGAGAAACAATCAATGGCCGTCTTAAAAGACTCACGGTCAATTAATGTACATGCGATTAAACTTTGTTCTTAATAGGATGTCAGCGCACAATTTCTTTTCTCTCTGACAGTCTGACACCCACGCGCAACACAGGAAACGTACAGAACCAACCTGTTTTAATATTAGCGTGAATGTAACCTATCATCAAACTTTAAGTTAAGAATATTACCCGTGTCCCTACGTTGGCTATTTTAATTTTCATGTAAGTTTTGAGCGTGTTATAATTTAAAAACGCTTATAAAATTGTTAAAAAAATTTTAATATCATTACAAAATAAACGTAGGGACGCAGGTAATGTTCTTAGCTTAAAGTTAGGTATATACCACTCATACTGGTTATTATTAATAAACTAACCGCAAAAAGAACGTACAAAAATAGGTTTTTATATATATATATATATAAAAAAAAGCTGGTCAAGCTACATAATGTAATATATATGTTGTATGGTGCGGAATACTGTTTTACCGAAAACGACCTTTCCTCCGCGCTGAATTGATACTAAATTACTAAATCACACGTGCCGTTTTCGCTTTATTCGCCTAGGTCTCGTGTTCATTGCCGATTCTCCCATAATATATTAATTATTATTAAATGTATGGGGTGATTATTTTTTATTACGCTCGATACGAAATTTATTGACACTATTTTTTCGTGTCTGTGAGAAGAAAATCCATATAATCAGCTATATTTTGAAGTGAGTGTATGGATAGGCTCAACTGTTATACTATTATTAATCTTCATTTTCTTTAAAATAACGGTAAGACTTACCTTTTTTTATTGTATAGCAGCCATTATATTTTACAACAGAAATTTTATAATCAGAAACTATAACTTATAGGTGACTACCCAAATTTCGTTTTTTTTTTTTAATCGAACCACTGCAGTTATACGTCCTATACGTGAGCATTTAAGACAAGAGTTGAGCGCATTTTCCCGATACCAATAATACAAGTTTCTAATTTTATAAACATAGTTACCTATACCTGAGCCGCTATTTTTCATTTTGAAATTCGATCGAGTAACCTGACCCAATGTGTACTAATTAGAAAAAGTTATTGACCTCATGTAACAATCTATAAATGATCGGCGGATTTTAAGTAGCTATAAATTATTTGTGCGTGTTTGTGTTTGTGGCGTATATGTGTGTGTTTGTGTTGTGACATTGGGCTTCACGTCGCGGTATCTCACTAATACTTTAATCCGCATGACTATAAGTACTTAAATAACGTATTTTAATTTGGTTAACTTATTTTATTCACATTATGCGTATATAGTACGCTATACGCTGTGACACTCATCCGATCGATATCTGTACAATATATTTTCAACAATTTTTTTTTTTTTGTCAGTCGTCGTATCGTGCACCGCGCACCTACCTATAATTGTGTTACGGAATATTTAGAAAGTAAACTATTATGTTATCATGTGCGTTGGACGACAATTTCGGATGATTCCGTTTTGATTTCAAACTGTGACTGTCCACTGGTTGCAGATGGCGGAAAGATGGCTGAGCTCGTCGTCGGGACTCACCTCGGCGGTGACGTATACGACGTGCAAGCGTGTACACTCCACATGCACATCGTAGAACCTATAAAGTATAGGTATTTATATATATATGTATGTATGTATGTATGTATGTATATACAATGTATACTTAGCGTGTATATACGGTATACGTACACATATAGCGAACTCGTACACTTGGCGTACATAATTTTACTGTTAATGAAAATAATAATATAATGTACACAACACGTCATAACCGCGTCGTTACGTGTATAAGTGTATATAAGTATAAGGCATAAGCGTGTATAAGTATCTGCACTGGCGAACGCAATAATCGATCAAATGTTATGTACCGTCGTCGCGGACGATCGGCTTGCACTCAACAACTCTGCAAACGGTGGCCTGCAGCGAACGTTTGGACAAGAACCGAAATCGTAAAACCAATACAAATCGACACGACACGACTGTATGTGAGACGCACTCGCATAGGCGCGAAGCAAGATACAGCGCTGCAGGTCTAGGGAGATTTCCCTGGTCGAGCCTGCGGATTTCCATTTTTGACGTGCGCCATACTGCGGTGATAATAAAATAAAAATATAATATGTACTTTTATACCGTGAATCGCGATGTTGGCCAAAATACTTTTTACCGAGGTCTTGGCCACAATACCTAATACATTAACCATCAAACCTTGAAAATAGGTCGAACGGTTCAAATAATCCGTTTACGAAATTTGAATATTATTTATTACCCACCTAGTATAAACTATTCAAACTATACTGTATCAATGCTATAATACAAGTTCTAAATTATGAAATAGGTATACCTGGGTAGCTGTAACGCGTGTTCAATCGCCAGTATTTATTAATATTATATTATACAGCGTGATTCACCAATAAGCGTGCTCATCCCCATTTTTCTTCAATTAATGGATTTTAGAATATTTATATAAGTATACCTTAAAGGACCATTATGACATTTTCAAAAAAGGAAGTTTATATCGCAACTGAACACTTCTTAAGTGGTATTCAAATCTAAATCATAGAAAATATGTGGCCCCTTTAGTAAATTTAAAAAATTTAAAAACTCCAAAAATCATAATAAATTTGAACAAATCCATCGCTAAAGTAAAAAATGGAGGGTGAGCAGCACTGGTGATCGTGGCGAATCACACCTCGTGACGGCTTTAATTTGTAAGACGAAATTGCGTTCCTTTTTGTCAGCCCGACTGCGCCGCGCCGCACTAGTTAATTAAGTGGATTTTTCGTCTCTAGGTTAGGTTGAAATACTCATGACGTATATTTTATATATATATATATAGTGGTTATAGGCGTGTCGAGCGCGCTAACCTGCCAATTGAATAAATGGTGTAAAACTTAACGACTTTGGTGTCGTATATTCACATCAGTGCAGCAGATATATTCTCAAAGTCACGATCGACTTTGTAACGGCGATATTCGTCATGGTATTATACGGAGTTTGGCCGGAAATCAAAGCAGCTGGTATATAATATTATTATGATGTGAGACGTTCGTCGTTTCGGTTTGGCGCGATGTGGACAAAATATGGCATACGACTACAGCACTGGGGCAGTGCACTGATATTGCTTTAGGGTTTGAAGTCTGAAACTATTCGCAGATACATTGAATTTCTTTTTTTTGAAACACAAAACATATTATTGAATGATGATAAACACTCAGAATGCGGTCCACGTATATTATATTATTAGGTCCTTGTGGGTTCCGACTATATATGTAATGTAATATTATCAATTATTATACGTTTGGCGAAACTATACAATATAATATTATGTAATGTTTTTTTTCTCGACAAACAAGGAAACTGCTTAAACTGCAGACGGCGACGATTGTGGAACTAATGTTAATAACTATTTATAGTTACTATTATGACTATATATTATAACACTGTTATTGACGATAAATACGCATGTCAAACATATTTTGTAATAACAGAAAATTATACACTTTTTATTTATGATGATAGTTTTACTATATTATGGTGTGTACAAATGTAATATTTATTTGTAAATACAAAACGTTTAAAATATTTTGATCATATTATTAAAAAAAAAAGAAGAAAACAATCACTAATGACAAATGTTCGTAAAGTTGAACTTTTATAAAAAAAAATTATTAAAATATTAAAATATTATTATTGAACTTATTTCAAAACTTTATATTTCATGACATTTTTGAACATTTTTGAACATTAATTATTTAATATTTCGTTTGTGGTGCTGTTGTTCTGTATTCGACTTTACGACGAACTTTGTAGGTAGTCATCGGTCATCATTTTCTTGGTGGAGATCTAAATATATAACAATTTAATTACGACGATCATAATAATGTGCCCATTGTAGTGTGTACAGGGAAATCGATAGAAAGCATATTTCTACCGAATAAAAAAAAATTATTATAATATTATTTCGCGTTACAATTTATCACATGCTGCTACTACCTACGGAGTATCGCGTATTATTCGGTTGGGCTGCCTGCAATTGTTCCGTTTTGAGTTGAACAATATATATAATAATTCACTATAACTGTGTATTAAATAGTTCTCTATAGCAAGTAGTTGTGTCTGGGGTTTTTTTTTTCATAAAAGAATATTTGTGTTCTAATAATGCTCCGTGGCCTATAAAATACCTGGTCGAGTGTGTGTTATAAGTTTATAATAAAATACATGACGTACAGACTGGCGTATCGTACCAAATTATAAATAGCATAAATATTCAGCAATCCGCCGCCCGAGATCGAAAAGTTCAAGACCTCTGCGACGGTAAAACGAGACGTATCACGTGTCCTTTGCAACTCGACAAATTTTGCGAAAAAAAACCGACGAATTATCTTTACGGTATCACGCGGGTTTAATGAAAAAATAAACGCGAAATATAAATTTTAATACATTTATTGTCTTGTTACGCGATTTTGTTTTCATATTATAATTTATGTTTAGGTTAAATGCACCAAAGAACCGCGTGCGTTACGCCACGGGAGAAATTCACAAGCATCCCTGTCCACCCCTCTATATTGGTGGTATTATCCCTACCATCATAAATTGATAGATTAAAATATTTTAGTACCTATCGAGCTTTACAGACATAATCGATATCAATAAATCGGAACTAAACTACTAAAGGTACTAATAATTGGAACTTATATAAATATTAACGTTGATCCGTCAACTTTTTTTTTATCAATTATTAGTTAATATTTGCTTTGGTTGGTCCGCACAACACGAAATACGTTGGCCTATTTTGACGACTGAAGAAAATTTTGCGAGCCGCAGTTAGACTAAAATATATTATTACAAATTATTACTAATTGCTATATTTATATATATATATATTATGTTCAACAGTACCTATATGTATGTATATATAATATATACTGTAAAATATGCATAAATATATTTGTATATATAGAACATAGATGTTACCGAAATGTTTCACGACCAAAATATATCGCGGTCATGCCAACCAATAGATGGTTTCGGGACCATCTGTGCAAATACATACTAATTAAATGATAAATAATGGATAAAAAAGGTGGGAGGGAGTTGGGGACACGTGTTTACAGTCCCCCCTGATTTTTGACATACGTCTAAATAAAATGCATATGCAAATTACAAAAGTTGGCCGGTACATACATGCAAATTATATACTAAATATTTGCCAATTTTTTTTTGCAATGTGTGTGGGAGGGGCTGGGGACGCGTACGTGTAGTTATCCAACTAAACTCATGTCAGACACTCCATTTCCAACAGTGGCGTGTTTAGGGGAATTGCAAGAGGGGACATTTTCCCGGCAGAGTTTTTTTGGACTGACAATTTTAGTGGGCGATGTGCCAACAAAATTTTTTATTTTATTACATGTTTTATGGAATGATCAATGATAAAATTATAACGTGTACGTGGCGAATAATAGTGAACCTGAAGTACAAAGGTTTTATCAGTTTCTGCGGGCTAACCCTATAGACACAAAAAGGAGAGTTAAAAAAAGGCTGAGGAATGGAGATACGGGTACATATTTTATGAATGTATATTAATTTCCGAGTTTATTTGAAAGGCTTAGGTACCAGAAAATGATACATTTATGAAAGATCATAATTTGTTTGATGTTTATCCAGCACAGTTGGCAACATCATTAATATTATGACGAAATATTTGAATATTTTGCTACAACAATAATTGAAGCTCATCATCGAAAAAATGAAATTTATATTCGGTGTTTATTTGTTTTGTATTTATATTATAAATATATAAATATAATAATATATTAAGTAACTACTCCAATAGATACTACCATGTTTCTATAACATAGGCACTTCTAATTTTCTTCAAATAGTATTTGATATTATAATTTTTACATAATGTTGCATTGTTGCATTATGTAATATAGGTAAATTATGTATTATTTTAAACATAATCATATACCACGTGGAAACCGGGTATGAGGGGGGGGGGTGAAGAATTTTGCGGTGTACCTTGCAGAGCACCAAAATCCTATGCACGCCACTGATTCCTAACGGTGTTCCGTTGCACACTGCCTTAGAAGAAACATAATGTATTATCATCACGACTCAGATCTCTCCCTGTCTAATAAATAAATAAAAAAATTCACAGAGTTCGTAGTCTTGATATACCTAATACCTATAGTTGTTGCCGAATGATTTATATCAGGACATCATACCTACACTTTTTTTTTTCGATCGAGACGTCCGTCACGCGTGTGGTTGTCGTTGATAAATCCGTAACAATAATGACAGCGTTAGTACAATAATTATAGTGTGTGTACTTTGTTTTTTTAAATAATAAAAATAATAATACTAGGCACTAGCTCATCTTGTCAGCTGTCGCGGATTTCATTCCGCACACCATTTCATCCCGCAGAGGACGTCACCTGAATCTATTAAATATCACGCGTTAGATCGTCGCGTTTCGTTATCATATTATTACAATTACAGTATCTAAATATTATTATATTGTTTTACGACTTGCAGCAATCATTCGGCTTTACCTTATTCGCAACGGCCGTCGTGGCACGTTTTTCTTTTTTTTTTTTTCCATTGCTCATGCCTGTATACCCATCGGTTGTACATAATAGTTTTATCGTCAGCCGACCAAAAAATATCACACCACTTTGGGCGCTGTCACGTTACTCGAAAATCTACGACCGTCATTCCGCCTGTCGATCGCGATGCGAGTTACGCGCGTTTGCAGCAGTCGGGTTGGCCCGAAAAAAGTTGCTCGTCGTGTATATAAATAACGATATTCTATATAAGAGACGTCTCGTGTACCTACCTGTATAAATGTAATGGACGTCGTACATCTGCAGCTGCAGTGGCATCGCGAGTATAGAATAAATATCTATAGTTCCGCACCCCCCCCGGGAGTAGGTCCCTACACTGTGTAGACAAATAAAAAATCATTAATTTTATATACATGTGTCTAGTTCGTAAACGGAATTTCGTAAAATTATTCACAAATTCACTTCGCAGAAAACGGCCTAATAAGATCTCTTCTGACCATCGCGTAACGGCATCTGTTAACGTAATACAGTGAAACCTCCCCTAATGGACATTTCTAAATCGAGGACACCTCCGAATAGCGTAAGTTTTTCCGGGAACAAAGTGCAAACTTTCTACAATCTGAACCCTCAGTATAATACATTTTGTCGTTGTCAAAAATCGATAATTATATCCAGTTTATCACAATATTATATTTTATCGATTTCTCGTATATTATTATGGTTTCGAATTACCGATAGGAACAGTAAACGAATTTTCTCCTATAATATATTATAACGGCTATCGCGCAGTAACCGCGAATTAATACTCATTATCATATTAATAATTCATAAATCCCGATTGGCCATAACACATTTTCGAGCCCACTGCCTTCCACGGAAAGGAAAAAAAAATTCCCGACTAAGTCGTCGATATACGTCGTCGATTTTCATCGGCACGTCGCGTTTATAATATTATATAACATAATATTATGGCTGTGCGCGGCAACGGAGTTTGATTTTAAATAAAATTTCCTATACGCTCTATATAATATTATTATTATTATTATTATTATTATTATTATGTAGGCATTTCCGCATACTTCCGCACATTTATATCCGCGTGTTCCCTGTACCGTGCAGACTTAATATATTTCAATCGTACGTGTGTATTATTATTATTACTACGATCTGCGCGCCGCCGATATTACGTTATTGTCGTCACGGTCGGAATAATATTTTTATTATGATTATCGACGTGTAAATATTATTATTATTGCTCGTGGGATCATATTATTATTATACTTATTTAATTTTTACGGCCACCGTGTGGTTTGGTATCTTTGGTGTTGCGTCTCGATGAGGCGTGGATTTAAAGGAGAATAATATTACTATGGGTATTAAACATTTAAAACTGATGGCCGAGAGCTCTGCAGATAGTTACAGTGTTGTTGTAAGGTATTCGAGAAGAAGCATTTAAATTCGTATTCTAAATACTTTCGAAAATTGGAGTATTTGAGGATATAGTACCTAAGTAAATCACTTTTTAAGATGTTTCTTTTTGAATTTCAAATACTTCGTTATCATGTTTAACATTAATAAACAAAGATCACTAACACGATTATATTATTAATGTTTAATGGTTATCGGTTACACGGTAATACACACTTATACCTACGCCTAAAGTATTATGTTTTAGATTCTGAGCTGAGCGAGGAAGCTAGTGGTTTTACAATGGTGTTTAAATTTTTTTTTTATCCTGTATACAAAATTTCTACAAGAAGCAGTGCTTCGATTTCAACATATAGTATCTTGTCTTTTAGCGAATTGGATTAAGATGGTACTTTAGAGAGGTAATTTTTTCAATAGTTATTTAATGCCACGCGGAAAAACTATACAGACAAATGACGAAAAACCATTTAAAATAATATTCTAATTTCTAACGATTTGTGTATCACCGTAGCAACGAATAAAAAATTATTTTATTATAATATTTATTCAACTTAAAGGCAAATTTAAAAAATCCAGACTGATAAACCATCTCGGCTCAGAATCGTTTTTCTTATACAATTATATTATATCATTGAATTCAAGTTTAATACAATTCATTGACCTACTTGTAACCTACTGTACAACAGAGCGACATCCGCTCACCCGCTTTTTTTTTTATTTCTATTTAATAACAAAAAATAATCATAAGTTTATAAGAGACATTTGCGGCTGAAAATAGATGGGTTGTACAAAATTTTACATAATATTCGGGAAAAAATGTTGTAGCGCACAGTTAGTAATTAATCCAATAAATTCATTTTTTGTTTGAAATAGCGATAATAGTGGTAGGTACTGTAGTAGGTACCTCTATTGAAGAGTTGAACTATTAAATGCCTCTACTGAACGTTTTGTAAAATGTCACTCACCACACTTGTGCATTAGACCATTGTATTTGAAACTTTGAAAGCAATATAATAAATCAAAATCAGCGTTGGCGGAATTCGAATCCCCCTGAAATGGTTACCTAACATTTAATTAAAACCAATCGATTACGCGTATAATATAGTTAAGCTACAAAGAAATCTCTCCGGGCTTATGTTTAACTGCAGCGCAAACCGCATTTACCTTGCCTCGGTTTCGGCTTAAAACTATATGGTATACCGTAAAACCCGACAAATCGACCAAATTTCCCATGCGCCCTGCAGTGTAGTGTAGGTACGCAGTGGGTTGGTGCTTTACTATATATTAATATATGGTCACCGGAGCGTCGAATCGTTCGATTTTTCCCACTCTTTCTTTTTGGCACCCCGCGAGGAGCGTTTCGCCCACGATACAGCTATAACCCGTAAAAAAAAAAAAACAAAAAAACGATCGGGCGTGTTGTCAACGCGATCGCAAAGCCGACGACGTACCCACGTAATTTCGCGATCCACTCGCGCGCGTACTCTAAAAGAAAGGGAATTCGATATAATAATAATAATAATAATAATAATAATAATAATATGCACTATTGCGATATGTACCTATATAGTATATACTCTAAAGGCGCGAGCACCTGCACCCCGCTCGATAGCCGCCGGGCGCGACGCACTTGTTCCACGCGACGACTGGCGAAAAACGATTTATTTTACCCGCCGCACACACGCATCACGTCCTGCGGAGCCGTCGCCACGGGCGCGTTTCGTGACCCAATTACCGCAGACAACATACCTTCTCCGAGACCGCGAATTGATGTTCGTATACGTTGGACAAACGATACCAGTCGGCCGCACGTCGTTTCGCGTTATATAACATTATAATAATAATACGTTATAAACGGTTTTTTTTGCGCACCCAAGCCCATACCTCAAAAAATGATAATATGTCACACAGGGGACGGGCGCGTATTAATTCGATTCCAATGACAGTCGACATTGACGACATCGCGCCAACAGTGCCGGTCCGCTCGCCGCGTTCGTCGCACGCGTCCTGCGCAGGTTGTCGGGGCCGCGGAGATCTAGACCGCCCGAACCCCGCGCGTCCCCGGAGCCGGCGAAATAAAGTCGTCTTTGGAAATCCGCCCGAGAAACGCGTACGCACCCCGCAGAGTATAACAATACATTATTATACACCCACTCGCGGTCATAATATCATATCAAGAGTGATATGGACGAAATGTTATCGCCATCCGTCTGGTATATTATTATTTTTTTTTTCCGAACGTCTTGATCGGAAAACGTGCGTAACGGTTTCGCTGATATTGTGCAGATGTCACGAGAACAAAATTAAAAAAAATCGCTTTCGACCGACCCACGACAATATCACGCGAGTGTGAGTTTTACATAATTTGAAATTATTTTAATAAATATTTACGAGGAAACGCGATTCACCTACAAATGCATGCATCGCGCGAAAAGTGTATTATTTGTCACAAATACTTTAAAACGGCATTTAAATAGTTCTAAAATACTTTTCAGTTATAAATTAATATTATAAAATGTATCAGAATGGGCAAAAAGCCATGACCATTTACCACGCACTATACAAAATGTAGCAATTATTTATACAATGCAATGTATACGTGTTTATGTACCTATTCATTATTTATATTAATGTAATGTATAAATTAATGTAAATTATTATAGTAATCACTTATGAATGAAAATAAAATATAAATATATAGTTTAATGTAAAAAAAGATTTAAAATGTACTGTTATAAACGTTGTTTATTGCGTTTTACCAACATTTTGCATCCGAAGTTTCAAGCTATTTTTTGTTGTAACAAATGGCAGATCCGACATTAAATATCCGTCTAATGTTCGCGGTGATAGGAACAGCTAGGTGATATGTTAGGCTTTATACAATTTTCGTTTTTATAAAAGCAAATCATTCAAAATAAATATAATTTTTTTTGGTGGTTTTTGAGAAAAATATATGGCAAATTATTCTTTTTTGCCACTTTTATTTTTTTTATGAATTTTATCGAGTTATTTGCCATAATATATTATAACACAATCTGTATCTGTCCGTCTTTTTCGTAATATTCTTTCGAAACGTACATAATTACTATACACCGACATCGACATCGATCCCGCGGAAACGGGACGAGACGGGTATTAAATACAATAGGGTAGGACCTATAATACCTATACGTATGTGAAATCAATGTCTTATATTATTTTACCCGGCAAACGTTCAACGTATCGTCGACGCGATCATTGTTACGAATTAAAATAATATGCACGAAATTGAGCTTTCGGGCCAGTTGTTGGCAATCACGGTGGTTCTTCGCTGTGCGACTATGATTATTCAAGATACGGTCCGGGTTTCGTTTTGATCCGGAAACGTTATAAGTACGCGCTATTCGCGAGAGTGTTTTCTCTTCGATTCTGGCGGTTTTCCAACGTTTTAGATGGGAACCTACGACTATTATCGCGTCCTCCGGCCCGTTCCGAGATCCGGATAAGCAGACATTTAGCAAAAGCTGATACGAATTGCCTTATCGGTGCGACGGCCGCAGGTTTATGACTTTTGTGTGACGTGCTCGTTACGGTGCCGTTGTTGTTGTTGCCGGAGAAAAGTGTAAAAAGGTGCTTTGACGCTCCGATGCCAATCTGCGCCCGTCGGGTCGTTTCAATTTGGTGCAAGGAAAAAATACATTATTCCAATTCGTGAGAATTAATAACGTTGGTATAATAAATTATGTTCAACTTCGTAGGCATTATGGGTACGTAGAAAAATAACGGAAAATCATCAATGATTTTACCGAATGGTGTTTACTTATTGGGCATATAATATTAGTGAGTTCGTCGAAACATTGATTACAACTTTCAAGTAAGCCCGCCGGAAGCTTAAATTCCCTATAAAGTTTATATTCCCGTTTTCAAAGTTAAATCTTGCCGCCAAGTCATGTATAATAATAAACAAAATTCTACTATAAAGAGGTAGAGTTATTGTTGGAACCATTCGTTACCTTTATTCTATTCTTTGTAGAAAAATAAAAAATGAAATTCCTTATATTATTAGCTAGGTATATAATGTAATTTAAAAAATATTGTAGCTTGCAATAGAATGTTGGAATTTTTTATTCATTATTAAATACATAGAGTTTTTTTTTTCATTTGATTACACAATAAATAAATTATTTATATGTTATTTATATTTAAATTGTTATCGATTAGAATCGTGTTCGTGGTACCTACGGTAATTTGCTTGTTACAATAAATCATAGCTCCAATCCAATTTGTTGTTACCTCAGGGTTAACTCACGGCGATGAGCACGATTCCCTACTGTGTGGTTTTTAAACGTAACTATAGAAGATAATACATTTAATAATTGAACGTATAATGTTGGTAATCTTATGAGGTAGCGTACTAGCGTAGGTACCAGAAAAGCTCAATATATATAGTTACAATAATCACGTTGGTTATAACCGCTATTGAGTAATAAACTGTCAAAATTAAATGATTAATTAATCAATTTTTTTTAAGACATTTTTATACATTATACATGCATCTTTATTGTCTATGATGATACAATAATTCATATACCACTCATTATTTTATGACAATAATACATTACCAGTAATTACACAGTTACCACTATATGGTATCTATGGGACCCTTCGAATGTGTGGTATTCATTAGCGTGTCATATGCGCCATGTCCTATCCATTTATGCATACCAGGTGCATACCACCTGTAGTTTTGAAAAGTACCTATACATTTTATTATGAGAGAAGTTTATTATTATCAAAGTTTTGACGGAAGCTTTATTGCTGTAAGTGAGAACTTATACGATAACATAACAATATACATATTTTTTTACAAAACATAGAATTCAGAAATATTTGATCATGTCAAATCACATCCAGTTCAAGCTGTTGTTTTCTGTTTATTATTGTTGTTGTTTTTTTTTACTATTCAAATCACCATAAATAATATATTTAATTTAATAATATTACTATAGTTGTTCACTTGCAAGTACGCACGTATTTTGATGGGATTAATTAATGACAATAATTAACAGGCGTTTAAGACGAGTGATGCCTTGCGTAAAAATATTATCGATCATGCCATCACAGAACTAATTGAATATAAAATATTATTATATTAAATACCTATTACAATCGGCCAAAAACCGTTTAGTGGCATGATGTTTATTAATATGTGCGCAAGGTATATAATAGGTATAGGTACTCTCACTACTCAATGCGTAATTACTTTTATTTTTTAGTTCATACCTATACGGAGTTAGCATGGGATTTTTATATGGAGCAGGTTGATTATCTAATTTTACGGTGTAAAAAAAAAAAAACCCAATTGTAAACGTCTGAGATTGACATAGAACGAGAATGGATCATATGTGATATCACAAGTAGGTATAGTATATAACATACATAATAATAATATTATAATGTATACGTATAAAGACATAATGAGATTAAATTTTTGTGTGTCACAATATATGCAAATAGTGTGTGCACTGTGCAGCCATTATAGGTACATGCGCATGCGAACACGTAGTTCTATAATCAATGTTTCGCCCCGGGAAAAAGTGGGAACGCGCGGGTATCGGCGGACGGTAAAAATGATTTTTTTTTTTAACAGAAACCTGTTGTCGGTTTCTAGTCATTATTTTGCAGATGTAAGTAGGTACCGCCCGCTCTGATAATAACAGTGTTTTTTGTCAATACATTTAATAGGAAAAGTCAAATCTTCTAGTTCGGTTCGGTATAGTTTGACGTGATAGTAAAAACCGCAACTGCAAACCTAAATAAATAATATTGCGATATATTATGTTTATAATGCCGAAATCGGTCCGTATATTATATGGTGCCGCGTTTGAATATCCAAACACAGCTGGTAAAATAATATTCTACCGAAATTCGTATAATTAAAATCTTATTTAAACATAGGGACCTATATATAGTATTATAATCTCGTTTCGGTAAATTTCTCGCGGTGCTGTAATATATTATTAACGATAATTGAGGCCATAATAATAGTATTATGCCTATATACCCTGCAATATGTAAATAAATTATACAGGGTGGATTCACCCAGCACGATCTTCCCCATTGTTCGCCACATTATTTACTAAATTATTTATTTATTCGTATTCTGATTGTTGGGAGTTTTTAGTATTAAGTATACTTAATTAAGGACCACATTTTCAATTATTTAGATTGTTATACTATTCAGGGATTATGGAACCATTGGCAGTTCAACATTATATTTTCAAACGAAAATCAAACTTTTTTACTGTAAATTGTTAAGCGAATTTTGATGTAGCCATGTAGGCATCTATAAATCAAAATTGAAACGAGTAGTTTTTGAGTCATTAAAATGTACCTATTTTATTCCAAGGGTAATATTCCTTACAAATATAAAATAGATGTGATATTGGATTTGATAATTTTTATTATACTCGGATAATTTTGTCAAATAACAAAATGTTGAAGGAACATAAGTTTCAAAAAAGTAAGAAACTCAAAAGTTACTCGTTCAAATTTAGATTTAAATACATAAACAATACACCCAAAAAATATCATTGGCATGAGAAATTTCTGTAAAAAAGAGCGATTCTAATTTGAAAATAATAAGTATACCTAATACCGCTCCTTAATCGGTGTAAAAAAAAATCTAGGATCTGAAAATTGTTTGGTCCTAAACGGTTGGCGAATCACCCTGTATGCACAAATCGAAAAGCGCGTAATCCGTGCCACTCGAAAATCGAAATCGTCACGTTTTTGGTTTTATCTTCATTAAAACGTTATATTTTTTTTTTGCGATTAATTTCCGCACACAGTTGTGCACTGTTTTCGTCTGTTATTCACTTGTCATTAATACGGTCGTCTCATTCCTTGACGGCCGGTATGTACGATCGTGCTTCGAAATCGTTACACTATTATAATACATATAGGTATAACCTAACCTACCTAGTTGATATTACCGACTTAATTTATTATTATTATTATGGCGTAAAAGGAATAATGGCACCTACCTATAGCGGTTTATACTGTGCGCGTAACAACAGCCATCAGGTAATGCGTTTTAATGATGTTTTAATTTTTTTTTCTCCTGCTGTAATGCATGCTGACCCCACAGTGTCTCATGCGCAATAATATAACAATTAAAGTAATTATTGTTGTTTGCCAATACCGTAGCTGCAGATATACATATTTATAATATAATATTATATTTTATAAGATATTATTTTACATCTACCTGGTACGAGCATCACAATACGACGTGTATAGGTATAATATAACGTACCTAATATCGAAGTCGCGTAATGCGTTCTTATTATACTTATTGAAATATCACAATAATTAAATAATTAATAGTTTTTTTTCTTTCTCACGGTTTATTGTGCACACGTGTGCGGCGGTTCGTATATTTAATAATATATGCGTCTAATATACGCGCGCGATGTAAAACGTGTACAGCTGGTACAAAATATATATAAAAAAAACATCGTATAGGTACCTACCTACCTACCTAGCTACCTACTACCTGCCTCTATACCTACATCATAATATTATAAACACGTCGTGGCCCGAGTGCGGAAAAGAACTATTAATTTGCAATAGAAAAATATTATTATACCATCGTGTCGTTGGGTTGCCGATTTCTGCGAGTGCGTCAAGTCGAGAACCCGTGACCAATAATCGATGTCACGCGCGTTGCCCAATCAACGTCGATAACACGTTCGCATCGACGTCGCTGAAATCGTATGGGTACGACACGTCTATATAATATCATAATATACGCCGGAATAAGCACTATTTCATATCATATCATTATAATATTATGGACACGCCGCTATAATAAAGTTATTGCAATGAGCGCGAAAAATAACGTTTTATTTATAGTTTTCTGCAGTGCTTCTAGGCAGCTGTACAGTAATAATATATTGCTGTATATGATGTACCTAAACCTACCGGGACGATAGCTGTGGTCGTGTACACAGATACGCCGCCGTCTTTCCCCAAAGCAGGAAAAAAAATTACTATTTAATTGCTAATTTTTATTTTAATTTCTTTTATTATACCCATCGACGCGTCTCGTCGAAACGCAGTCGTGAGATGTCTGCACCGTGTCCGGTCATCGTCAATAGTGCCTTTACAAGTGCCCTAAAAGGACGCCAGTACGCCACATGGGCATTTGTTGTCTTCGTCTTACAAACGTACAACATTACAAAATTGTTCGTTTACAATAACACATTTTACTCGGTAATTTATACAATTTAAAAGTGGTGCTACCAGTCGCGCAATGCGACTGAGAGTTAGTAACGCCCGCTACTACTAGTTCCCGGATGGGTGACCACCCGGTTCGTAGTAGTAAAAACTTTGCCACTCATACACGTGTTGCTTACTTATCGCAACAACCTTACCGACCACAGTTCATACTTAATAACCCCTACAACAGCTAATGGCCGTAGTCGCCGGACTAAAATTCAATTAAAAAAAAAAAAAAAAATTAAAGGCAAGTAAGAATATTATCTAGGGCACGTCCGAGGATTAATATTCTTATTTTTAAGTAAATTATGATCGTTTTAAAATTTACAGTTTAAAAATGGTCATAACTTACTTTTTAATACAAATATCAATAAAAGCCTCCGAGATGCCCTAGACCCAACCCAACCTAACCTTTAAATTTAATAAGAGGTAAATTCACGCTAATTTTGGAAATTTTGAAATAAAATGTGTTATTGTGAACGTACAATTTGTCATGTTGTACGTTTATGAAACGGAGACATTAAATGCTCGTGTGCCGTCCTCATAAAACCGTCTGACGTAGCTCACGCGGTGCCGTGCAAAATAAGTCCAAAAGTTTTGGATAAAATATCTTCACGATCAAAACATCGACAACACTATATCAGTCGTCAAACGCAAATGTAATCCGAACAAACATCCATTAGTTGTGGACTGTATAGTGAACCTGTTGAAATATCAGATTTAGAGTCAAATGCGAGAATCTTATAGTTATTGCTCATATTATTACTAAAACTGCTGACGGCTGCTATAAAACATATTTAGTGTTATAATCCGTTTACAAAATATGTATCGTTGCAGTCGTCAACAAACAGTTTTCCACCGTGTTGGAGGTTTAAACATTAAAACAATAATAATAAAATAAAACGATATCATTGTTTTTGTTTATACAGTGCCGCGGTATAATAATAATATGATATTAAATATCAATATAAATATTTTGTAATTTGAAATTTCTACAGTATCTGTATAAAAAATATTGCATCGAATAAAATATAATCGAATAATAATTATTACATTTTGAATTAGATGTGTTCGTAAAGTTTAATAATACAATACAATTTACGATTTGTGAGGATGTTATGAATGTCTCAGGTTTAAGAAATAATTGTTTGGATTCTAGTTGCAACGAAATTATGTCAAAGAAATAAAACACACACCGTTGTTTTCAATTAATTTGTCTCGTATTAAATTGTATACTAAAACTAATATTATACGTTTTGAAGCCTGTAGGATGTTTATAGGTAGTACCGGTATACGGTTAGTAATAATTAGACATTGCATGATTATATAATGTTACACGTACAATGTACATGAATTGTACGTGTACCTACGCTAAATTATGTATGGTGGAAAAACCTACCTACATTTTAACAGTTTGATTTTATGTTTGGTCAACGTAACGTTAAAAAAAAAAGGAAGGTATAGGTAGGTAGGTAGGTACTCCATTTATGAAAATCAATTATTTAAAGATTATTTGGTTTAAATCGATATAATTTAACCTACTTACGGTGAAATTATTCCTATGTGTTATGTAATTCCGACAAATAATAGGTATAGACGACCGCATTTATGAAATATAGGTACCATAGTCGCTATAATACAATTACGTACCTATTATACTTTTAACTAGGTATAAGAATTATTATTATGTAATATTATTTATTATAACTATCAGATTAGTCAATTATTGTAATAATCAGGCCTCGGAAGTCGATGACTTACATTTTTTTTTGGTTTTGAACGTTTTAGACTATGATTTTCTAAGCTATAAATCTGTTTAAATAACATGCGAATCTAATTAGCTAATTTTTATATTGGATTTTTTAAAATTTCAGATAATTTTTAAACAATTTCCATCGATTAAAAATAAAATCACACGTTTTCTTTTATGATTCATGTCGAATATTACAATTAATATATAAATTAAAATAATTTTAATTATAATTTAAGACTATTCTGTTCATAAAATATTTTTATAACAATATATATTATATGTATTAGTAAACTTTATCATAAAATAGAATTACATAGGTATACTATTAAATGTAATGTAATTTTTCTATTTAATGTACACTTTTGATTTATACAGTTAAATGTAGGAATTAAAACTAATGAGAAAATGTAATAGTTATCTTGGTATTTTAGGTCATATTTGCATATTTTTTTGTGAATATATTATGTTTTTTTAGATAGTCAACTTCCTAGTCCTAGTAATTATGTTTTATGCTCAACAAATAGATAGTTGAGTTGTTTATCGAGTGATTTTGCCGTAAGCATTAATTTTGTCCGCGATGAGATTAAAATTCATTAAATAAGAAAAACATATCTAGAAGTAATACATTTTATAATTTTGTCTATAGTCTTCCAAAAAAAGGTATAAAATAAAACCTGAATATTTTTATTCATTATTACTTATGAGACATGAGTATAGGTATTTACATGATATTATGTATAAGGTTTTAAGCTGATGTTATATTATCAAGTGCAGGCTGTTAGTCTGTGTTTGGTAGGTTAGGTTACGAGTGTTGATCACGACATTGAATATCGAAAGAATATTTTTAAACAATTTAAAACGAAATTCCACTGCAACGGTATAGCGCCTAACAAAAATCAATACAACTTGTTGATAGTCAGTCGCCTTGAAATCAAGATGTTGTAAAACACGTATTATACCTACCTATCTGATTGTAATATTATTATTGTGATTTGCATATTATATTATTATAGCCTATAGGTTAATATGTTATATTGATCGTCCGGTTTGATCCTCTTCCAATCGCGCACATTCAAGAATATTATAGTTTTATAAATTAAGCAATTAATAATAAATAATAATATTGCGCAGGCATAACTACGAATATTTGTTTTCTCATAACTATGTTGTGCGACCACCGATATGTATTATTATTATTGTAAGATATTGCTGAGCATGTAGCCATGTAGGTATATACTGTTTTGTTATATTTATAGCGTATTGGTAGGTACTCCAGAGTTTTTGGAAATCGAAAATCGAATACACAATAGAAACGTCCGTTTTCGTTCAATACAAGTACATACTATGTGCGACTTTCAAGCAATAGCGGATATCCGCGCGAGGGACACCACAACAATGGTCACACATGTTATATAATATATACCTATATCCACTGCTATACGTTGTATTGGAAATAAATAACGATGTAGAATATGGTTGGTTTTTTTTTCATCCCCGGGACTTAATTTTCAGTTTATCGTAAATATAGGAATATAGCGAAGGCGTTCAGAAATCGTTCAGTGAGTGTGTGAATACTATTGTGAATATCAACAAGTCTAAATGTAGTCTACAGGATATGGTACTGCGTATAAAATATATGACTGTGCGCACAAGACTGTGGGTCCGACTTCACAGTGGTTCAAAAATGAAAACATAGCTGGGGTCAAAGTCAAAGTCTTCAGAAAAAAAAAAAACATTTAAAAATAATCTATTAAAAGTCCTATCAATTGGGGGGTATATTGATATTGAAATCGCATTCGTATATTGGCGGCAGATGGCCGATTGAATATTTGTCATTAACAGTTAAATATATGGTTACCAAAGCCGATCGCGGGCCACTAACCAGGGCCGGTGGAGGTATCACGCTGCGTGTATTTTCGTCCAGCTGTAAGGTCGCCGGTTGATATTGAAGGTAATTAATGATTATGATATTTTCATTGACGAAAAATAAAATTACAACGCTGCAATGTCCCATTTAACTTTGTTTGTTATAGGTAACGAAATTATTTTCAGTACCTATCGTTCGACACTTTAATTGTTATGCTCCATCTCTAGTCAATTCTATAAACACGAAATTATAACCATGATTTTTTTTTCTTTGCGGGGGTAGTTGGGTATTTAGTACCCCAAGTTTTTGATTTAGCGCCCTAATAATTCATGCAATTTATGGTTAATTAGCTTTTATTTAATATTATTAATTTTTTGTTTTTTTTTATTAACGAAAACGGTCCGCGGCAGCTAAGACCATTGGAATTGACAATGATAGACACAATGTAAATATTAAGATACATCGATTAGACAGTGAAGTTAATAAAGGTTAAATTACATAAGACAAAAGAGATAAAAAAAAATTAAGGAAAAAACTATATACCTATTTGGTGTAGTATGGTGATTTGTGATGCCCGTTACACTGGGTTGGTCAGATGTGTCACCGTAAGAAATTGGCAGAGCTTGATGATTTTGTAGAATGGTGAGGGTATTAGATAGAGAATCGCTGTTCAATATAATGTTGTAATATGAAGTTGATTTCTGATGATATGTATTATATGGCTTCAAGAATATCTTGAGCTTCAGCTGTAGCCTGTATGTATGGATCATTTGTTTGAGATATCCATTGGATTTGGTTATCCTCGTGGATGATGACCATTCCGACGCGACCATCTGTTTTGGATACGTCCGTCTATACTCTATGTGTGCTTGGGTTTGGGTGAAGGAGAGGTTTTCCCTTAATAGATTTTTTAATGTGTTGGGGCTCGTTGATTTCTTAGGGAGAGTGTGCAGGTCAAGATTGATGTTAATTGTGAAAACCCAGTATATGGGCACAAAGGGTCTTCGAAGAGTACTATATTTTCGAGATCATATTTTCTGTATATATTATTAAACATCTGTTTAGGGTGAGCCGGGTGAGGTATGATGAACTGGGTAAATTTTGACACTCTGGCTGCTAGTTTGGACGTTTGTTCTTTCCAACAATCGGCTAGTGTTGGAATGCCTGCTATTGAGAGGATGCTTTGAATAGGGCTGGAGCGAAAGGCGCCCCAATGGAGAGCCGGATCCTTGTGTTGTGAATTAGATCCAGTATTTTTAAATGGGCTGGTTTTGCCGTTGAGAAAAGTGGAGTACCATAGTCGAGTTTGGAGAGGATAAAGGCTTTATGTATTTTCCCGAGAGCGTGAGACTGTGCTCCCTGTGAGGTGTGAGCAAGCTTTTTAAATTATGTTAAGTCTAGTGATGGTTGAGTTTTTTAGGTTCAAGATGTGAGGAATCCATGTGGCTTTAGCGTCGAAAGTAACTGCTAGGATTTTGACATTGGGTTGGGATGGGCCGGTAGCTTTAAGCTTGAAATCTATTTTTGTTGGGCTTAATAATGGGTATTACATGTCCGTGTCTCCATGAATTGGGAAAGGCTTTATTTTCCCAGATCGTGTTGTACATGGCTAAGATATAGTTTTTATTGTTATTTGGGAAGTTTTTTTTATGAATGAATAGGGTATCCCATCTGGGCCAGGACATTTACTATTACAATTGAAGAGAGAGTTTTCGAGTTCTTCAATCTTCAGCGGCAAGTTGAGTTGGGTTTGCGTGATGTAATGGGGGTTAACCGTATCAATAAGGTTGCCATATCGATGAGAAGGGTAAGTAATGCTATATTTTAATCATCTCTAACCAAAAATCTTGGGAATTGACGTCATTGGCCTTCTAAAAGACGAAAATATAATAAATTCTATAATAATCTATAATTCCAAATTATTATGTAGTATGTAACGTATTTTTTTTTAATCAACATCAATTCTCTTCATAGCTAGTTATTTTTGGGCTACAACGACCTTTACTAATAATTGTCGTCTTTGACTGTAACATGTGTATATATTTTAACAAAAATAATTAATATTTCACGGAAACGTTTGTTATATAAAAATCGATACACAATCGTATACAATACGTTTATATAGGTAGCTGCTGTAGAATAAACAGCATTATATGCGCTTTTTCAATCATTCGATGAATGTATTTTCTATGTATTCCCATAAAATCTTTACTACTCATTCGTCCGTATTTTAGAAGTAAAATGTTTTTTTTATATATTTGCTTCTCGTTTTACGTATTTTTTTTTATTATTACATTTTTATTTTTCGAAAAGAAATCAAGTTATCCTTTTTTCCGCGCGTGTTTACATCAACATAATAATATTATAATATACACACATCCGGCTTTTATACAATACCCCGAGGACCCGAGTACATAATACACCATTACAATATAATTATTATTATGACGTATAATATACTGCATACTCTTGTTATAATAATATTCTGTCGTTCTATTATTAACCATTATTATGAAGAAATCTTCTTTTATGTAAATCGAAGCGTCCGTGCCGTCGACCAGGAATTTTATTTTATATTACCTTTGTGCAAGGGCGTCCGTGAAGACCAAATGGCAAAAAGAGACAGTTGCCACCCACTGCGGATTTTTTCCATAGAGTTTTCTCTGATTAACGCTTCAGGTTGATATATGAATATTTGTTCGTTTAGATATAGCAATATAATGAATAATTAATAAAAAAGTCTTAGAAGTCTTAGAAGTTGTAGGAGTCGCTTATTTCTCTATAGTATTATGCTATCCTACTAATTTGTAGCAGACCAAACTACAAATCCATTATAATATACAATGACGATAGTTTAAAAATCGAACATTTAAAATGTATATTTTGCATATTTCTTCATTTTTGTGCATAAAGTGCATAATATTTAATGTTTTATCAAAAAAAAAAAAAAGGTATAGATATACTTTATTGTCATCGTCAATAAAAAAAATTTATTTAGTATTACTTTTATTCACAAATATTGAAAAAATATATTTTATTACTATTTACCGATAAAATGTTTTCAGTTACCTAAGTGTCCTAAGTAATTGACATCGCCGACCGGCATTCAGCTTACCACAGACATCAGATATTTCTTTTTAATTTTTGACAATCAAACATTGTTGTAATATATTTAAAATACAAAAATGTTAATCAATAATAACTAACTCATTAATTATACATTTTGTTTGGAATTTTCAAGAGATTCATCGCATATATTCAAAAACATTTTGTTGCCATGTTTTGGATTTTTCCGTGTATATAATAATATTATTGTCTATTGTTTTAGCTCTTTTAATTTCCGATACTTACTATTAAGCGTACCTACCATAAGGTTCGTTCGATACCCGTTCAATTATTTACAATGATTGATTTTATTTTCGAAACATTTCGTAAAAATTCTAGCTGTAGTTTTATCGTTTGCTAAAGTTAGCCGAACGCATAAAATACTAATGCCGTCTGCGGTACGTCATATATATTATATTCGGAGAATAAAACATAATAAACACTAATTTTCAGCACTACAATTTATTATGGTAATGCGACACAATAAAAAACAATCGTTTTTCTTTCCCTCTCTTATTCGTATTCCTTCTTCATTTCCGCGCTCGTCCGAAATGTTTCGGTAATCGGTGCACATAATAAAACTGTCACCCGACCAAATGAATTGGAATTATAATAATACCAGCTATTACCCAAATGACCTATGAACTCTGTTTAAGTTTAAAATTTGTTTGCATACCTAATGAAATTAATTTCTTCTACACGACCGTGTCCGTTATGTTTGTATACGGCTCGTTTGCTCGGCAAATTGTATGGTAATCCCGAGTAGGTAGGTGTAACTACTTTATTATTACTTTTTCTCTTTTAAAACATACCAATTTTTTTTTTGCCAATTCGCGCATCATGGCGCAGGCACACAGCTAACACGATACTATATAATATTATACGACGTACATTTCGGCTGTATGTATATACGACGCGTGGCCGGGTGAATTAATGGACACCATAAAATGGGTACTTGTGTAATGTATGTTATACCTAATTTACCTATATACCAGTTGTGAGAGTTTCGAGTTTTCGTCTTGCGGAGGGCATTAATCTCACGATGGAAAACAAACCATTATTTACGGTAGTAAGTTACTAGTTAGGAGGTACACACCTACGCCGTGATTACCAGGATATGTTTACATTTCAATGCAATTTTTACTCTCATTACAGACGACAACAAATTTACAATGTATAAAAAATACATTAATTATAAGATTTATTATATAATTATATGTAAACATTAAAACTTTTTAATTATCACTTATTTAATACAGTTTATTTAAGAAACATAATTATAAAAAAATAATCATCATTCATCCAATGAATTTGTGTTATTCTCCTCAAAGAGTCTGTAGGTACCAAGGTTAGATAACCGTGGTAGGTACCTATTTACCTATTCAGAATTTCATAATTTACTCTAAATGTATTCAATCATCTTGGTGGTTCTGATATTAAAAAAAAAAATTGTTCAAGTTTAAATACAAAATCCAAAAACACATTTTTGAAATACTTTAAATGATTACTAATATTTAAATACTTAATAAGTTTCCACACAATAATACTTGTTGTTGATGTGGAAAGTAGTCAGTAATACAGTATATTATTATAACTATTTTTAGCTATGGTTTTTAATTAAGCACTGCGTGTGTACTTTAAGGTATAATTCGCGTCGAATATCATAATAAAAATGTATATTTTCCCACCAAAAACCTCATTGTTAACAAATAACTATGTTTCAATTCTAACCGTACCTATATAATATTATACCTATATTACCTATGTACCATTGTACCTACGTTTTAAATTCGATTATTTCGTTTATCATTTACGGAGATAGAGATCGCTTCATCCGATGAATATATAGCGACTATATTGACAAATGTATTATATTTTGGTGTGCGTGAAGGCCAAGTTGTTTCGAAAGGATAATAAAGGAAAAAAATTTAAAAAAATTGTTTATTGATTAAAATCGATATCGATACAATTTTTGAAGTCGTATCTTTATACGTATGCACTGCTATCTGTCACCGCTTTTTGTCCGCTATATATTATACATATGTAGTTCAGTTGCGTAGCCAGGATTAAAATTTTGGGGTGGGGCTGATAATTTGTTATGTAGGGGGGGAGGCTTATCTATGCATTTAGAATGCTGCAGATGTCGTGGGCACATAACGTTTTAGACTCTTGCAGCAATAACCTACTTACAAATCACAATAAATTGTAATACATGGTTATAATAATTGAGTTTACGCGTTTTAGGTAATACGTTCACTGCAGGGCAATGAAGGCGTTTTTAAATTTCGGGGAGGATCGTCTGGCGTTCTCGGCCCCAGCCCATATTTCCTGCTAGTTAATCCGATGTAACATATCGACCGTACTGCAGCCACACAGGCCACCGGCGGTACCCATCATATTTATATTATTATAATATTCGACGACATAATCGAATGCCGTCGTAAAAACTTTATAATAATACGAGCAAAGTTTTTTTTTTTTTTTTTTATTTCCACTTGATGTGTCGCGGGACAGCGTTGATA
The DNA here is from genome assembly GCF_019925205.1 of Metopolophium dirhodum. NCBI lineage: Eukaryota > Metazoa > Arthropoda > Insecta > Hemiptera > Aphididae > Metopolophium > Metopolophium dirhodum. The sequence continues at coordinate 27,010,600 of NC_083568.1, forward strand.
AGTGTGAAATATTTTTAGTACACAAGTTATGGCTATACCTATATCATCACTATCGCGAATACACGGATATTTTTTTTATGAATTATATAACAGTATATACATATTTATTTATTTTTTATGGAATGTCGTTCGATACAATAAAATTACGTCCCGCAGTCGTTTCATTTCAACAGACGAACGGCGACTGCAGTGTATTACACTCGTGCATACCTTTATCGTATACGTATATAATATATATATGCTCACGATTGCTGCAGCAATAACACGACGTTCATATAAAAAAAAAAAAAAAAACCATTTTTTGGATTCGCGTTTAGGGTTGTTTTCGTCCGATGGTACGCTTTACAATATCATTGTCATACTGTTTCTGCGACAACGTGACCGAGGAATTCGCGGATCCGAAATCGTTTTTAAAGTTGTTGACGCCGAAATGAGTGAAAGGAGTATTAAACGTAGGTACGCGTAATATTATGTTACATTGTGCGTTTGCTCCGTTATATAGGTATATTTTGAGTATATCGATTGAATATACTTCGCTGTACAATGCATTAATAATACGTTATAATATATACAACACAATATTATTGTATTTCGGGGGTTAGGGGAGAATCGCGAGACTCGTTATATTATGTTGTATATTATATTATATTATTATAATACACTTTGTAATAAACTTTTCGTCGACGAGTTTTAAGCTCGCAACTTTCAGAAAAGTCATTAGAATTTCACATAATGCCGTACGCGTTTGATAAATTATTTTATCGTTGCCTTCGTCGCCTTTGTATCGTCAGTGCGCGCACTCGCAGTTTTGTCAGATAGCTTATAATACGCGAAACCCTATTCGAGTGCACATCGCGCACATTATCCTATATTCAACAATCCAACGTCTTAATCGATGTTACTTTGTAATTTGTATATTATTAATAATTGTATAATATTTTCAGCTATATATATAATGCGGGTATATATAGGTATTCGAGCTGGGGATTCGTTGGGTGCATTGTATAATGTGCTCTCGGAGAATATCGTGAAATCGGTCACGATGAGACAAACCACGAAAAAGTTTATTGCACGGTACACTAATTCGATTGTGAGTTCGAGTTTCTCAATGTAATCCATTTAAAACGTCATAATTTATTCACTTAGGGTTTGCGCAGAGTTGTATTTGGTATAGGTATTATAGGTATACTATTACCTGCGCTGTGCCCGACCGAACGGACATTTGTTGCCACGGTTACCGCGATATCGTCATTGTCGAAGTAATGAGTTTATTGTTTAATGTCTATTACGAAATGATACTTCAAGCATGTTTGCTGCTAGTCGCATTTCGTGTTCAAATATTTATGAGTTTTTTTTTTTTTTAAAACGTTGGTTTTTTTTTTTTAGGATATTTTAGTAGGTACCTGTATGAAATATTTATAGTTTTTAAATATCACGCTATTTTCGAATACTTTTGACCTTCGAACGAAATGTATAACTTACGTATAAAAACCGGAGAACACGCTCTGCTGCATAGAAAGTCTATCAATAGCTTAGGGTCTCGAGCTCGAGTTCGTCGCCACAGAGTAATAGGTTACTGTAACGGATGTATTAAATTTGAATTCAATGGTGAATCTTTGTACCTATATTGTATCAATAATGGCAATTATTATAACTATTTTTAGCTATGGTTTTTAATTAAGCACTGCGTGTGTACTTTAAGGTATAATTCGCGTCGAATATCATAATAAAAATGTATATTTTCCCACCAAAAACCTCATTGTTAACAAATAACTATGTTTCAATTCTAACCGTACCTATATAATATTATACCTATATTACCTATGTACCATTGTACCTACGTTTTAAATTCGATTATTTCGTTTATCATTTACGGAGATAGAGATCGCTTCATCCGATGAATATATAGCGACTATATTGACAAATGTATTATATTTTGGTGTGCGTGAAGGCCAAGTTGTTTCGAAAGGATAATAAAGGAAAAAAATTTAAAAAAATTGTTTATTGATTAAAATCGATATCGATACAATTTTTGAAGTCGTATCTTTATACGTATGCACTGCTATCTGTCACCGCTTTTTGTCCGCTATATATTATACATATGTAGTTCAGTTGCGTAGCCAGGATTAAAATTTTGGGGTGGGGCTGATAATTTGTTATGTAGGGGGGGAGGCTTATCTATGCATTTAGAATGCTGCAGATGTCGTGGGCACATAACGTTTTAGACTCTTGCAGCAATAACCTACTTACAAATCACAATAAATTGTAATACATGGTTATAATAATTGAGTTTACGCGTTTTAGGTAATACGTTCACTGCAGGGCAATGAAGGCGTTTTTAAATTTCGGGGAGGATCGTCTGGCGTTCTCGGCCCCAGCCCATATTTCCTGCTAGTTAATCCGATGTAACATATCGACCGTACTGCAGCCACACAGGCCACCGGCGGTACCCATCATATTTATATTATTATAATATTCGACGACATAATCGAATGCCGTCGTAAAAACTTTATAATAATACGAGCAAAGTTTTTTTTTTTTTTTTTTATTTCCACTTGATGTGTCGCGGGACAGCGTTGATAAGTGTGAAATATTTTTAGTACACAAGTTATGGCTATACCTATATCATCACTATCGCGAATACACGGATATTTTTTTTATGAATTATATAACAGTATATACATATTTATTTATTTTTTATGGAATGTCGTTCGATACAATAAAATTACGTCCCGCAGTCGTTTCATTTCAACAGACGAACGGCGACTGCAGTGTATTACACTCGTGCATACCTTTATCGTATACGTATATAATATATATATGCTCACGATTGCTGCAGCAATAACACGACGTTCATATAAAAAAAAAAAAAAAACCATTTTTTGGATTCGCGTTTAGGGTTGTTTTCGTCCGATGGTACGCTTTACAATATCATTGTCATACTGTTTCTGCGACAACGTGACCGAGGAATTCGCGGATCCGAAATCGTTTTTAAAGTTGTTGACGCCGAAATGAGTGAAAGGAGTATTAAACGTAGGTACGCGTAATATTATGTTACATTGTGCGTTTGCTCCGTTATATAGGTATATTTTGAGTATATCGATTGAATATACTTCGCTGTACAATGCATTAATAATACGTTATAATATATACAACACAATATTATTGTATTTCGGGGGTTAGGGGAGAATCGCGAGACTCGTTATATTATGTTGTATATTATATTATATTATTATAATACACTTTGTAATAAACTTTTCGTCGACGAGTTTTAAGCTCGCAACTTTCAGAAAAGTCATTAGAATTTCACATAATGCCGTACGCGTTTGATAAATTATTTTATCGTTGCCTTCGTCGCCTTTGTATCGTCAGTGCGCGCACTCGCAGTTTTGTCAGATAGCTTATAATACGCGAAACCCTATTCGAGTGCACATCGCGCACATTATCCTATATTCAACAATCCAACGTCTTAATCGATGTTACTTTGTAATTTGTATATTATTAATAATTGTATAATATTTTCAGCTATATATATAATGCGGGTATATATAGGTATTCGAGCTGGGGATTCGTTGGGTGCATTGTATAATGTGCTCTCGGAGAATATCGTGAAATCGGTCACGATGAGACAAACCACGAAAAAGTTTATTGCACGGTACACTAATTCGATTGTGAGTTCGAGTTTCTCAATGTAATCCATTTAAAACGTCATAATTTATTCACTTAGGGTTTGCGCAGAGTTGTATTTGGTATAGGTATTATAGGTATACTATTACCTGCGCTGTGCCCGACCGAACGGACATTTGTTGCCACGGTTACCGCGATATCGTCATTGTCGAAGTAATGAGTTTATTGTTTAATGTCTATTACGAAATGATACTTCAAGCATGTTTGCTGCTAGTCGCATTTCGTGTTCAAATATTTATGAGTTTTTTTTTTTTTTAAAACGTTGGTTTTTTTTTTTTAGGATATTTTAGTAGGTACCTGTATGAAATATTTATAGTTTTTAAATATCACGCTATTTTCGAATACTTTTGACCTTCGAACGAAATGTATAACTTACGTATAAAAACCGGAGAACACGCTCTGCTGCATAGAAAGTCTATCAATAGCTTAGGGTCTCGAGCTCGAGTTCGTCGCCACAGAGTAATAGGTTACTGTAACGGATGTATTAAATTTGAATTCAATGGTGAATCTTTGTACCTATATTGTATCAATAATGAATTTGAGCGGACACGGTAATGTCAGCCTCTGTTTCTGATGATAGTTTACGTTATGTTACGTACATTTATACTATTGTTAGTATTTTCTTGATCCAGTAAATGCTTAGTAATTTTTCTAAAAACATTGCATACAACTTACTTTATACGTATACTCGTGAAGAAGTCACTTTCCGTTGGATGGTGTGTAAATATGTTTGTGGGTATTTATGTAGGTTAAAATTACTATAAATATTTTGATATAAAATGGAGTAAATTGCATATTTTAGAATACAACAATATATTATGTGTTGTACAGTTTCATGAAATTACAATTAATATTCTTTAAATTACAACAAAATTACCAAAATCGTTATTTCAAATTGAAATATATAATATTCTTAATGTCAAACGCTTATTAAAAAACTTGTTGACTATTTTTTCGCAATAGGTTCTTTAGAATTGTTATAAGAAAAACTTGTACCTCCTATATGTATATTGATAGAGTTAGAAAATAATGTATCATCATAAATTGAAAAAAGTTGACATTTTCAAATGCCTATAAGAAATAGCTTTAAATATTATAATCTAAATATTTTCAAAATATCATTGTATTTGAATCTATTATTTTATTTACAATATTTTTTGACCGAAAAAATAAACATTTCATTGACCATAAATGATTCAAAAAGTTCCCAAAGCCCATACCATTTTGAAAATTGTTTCTAAAAAATGTTACCTAATATAAAAATATATACTTGGTGAACATTTCAAGTCTCTACAGTAAACAGTTATTATTTTTGAGTGACAATAAAAAAAAACAACTATTAGAGTAACTATCGGTGTTGCGCAAATACGAATTCCCATTTGTACGAAGTTTTTCGTTAGTTTTTCCTGTTATCAATAAAAGTTCTGGCAATTACCAACTATTTATAACTACTATAATTATCCAATTATCCACCAATTTAAAATTTTGACTTCCTGAAACCACCCTCAATGTTGAAATGGAATATTAAAATGTGATGGTCCAAAACGTGACAATTTTTTCGTTTTCTGATTTATTTTATACGTGGTGGGAAGTTGTACCTATTTATTGTGTATTTTATGGCTTCCTCCCTAAAAATTCTTATCACTTAGTTTAACTGAGTTAGTTACGAATTACCATAAAGTATTGAATACCATAATATACTATAAGGCAGGGGTCGCCAGCCAGTCGATCGCTACATCGACTGGTCGATCTTATTAAAAATTAATTTTACTAATATCTATTGATCGCGTGCGTAATTTTAAACTTTAAGACTTAAACAGACCTTTACGCTTTATATACAAAGTAAAGTATTTATTAGCGAAGAAAAACATACGATTTTCCGATGGAGAAATAATGAAAGAAGAATGTTATTATACAATTTATTATTAATATACAAATAGTATAGTTAAACAAATAGTATGCACACAATTTAACTATTTTTTTAATTAGGACGATTATTCTTATAAAAATTATGGTTTTTTTTTCAATCCCTAATAATAAAATTATTATATTATACTCATTTTATACTGTTACTTGATTTTCTTCACCGACGGAGTTTGAATGAACTCATTTTTACCGGATTTTTTTCTCTGGTAGTGTTTACATGAACCCAATTTTACTGTTTTTTTTTTCCTGGCGGAGTTAACATTATAAAAAAAGGTTCTTGTTACGAAGTTTAAATATGCCCATACTATATCACTCTATGCACCATACACTGAATAGTCGTCTAAAATAATTAAATAGTGGTTACTGCTAGCTCATAAATGATATGAGCCGTAGTTTTGGTCACATAGATATTATTTTATATACGTATACACAGAATAACGACATAAAATTTTAAAATAATAATAATAATTATAATTTGTTCAAATTAATAAAACTAGTGGGCATTATATCTAGGTATACATCTCGACGTATAATATAGTTTACCTACGTACTTAACTTTACTGTTAAAAATGTGTTTTTAGACAAATTTGTGTTGAGATGGTGTTTGAACATTATTAGTTTATTTATATTGTCCAATGATAAATTAATGTATATTTTGTAAATATATATTGCAGGTAACATAATATTGTAATTATATTATATAAGTATATAACTATAATTTATACGATTGAAAATTTTCGAATCGCTGAATCTATACGCGTTTACTTGACGGGTTGAGTAAGGAACGATCAATAATTATATTTTTTATGGCTGCAGTATAATAGACTATTTTGAGTATTTTTGGTTCATCACATTTTGCGGTCAGTAGGTATAGGTTGTGAAAATTATTCACTTACCTGACCTTAGCGGCGACTACAGCAGTTGTGTGAGGCCCCGACAGTAATAAAATACATAAACATTATCATAACACCTAAGCGGCCAATGTGTATATTATACCTATTGGTATACTAGCATGGTATACCTATGTAAAACCGCGTATTACCATCTAGTGTCTGTGGCTACTGAAATACAAGCATATCCCGATAATTAGGTACGAAACTATGATTACTTAGTGGCCGAGTTCAGGGTCGGTTAACATCGTTATCGAGAGTCGGGAATCGCGTGCGTTGGTAAACGGCGATGTCGTTATTGATTTGAACTACCAGATCAGACCGCAATTTAGGTACTCAATGATTGCACAGCTAAAAATTACGCAGCTCAGTAAAAAATATACATGTATAGGTATACTTACATATTATTATATTTACATAAGTGAATTCACAGACAGCTCACCAGCTGTAATATTATCATTAATTTTTAGACGATACCTAAGTGAAATATTAGCGACCTGCAGGACTCTATAATTGTGTCGAAAACCTTTTGCCGAATAATTAGCACCGCACACTTACTATCATCGATACGTGTAAGATAAATAATATACAGGGTGATTCACCAACCATGAACACCCTCATATTTTCTTTAAAGAATTAAAATTTCGGATTATCGAAATTTTAAATATAGATAAGGACAATATTTGAAATAGCTTAGATTTTTTTTCATATTTTAAGGAGGATCCTGCGGTGTAGTACAAACATATTTTTTTAAATATTATTAACCGTTTTCTACTGTAAATAATTGTTTAGTAGATGATTTTTTTTGAAAATGTTAATGCATCTAATTTAGAATTCAAGCGAGTTATAGTATATCTGAGTTGTTTATTTAAATGTAGATACTAAGGATAATAAATTATAGTCCTTATTAATGGTTTTATACTTTTAGATAAAATATAAAATATAATATTATCATGAAATATTTAGTCCAGTAGCTACTTTCCATATTCGGACACTTTTTAAAAAATCGATATTTTAGTAAACTAATATAAGTTAAAATATAATTCGTATATTATTATACAGGTAGAGCCCCTTTATTTTCTAAACCTATTATGGTGAACTATTATTATTATCCTTACTACTTTTCCTCAGGGGAAACACTATACAGTGTTATGGCCGTTACGGGTATGAACCCACGGCCCCGAGACCTAAACTGACTTTAATTATAGTTGGTTCAGACTGGCCATTCACTCATTCAGACTGGTGGTTGAGCGTCGGACTAACAACCTCTCAAATAATTTCTTTGTTGTGGATCTTAAAACTAAGCGGAATAACGGGGAGACTTAGTGAAAGCTGCGAAACCCCTAAATGGCATATCAAGCAAAAATATTATCCTTGGTAACTTGTGCAAAGTGTCCTAGTTAGATAACTCAAAAATTACTCCTCCGAATTTCGATTTAGATGCATTGCAATTTTCAAAAATCACCTACTTGACAATTTACAGTAAAAAAAGGCTCATTTTACTGCCAAAGCACATTTAAATTATAGTAAATAAGTTCTATAGGTCAAGATAAAAACAATTTTAAAATTTCACTATTTATTTTCAACCTTTTCGATTATTAATCCCATTGTCGGTTTCTTTTTGCCGGGTTATCTGATTTCAAAATAAACGCAGGAATAATCATGTAGAATGTTTGTTATATTATTTTACATTTAAAGTGCGTTCATTTAATTGTTTTAAGTTATTTGTTAATTTAAATTGTTAATAATCTTGATGTAAGTACATACTGATTTTGTTTTAGTCTATAAATAACAATATTTGTCTGAAATCTTTAAAAATACTGTCGGAATTTTAATAATATAATCAATACATTAAAAAAATAATGTTATTATTAAAAGAAGAATTGAAGCTCTCCCGAAGTCCCAACACATTCCTGTGAAAGCCACTGCCTGTCCTGTAAAATGTAAAATGTAATATAAATAATAATGACGGTAATAATATTATTAATAACGTGACGTATTTTACACAATATTGTATCATTATGTAATATAATTTTTGTTTTGTATCATATTTTTTATGAACGTCTGCAAGACGAATTTAAACTAATATTTTTTTTTATCATCGTTTATTTTAACGTCAATACGTCGTTATATATTTTAACGTCACAAATCGTTATTAATTTGTTACTGTGAAAACTTGTTTTCAGTCGAACACGTGCGACAAGTTCTATAAATTATTATACAGCATAACAAATTGTAAAAAGTTCATAATATAATGGCTGGTGTAAATATAACAAAACAGACGTCGTGGAAAGAAAAAAAAATTTAACTCGGTTATGAAAAATGTACAACGTAATACGTAAGCGACAGATTTTGTAAAATACCTAAAAATTATTATTTACTTAAAACACTTTTTGTTGTCATAATATGTGACCTATAATATAATAACGTGCAGAGCTCAGAATTTTAAGCGATCTCATAAAATATTTTTAGGTTACGTGTAAAATGAAATTGGAAAAATTAAACTAAAATGAACGGATTAAAAGAGTTATGAAATTATTTTCATAAATTCAAATTGAAACAAAAATATGAAACTAGGATGTCTGATAAAAAAATGATGGACACCGAACATGTTCACCTAATTGGGACCACCTAAGGACAATAATAAATTTTTATACGAAAGACTGACTTTGTTGCAGTTAATACGTAGGTCAAGATACATTCAATTTGGTACTTATAATTAACGTTAGACGTTTATTGCGAAAAGATGGTCACCAGAGGCCGGATACGATTATTCCTACCTATTGGGTAACCTGTGTACGGTAAACTGATATTTTTATTATACTTTTTATTTTTACTCTCTCAATATAAACACGAAATACCTGGTATTTAATTTTTTTTTTTTCAAACATTGCACATCTCTATAAACATAAAAACATATTTACGCGTTTTAAGATGAAAAAAAAATACAGAATAATATGCAAAAGTGCGCGAGATACGATTTTAAATTTTAAATCTGTGTAGGTACCTATAACGTCGTGAAAAGAAATTTATTTGTTTCCTTGTAAAATTTCAAAAATGTGCGCTGGCGAACAAATGATAATAATATGGAAACGTATAAAGTCTCGAGACCTAATAATAACATATTGTTATAATGTTATTATTGTTGTAGGACGATTCTGAACGATGTACTATTATTCAACAAATCTCATTGTTACGATTGCACACGGTATAGTGCGTTGTGCAATACTTAAAATAGATTGAAACTAGATGTGTGAATTTTTATTCTATGGAAACGACTATTGTCACATTGCAAATATTGAGAAATGACATTGTGTATTCTTGTATTTTTAGATTTTTATGAGCGGAGCCACAAACACGCGTACAGAGCGATTCGCCAATCATCGTGCTCGGTGCTCACCTCCCCGTTGTCCTTTAACGATGCATATTAAAACTCAGTTATTATATGAAATCATATTGAGCTTAACTTGACTCCACATTTTCAAATATATATTGTATTTTTATTTTTGTAATTTCCGGAGCATCCATACTCGATACAAACTTATATTTTTTTTTTCCAAATTCTTAAGCGGATAATAAATTCAAGTCTAAATCGGAAATCGCACGAGTGTTTTCTATTCTTAACTTTATATACTAAGGATGATGACTAGGGCTGTCAATTTAATGCGTCAAAAAAATGTGTTACATATGCATGCATTTATGCACTAAAACCAGGCCAAATATGATTTAAAATATGCACTAAAAATTCAAAAAAATTCTCTATAAAAAGTCTTCATTGAAAAACTGTTAAAATTAATAAATAATAAATAAAAATGATTTACAAAAAAAAAAATCTTTATTTACATACTAGGTAAGTACCTATTTATTTATTTTTCTAATTTGTAAAAGATTACGAATGTATATACGGAAAACGGATTTGTAGATATCAGAAAAATCTTGATTTGATATCGGTTTTATGAGATACTGGTTTACTAGGCCAATTTAGGCCAGATATATTAAAAAATAAAAACATTTTAAGCAAATAATCATTGATATGAAAAAATCGTGGAAACATGTAATTATAATATAATATGGGCCAAGCATAAAATATGCAAAAATATTTAAAAATATGCAAAAATAAGATTTTGTATTAATTAAACTATAAATAAGTCAAAACAAATTTTAACCAAATCAATTTTTTTATATGGTATTGTAAAAAAAAACATGCAAATGCATTAACTTGACAACCCTGATAATATGACCTTTAAATTTTAACTAGACTCCAGCGTATTATGCTTTAAGGAGTAATATTTAGGCAATTCACATGACATGAACATTTGGGCTATGTGTGAGTAGTAAATTAACATTTGCGTGTAATGTAATATTGGGCAACCGCCGCCGGATGCGACTTTCGCACAAGTAAATAATACTTCGCAAAAATTTAAATAAAAAAAATCTTAATTTTAAGGTCCTTCAAAATTGAAAATCGACATCCTAAAAAGCCTAAATATTTTGTCAAAGAGTTCATACATATTGTATAAAAAATTAAAATCTGACATTCCCAAGTATGAGAAATTTACAACCGCTTATTGTTCTAAAACGTATGAAAAATTCGTGTTCTGCGATCCCCTTAATACGTTTTACATCAAATATAAAATAGTTATCTATTATGATATTCAGTTTTGTCCTTATCGTACTTGGACAATCTATAAAAATTAAACAATTTAAATTAATTATTATCGTTTTTATATAGACACATAGCTTTTCCATGTATTTTCGATTTAGGAATACGTATACATATATAGGTACATCAAAATAAATAAAACAATTATTTTCTCAACAATTTACAGTGAAAAAAGAGTGACTGTTTAAATTTGAAAAAAAATAAGTTTGTACGATAGACTAATGAAAACTCTTTAATGGCAAATAAATCTATGTATTTGAAATCATGGTGTTGCCTATATATATTCATAAAACTAGGATTTGAATAAAATATTCATTACTACTTAAGCTTAAGGAAAATTGTGATTGCATGCTAGGGGAATCACCCTGTATAGTGTGTATATGATATCGGTCTAACAAAATAATATACGGTGCGAAGTAATATGGTGCGAAACGAGCTACTTATTATTTATTGTTTATGGGTGTTTGGTGCATTATATATATTATTTGTTATGTATTTACATCTCTCCTAATACGGTTCGTAGTTTTGAGTAAATCGTATAGTATTGTAACTTGTAAGACTCGACATTTTAATACGTATTAGCATTGTTTATTCATCAACATTAAGTTTATAATATTGTAACGTCAGATGAACATTTCGAAGATCGATAATCACATTAATTGAGTTCAAAATTCTGTAAATTATTTGTAAGAGCGATTACTGTTTTAGATATTAATTTTCATAAGTCATGATAATATATGCAAATAAACCGAGTTCGGGTCAGAATCTTTGCAACAGTATAATGTTACGCTTACTATACAATATGCTCTCTTCAGATGTGAAACGATGATACGTCGCATAATATTATTGACTTGCTCCGATACGACGATGACCGCGTGAATGCGTTTTTTGTGCGTATTTCAAACCTTTCAAAAGAATATTAAAATTGAGATTAGATCAAAGGTCGAATATTTAAAGGACGCGCCGTGTAAATAAAACACACTTCTATAGGTTAGGTAATCGTTACAGAAATCACGATTAGAACTCAAATCTTTTAGCCAGCACTCAATTTTTAGTCATATAAAAATGGTTCCAGCTCCATACCTAGAAAATGTTTTTTTAGCCGACATCTCGTCGCGGGATTTTGGGTGGAGTTTTGTGACGAAATCTCTAAGTTTACTTTTAACTTATACGAAAATCAAATCAATAATATCAGTCTCAATTTCAATTTCTACAATAATATGATGTTTATTACGATATTACGCGAATATAATACCATATTAGGTTTAATATTTGTTTTTTTTATGGACACAGTCCACGAAAACTGTGGCCGCGCGTATACAAAATATAAACATGTACGATTTTAGTCGTAGATTTAAAATCATATACTATTTATATTATTACGATTTAGTTTTATACAATGTTATATCTTTATTTATTTTTTTGCTAAAAAAAATTAAATTAAAAACACAGACACATTCATTCTATCAGTCGGCTGAAGCGTAATATTAAATTAATGTTTCCCAAAAACACATTTTCACACACATGCGTGTATTTTTTTTTGCATATTTATAATTTCGTATAATATTCTAATATATATTAATTACACAATATGATTATATGCGTTTGTTAGAATCTTATAAAAACAATTAAACATATATGCGATGCCTGCAGACTTGAAGCCAGCGCACAACACACACACACATATAATACAAGAGAAGTCTTTTCGAATAGGTACGGAAAAGAATAAATAAGACTGTCATTGCGAGGGAGACGAGGAAAATTAATATTGTTACGAAATCGCATTTATCGGCGAATATCCACTCGAATAGAGTGACGATGGCAAAATTAGTGATTATTACATTAATAATTTAAATATTTTTCTTCTTCTAACGTTGTACACGTTGTATGTATAACTCGCGGCATGACTCAGTCATGTAACTCAGTCAAAAGTAACTTAACATTGACTTTTTAACTCGTTGGGCCCAGCCTTCTAAAGACGTTGGAATTGTTTGAATCAGAAATCGCTGGTTTAAAAATCAAAACGTATTGTTCATTACAGCTGAACCTCAATAACTCGAACGACAATAAACATAAGACGAATTTTTGATAATTCGAAGGTATGTATTGATCCCTGCATTTAAAATAAATACCATTTTTTTCAATGACTATAATTTTTTTGTTGTCTCCGACCCATTCGAGGTATCGAGATTTCACTGTATTATTTTAGAAAATAGTAATTTCGTTTGTCGTTTAATTAAGATAACAACAATAATTATTATTACAAAAATGCTGCAAGTCAATAAAGCGGTCGAAAAACCATAGAAAAGAGTGTCATAACATGTTACGGTTCGTCCGGATGGACGGCCCGTGCCGTAAATAAATACTAAGAATTAAGTTTTTTCAGTTATCACAACACTATAATATGTTATATATTGTATTTATATATTTACAATATTGTGGGTTTGTGTAAAGCGTCGATTTGTGTCGACCGGACTTAATTAAGTGAGTCGACACAATCGGAGGCGCTTGGGGTAGTCGGGTACTGGGTAGTCACCGGACTCTATCCATACATCAGTGTTTAGTTTTATGGTACAAATTATGGGGGGAGGGAGCCGGCCGTCGTCGGTACAAACTTAATTAAGTGGTACTCCGACGGCGAACCTGGCTCGGGAAGGACAACTTAATTAAGTGCCTTGTCATGGGATGTGGTGGCCCCGAAAAGGGCCGATTTCTTAAGATGACGTCGGGTTGCCGGTCGACACGGGTCTTACACCGTAGAGCGGTGGCCTCGTAGCTGGTCGACGGTCGAACGATGCTTGTAGTTGTGGAGCGGCGTTATCGTCGTTGGGCTGCAGGTATGTTGAGTGGTCTGGGTCCTTCTTCTGTCTGGAACTCTTGTTGAAGTTGTTATTGTTGACAGTTTGAAGGTTTGAAATGGACTGACTAGATATTTTGCAATTTGCTTTGATGGGACGGCCTTTGGCCTATTAGAGCCTATTAGAGGCCTATTAGACTAGATTGTCGAGAGTGTCCGGTATTTATACCCTCTTTGACAATCTAGTCCGGTGCTGATTGGCCCGCGGGATTCCATTAGGACAAATGAACATCACACCGTTGTTTGGACATTTCCATATACACGGTATGGTTTTCATTTGTCACTTCGTTTTGTTTTGTCCTATCATTTTGTTTGGTGGTCTTGAAAAAAACCTTTTTCATAAATCATGCTGTTTGTTCCGTAACAAACATTATTGTAAACAGTGACGAGTACGGTCATTTTATAATATTGCTCAGTTCATAATAATCTTAAAAGCATAATATTTTGTATTTTCGCTACACATATTATACAAAAAATGGACTTTAATCGGATGCAGGACGAAGCCATTATACGCCGGCGACTGAGACGGTCCAATAATACGTTAGTGTCGCCGTTGGCTGTTTCAACATGGTGGTCGCATATATCCGGTCCCATGTCCAGCGAGTTGCCATCGCAGAATGATTCGGCGACGTCGCGGTCGGACGAGAATACGATCAGGTCCTACCCGCTTTCGGTGACTATTGACCCACTTCCTGTGACGTCGGACTTGCTTCCAGTGACGGCCGCTGTCGTTCCGGCGCCTCTGGCCACTGACGCTGGGTGGTGCACAGTCTGCGGTCGCGGAGTATGGCTTCGCTGGAACTGGTAGACAACAGCGCGTGCCTGCCCATGTTCGCCGACCAGCGGCGCGCAGAGTTAGCTCTGCAGGAACTGCTGGCCGTCGACTTCCACGGCGTCCAGATTTCGGTGACTTTCGACTCACTTCCTGTGACGTCGGACTTGCTTCCGGTGACGGTCGCTCTTGTCCCGGCGCGGTCCACCGCGTTTTCGAGCGTCTATGGCTGGCTCGATTTGCCGCTGGCTGCTGGCCGCAGGATGGTGCAAAGTCTGCGGTCACGGAGGATGGTGCCACTTGAACTCGTGCAGAACGCTCTGCGAGAACTGCTGGTCGTCGATTTCCACAGCGTCCAGATTTCAATTACTTTTGACTCACTTCCTGTGACGTCGGACTTGCTTCCGGTGACGGTCGCTCTCGTCCCGGCGCGGTCCACGGCGTTTTCGAGCGTCTATGGCCGGGTCGAGTTGCCGTTGGCCACTGGCCGCAGGGCGGTGCACAGTCTGCGGTCACGGAAGATGGCGCCGCTGGAAATGGTGCAGGACGCTCCTCGGGAACCGCTGGCCAACGACTTCCACGGCGAGAACGCGACGGAAGCACGCTGCCGCCTAGAAAATCCACTTGGAAGCGGCCTAAGCGTTTTGTAGTTCAATGTCTAGTCAACGCGGCACGAAGAATATGTTTTTGTCGGAGCTCCGTCGACATCGATTGATGTTACCGTGGTTGAATTGTTATAATATTTATTTGTAATATTTTATCACATTAACTATGTACCTAACGTTTATAATATTACTGCTTTGTATGTATTCGTTAAAATTTAAATTTTTGTATTATTGTACAACTATGTATTTTGTACCAATTTCTTAAATCCAACGATTGTATTGATTGATTTTTTATATTGTCTACATTTTAAATGTGTACCTATTGTAAATTGTAATATGCCTACTATTGTTGAATTGTAATTGATTTGTTATATTTATGTACCATGGTAACCTTCTCCCGTCCTTAGAAAATCGTAAGACGCGTTGTCGCTATCCGCAAAGTGTTTAAAATTAGGACTGGTATGGCGTCAAAAAATACGTTGAATTCAAAGTATATCTACCATAGTATTGTTACGTATTTATTTTTTTGTTACAATATACTTTTATTAAATACTACCTATATAGTTTTTAGCTATTTAAAAATAAAGAAGGCTAGTGTCATTTTTATTTATCAAAGATAACTTAGGACAATTTACAAAATTTGAAAAATTTCTCAAGACTATAATACTAGTTCACAATGAGTCGAAATATTTCCGTTCATGGAAAATGCTAATAAAAGTATATGGTAAAAACGGTTGATAGTTTTTGAGTTACACCAAATCGATTTTTTCAAAAATTTCTCAAGTAGCAAATTCCTTATTTTCTTATAATTTATTCAAAAACTAATAACCGTAGACAGTTGAAATGTATATCATAATATGTTTATTTTATCAATTTCTATACTTCATAACATTTTCAAAATATTTTAACTGTTTTCGAGCTGTTTGCGGACATTTTTAATTTTTAATTTTTAATTATTTGGTTTTTTTCTATAAATGTCAAAAAATTTGTATTTTTTAGGTTCAACATGCTTGAAAAATTTATATATAAAACTGATACATTGTTACTCTAGCAGTTGAAAAATATTAAAAATACATAGCTACAATTCCTTTTTTTAAGCATTTAAAGTTCAAATTTTGACAAAATTTAATATTTATTTGTAGTTAAAAATTTATAAAATGTTCAACTATTATAGGTAAAGATTGAAAATTTAAAACAAGGTTCCACGTAAATAGGTTATATATAAATGACATTATTCACAATAATATCATCAAAAATACTTCATAATTCACCTTACCGGCTACCGTATTAATAATAAGTGATAAGAAAATAATTTCTCCACACCAGAAGCATGGAAAACACACACACACACACACACATTTTTTTTTTTATAAAAAATAGCTAAATCGTTTTATATAAAAAAAACCAAAACATATCACCCATGTACGGAGGACGTTTACCCATCGATGATCTCGCGGTCACATCCGATTCAAGGTTTCGCTATTGCTATTTGCTGCATGCCACCGGTTCTCGGAAATTTCGGTTCGGTTGTGACTTGTGGATATTATATTAAATTTTAACGCGAGAATTCGTTGAACCTCACGGTTTTTAATACCACATTTAGTTGATGTTAATAAACCTCTTTTCTCGTTTGCGGTAAGCGTATGATCGCTTACAGGAAGGTTCCTATGACACAGACGTTTGCGATCCGATGACGACGACTACGACGACAAGAACTATTACGACGAAGATTGCAATACTGTCTACTGAGTGGGTCTCGTGAATATTAGGGCCAAAAACAAATGGACATAACTTGTAGGTTATTTCCGACTTATAATTATTTTATTAACATTTAATCGTAAATTAATAAGTGCTATTTTAGTTTTTAAAAACTACAACGAGTTGCACATATTATGACGTATGTGGAGGCCAGTCCCCAAAACGTGATATCAGGAGCCCGGGGAACGTCTGGCGTTCATTTCGTGGCGATGGCAGCGTGAGGAGGTGCCCAACCTTGATGGAACCGCAAACATCCAATGGTTTGATTGTTTGTCTTCTTTAACGCGACTCTGGTTTCCAAAAATCTTTCACCTCATAGTTGTTTTCCGATCAGCGACGTCCGACGTTGAGGGGAATTTTGAAGTTCTTCGCGAATGCGTCGTACGTGAGCACACGGTGAACGACAATCCTCTGCTCCATAGTCCACATACGGTGCTATACCTAACTGATAAATGCTGACTATGATGAGGGCATCATCTGGCGGATCGAATGAGCTCATCTAGACCTCTTTCCACTCTCGCCGAGAAAAATCCATCTATTTTTGGCGCTATTTCAATCCTGTATTAAATTCATATAATATTTTAATACATTGATATCACAGGTGAGATGAAAAGATCCATCGCGTGCCGTTCCGGTTCCACACGTTCCGTTTCGGATTACCGATCGTTCTCATATTATCTTCTTTAATCTATTTTCCATTATTATTTCATCGATTGTTGTACCAGGCAAACGTGTTGTAATCATCGCCTACCCAAATGGTCTGCCTACCCACATACACGCCTGGACGGTCCGGTGAGCAGAATTATTTTACGTGGTTCGCGAGTTGTACTACTTATATAATATTATTATTGGCAATAATAGTTGAAGGTACAATTTCGTACGGTGTTTTCAATTGAAAAGATACCCTCAAATGTTTTTTGACCACCTTCAAAATAATGTTAGATTCTTAGGGGACCGATGAATGTATAATTTTTCCAATGATGTGTGTTCCTTTTTTTTTATCTTCTTTTTATCTTGTTTTTTGTGTATATTTTATGTAATAGAAAAAATGTTTTGATCTTAAAGTTCCAGGAAAATCCTGGTGAAAATTAGGTATGTGTTTTACATTGGAAAGCCAGGAAAATAAATATCTCAGTATTGTTAAGATGATCGGAAAAAAAAAACAAAAAAAAAAAAAAACCGGGAATATAATTGATTTTGTTTTTTTTATTGTGATTCAAACACGAATAACAGCAGAGATGATATTGTAATAACATAATTTACAAGATATGTTATCATAAAAATCAAATTATATCTCAGGGGTGCCCAAACCGCGGACTGCGTCTTTACATTTTTCCTAATATAATAATAGGTACTATTTCTTGTTCTGATCTTCATATCATTTTCCGTTATATTGTCCTGCTCGCGACTCTTCTATTGCTGGACACCCCCGTTTTACCAGTCTTTATGTGGATTAATTTCACGAAAAATATAAATGATTTAGTAATGTGTACGATCCTTAATTATGTCCTCGTTTGCCCTATTCTTACGTTGCATTCAACTTTAGGAAATATTTATAAATTATTAATGTGACAACTGACAATATTAGCATATTGTATTTCTGGTATAATGTAATATGTGTATACATCTCCTATACGCGTATATAAAACGTCATATTTTACTCATATTATTATTTTTGTAAGAAATCAATTTTTTTTTCGTTGCGGCGGTGACGGTAAAAATGATTAGATATCGATCTCATTTTTTTTATTAACATCGTAATACTTTTATTGTTAATAAAAAAAAAAAAGGTTACGATACATAATTGGACACGGGATATTATATTGTACATACGCGTCAATATGTATATAATATGTTGGCCAAAGTTCAAGTAGTTAATATACGTCATGCTCATTCCTCTTGAAGGTTTCTTACAATAAATTTAATTAGTTGACTAATTCGTATTTAGTGTTCGTATGAAGCATGTTATTATAATATATTTTAATATGTATTATTATACTCCCACAAATAGAAAAACATATTTTGCGTTTTTTTCTGAATCTGCAGGAGAAGCAACAATATCATAAGCCAGCGACATGAATGTGTTTAAACTTTTGTTAAGATGTGCCCACTGTCCAGTTAAGTCATGTTCACAAAACGTTAACTACGTGAACACATAGCATTACACATTTACACCGTTGTTTTTCTACACAGAAATTGGCATATTACATTGTTACGACTTGCGAACAGATGTGTCAGAAGTTATAGAACACTCTAGTTAACCGTGAATTTTCCAAAATGTTGAGTGCCTACTACTTACACCAGCATTAACTAGTTATAGGTCGGTATGAATTAACGAATCAACAAAAATTGAACACCACGGCAATCGACTGTATATTTTGTATAACTATAACGTTGCGTTTAAATTTTCAGTCACAATATGTTTTATGGGTTGACGAATAATTAACTGATAATTACTAGGTGCCTACCTGTTAACAATAATTTATTTCTTGCGAACTACAAAATACAATAGAGATAATAAAATAATTCAAGCTGCAAACTCCCCTATAAGCATAATGCTTGTGGTGGGGATTAAGAATTAGAGTTCAATAAAGTTAATTAAAAAAAATAAATACACTATACATAAAATAACCAAAAAACCAAGTAAATATTTCTTTGAAAAATGAATAAAATAAAAATACATAGATATGGTTATAATAACTGAATTTTAGAAAAATCAATTTTTTTTATAAATAACTTAAATATAATATGTAAATTAAAAAAAGTCATGAATATTAGTTTTGCATAATCTTCATATTTTAATTGCAACGTTTGAGACCAGTTTGTTTAAAATATTGCAAAGATATATTAACATTATCCTTATAACGCGTACCTATATTAGTATATCATACACGGAGTGATTATTTTACGAGAAACACTAATTTATTTAAAAAAAAAGCATTTCAACATTTTTGAAAATGTTATTTTTACCTACCTAATTTGAAATCATTTCACAACATTTTTTAAAAATAATAATATTTTTACTATTTTTATCGTTTTAATTTTAAAGGTATTTTATTTTTCTGAAAACTTTTGTGTATATAAATCGAATTCCTACAGAATAGCTTTTTACCTAGTTATAAGTACCTATTTAAAGTTTGGACAAGCGGAATAGTAGATCAACATTTTGCTGAAGTGTCACTTCAGTACTTCACTTAACGCTAATCGAAACGTACATTTCATCGACACTTTAAAATTTAAATGGGCAAAACTAATTATTATCGCGTCGCGTCGTTCAGAATTTGATTTTTATAAATAAAAATTCTCAGAAAAATATTCTGCTTAAGAATTTTAGATTAAAAATATATTATGTTGAAATTCAAAAGTAAATAATTTGAACGATGAAAATACTAAAATAGATTTTAAATGCCGGTTATAGTTTTATGATTATTTTCACGAATTTTTTTTCTCAGTTTTGTATTTTTACAAATATTTTATATTCAGAAAATTATCAATAGTTTTCTTCGAGATTTACGATATTCTAAAATATCCAATATCAGTAATATTTAACTATCAGTTTTTTTTAAAAAATCAAATCTGTTTTACAATAACGTCTCATATTATGTTACTTTTTGACTTTGGTATACATCATAGCTAGTTATCATATTATTATATTGTAACGTTTTGGTATTTGCGATACGGATGTTTTTAAACCATGTATTTCGCAAAATGTAGGACTATATCGGTGGCCATTTAAAGACCGACACAATGACTCCGTATAAAATATTTATGCGCCTGCATAAGTATACGACCATAAACCACAGCGAACAGTAAGTTGTCGTATGAACGTTGTGCTTCATCATTATTGCCAGTCGCAACACAAGTATTTAATATACGTTACGACGATGACTAATAATTCTACTGTATTATAATAATATATTATATGCATAAGTATTTGTACCACCATTATATCGTGTATACCTAATTAGATTGAAGTGTACGTAGGTACTTATATGCTGCACGCGTAACCAAATGAGCGCGACTTGAACTCCACCACCGAATCGGTTTATTTAGTGGACGTGTATAGATCATAATATTATATTACTTACGTAACAGGAATAGCGTAAGTATCCGTGTGCATGCATAATTATCAATTATATGCACAGTATATATAATATCGTGGTGTATATCAAAATTATTTTGTAATCATGTCTTATCCATACATAATATATATTGTGTGTGCAGTTAATCAATTGGAAAGTCAGCAGCTCTAGTTCGAAAATACCAACGGTGCCGATATTGTAGTGCAGTTTTTTTCAAATGCAATTTACGACTATTTATAATACCCTTTTTTTTAACATGGTCTGAAAAAAAAATAATTCGAAAACCGTTTAAAATGTTTTTTTGATTTTGTCAAAACCCGTTTTGTAGAGTTATTTACTTATGATGATATGCGGAGAAAAAACAATTACGGAATTGGTCGAATTCGGGATAAATGAAAGCAAATTATAGTACAGCATAATACCTACCTATTGTTTTTTGTAAAATTGTATGGTTTTCACACTTCGATAACTAAATGCTAATCCAATAGGTAATGAAGAACACACTGCCCGTCGAAATTGTATGCATTAATTTTTTATTTATTTCTATAATATTGTTCAATATACCCTATATTATGTGTATCCACCGCGAACTGCCATGCAAAAGTCATTTTTTTAGGCCCATCTTTGTAGTTAAACTAACGTGTCGCTGGGAACATCTCGCACATGTTTTAATCACCTATAGCTCTATTTTCGTTACAAACTCAATTATCATTTAAGATCGGAGGCCTATAAAACTGACTGAGCTATTCTTGCGTGACCGAACGCTCGTCGTGTCAACTAGACAGTCTTCTATAATTATAAGTTTTGAACGTATTGTTATTTATTGTTTCTGTACGCTGTACGCGACGAGGTCCTGTGACTCCCAGATATGGACCTGAGGTCATAAACAGTTTAGTATAATGTTTGTTTTACATTTAATTTATAATAATTGTTGTCAGTCATAAGACCCATTGTACAACACAGCACCCAATGTAATATTATTGTTAAGTTGCAATCACTTAGATAGTATGGTTGCACTGGTTACAGTATATGCAGTACATGCGATGTATACATTCTACAGGACGTTTATGACCCACAAATGTTCTCCCGAAATCAGCTGATTTTACCTGAGATTCTGCAGTGCCGTCCATCAGTTTGTTCATAAAACCTTAAACCTTTAATACTTAATAATATCCACAACATTTTGCCATTTGGTTAGTCATTATATAAATCCGCTGAAAGAGCTCTCATATGATCTTATAGGTATTCGGTGGAGGACATTCGGGACACACTTTTCCTCCTTTTGTTACCCAACCATACCATCTAAAACCGAGGTTGCAATTCACCACGACGCGTCGGACCTGCAGATATCGGTTTTTATGTCACGTCCAAAATTGCGTTATATATTTTATATATAAATTCTACATCAATAATATAATCATAAGCGTGCGCAGAAGTTATTGCCAGGGTAGTCATGTAGATTATAATATAGTTTAACTGTTCAAGTAAGCTTAAAAGTTCTGTTCTCTAACCACCATTCGGGAGATGTCAAGAGGGTAATATTTTTTAACCACTTTATATTTACTGACCACTATTAAAATCAAATGCACACAATATAAGATAATCACTGCAATAAAACACATAAATAAAAAATAATTTTTTTTTTTTTACAAATTTATAACTTTTTGATTTATCCAATTCTACAATAGAAATTTCTTACTGTCTATAGTCAGACTCCCATACTAATAATAGGTAATACGGAATAATTCATCAAGTACGATTCCATTGTAGTAATGAATTTGTCCAAATTCTGATTTTCAGCATTTTTAAGTAAAGGCCATATTTTTCTTAGATTTGTTTATACTTTTTAAGATGTATCATATGACGGATAAACAAACTAATTTTCGAAACGATGAGCACATTAATTTCTGTAAATTATTAAGCAAATAATTTTTTATGAAACCTTAATGGTTTTATGAAATATAAAAACTGATGTATTATTTAGTATAGGTACCATCTACTTATATTCTCAGACAATTGTAACAAATTATAAAATGCTAATATATTGAAAACACCTTTTATAAGTTATAACTATAATTTTAAATTAATATCATTAAAGCCCCCATTTAAACTAACCCTATATTATTACCATAGACTTTTTTTCTCAGTTGTTAGTACTAGGTACATAAAGTTTAATAATAATTCAGAAACTATACTTTTCGAATTTTTATTTATAAATATCAACATAAAAATATATAATTTGCTTTACAGTTTTGAGTTAAAAAAGTGTGGTTTCCATTTGAAACAAAAAGTTTCTATCCGTTCACAAGTCACTCAATAAAATATAAACGGCATATGATGTGTAAATATTTTAAAATACTGTCTTTACAAGTATACTTAATAATTCAGGGAATCGGAGTTTAAATAAATCCATTATCAAAAGAAAAACGAGAGTGAGCGTGTGCCTGAAGGTGAATCATTCTGTACACGATGCATTATAATTCATATAACTGAACGTATTAATTATTTTCTTACAAACCGAACGTTACCGGTCAGTTTAGTATACATACTATATACGTATACCTATTATATCACATAATATTATATTATGTATTGGTTATGATTTTGTTATCAGACATAATATTAACGTCTAATAATTATTATCTATTATACCCACACAATCGCGTGTGCAAGAAAAAAAGTTCACATTGTAGTCGTCTGTCTACCCAGATTAACTCGTGCGAACGCTTATTTGAATGTAATAACACAACGTCCATAACATAATAATTATACAGTGTGATTCGCCAAGCATACGCACCCTTTTTTTCGTTCAACAAATGCAATTTTTCGAAATGTGTTTTTTAGAATTTTAGATTCTGAGTGAAACGATGAATGTATTGATTTTACAATGATGTGTGTTTTTTTTTTTATTTTTTTTTTTTTTTATTTTTTTTTTTATTTTTTTTTTTATTTTTTTATTTTTGTGTCTGTGTACACGATAAGTAGTCGAAATAATGCTTCGATTTTCGACTTCAGTATCTTGTTCGATGGGAAAGTGAATATCGTTGGTGCATTGGGGAGGTCAAAATTTTAATTTCCCAGTAGTTTTCAAAAGCGATGTGAAAAACAAAAGAAAAATTAAGGAAAAACGGGAATTTTTACGCAAAATCGATTTTTAACAAAATCGATTTTGGTTATTGGTGTAACTCTAAAACAAATAACCGTAGATGCATGAAATTTTCACTGGTTGTTTATATTTGCATTTTCTATACACAATACAATTTTGAAAATAATTTGACTTTTTTTGAACTGTTTACGGACATTGTCAGTTTTCAGTTTTTTTAAATTTTTTTTCTATAAATATCAATAAAATTTTATTTGTTGGGTAAAAAAGCTTGAAAATTTAATAGAAGGCTCCTAGGTTATTGTTTCAAAGGCAGATGAAAAAAATTAAAAATCCTTAGTCACAGTTTTTTTTTATACACGTTTAAAGTTCAAATCTTGAAAAAATACGGAAAAATCACGAAAATTTGCAAATTATTTTGAGTTAGAAATTCATAAAAAATTTTCTTTTTAAATCTAAGATTTTAAAATCTAATACAAGATTCCTCATAAGTTTGTCTAACTTTATCAAAAAAAAAATTTCTACAAGAAAGTCAAATTAAATTTTTATGAGCGTTTTAAATTCATATTTTTACAACATTAGATATTCACTCGATTTCTCATGTACCGATTTCCTTATTTTCTTGTAATTCAAAAACGAATAACTGTAGATACATGAAAATTTCACTGAATGTTTATATTAGCATTTCCTATACACCATACAATTTTGAAAATATTTAGACACTTTTTGAGCTGTTTACGGGCATTTTCAGTTTTCAATTTTTTTAGTTTTTTTTTCTATAAATATCAATAAAGTTTTATCTGTTGGGCCAAAAAGTGTAAAAATTTAATACAAGACTCCTGATATATTTTTACAATAGCAGTTGAAAAATATTGAAAATACATAGGCACAGTTTTTTTTTATAAGCATTTAAAGATCAAATTTGGACAGAATTTATCAAATTTATAATTTAATAATTATTTTGTAGTTAAAAATTTATAAAATGTTCAACTTTTATAGCTAAGGATTGAAAATTGAAAACAAGGCTCCACGTAAATAGGTTATTTATAAATTACTTTATTCACAATAATATCATCAAATATACTTGGTAATATCATAGGCTGACTGACCGTTTTCGCTCAGAATCGTTTTTCTTATACAATGATATTATATCATTGAATTCAAATTTAACACCATCCATTACAGTGACCCACTTGTAACCTACTGTACAGCAGAGCGACATCCACTTATCCACCTTTTTATATATGCTTATACTTAAAAACTTCTTAAGATTTTTCGTACTATTACAATTTACTGTCCCGTGGAGATACAAAATTATTAGGTTACAGTAATTCTTAAATATTACATAGGTAGTATATTTTATATTATTTTATGTAAAATCTGCATTATTAAGGACTATAGTATATATAATATTTTATTATTCTAAGGACATAATGTTTAACGATCTAGAAACTACTCATTCGATTTATTATTAATATTTTATTTCGATGCATCTGCAACATTTTCTAAAAAATAATCTGGCTTAACAATTCACACTATAAAAAATGTACTTAGCCATAGAACGCTGTTGGTGTGAAAGCAAATTTATGTTATTAAAAATATTTTTCCTTATCCAGTTCTTATGCCTATACCTACTTAAAGAATTCTGAAAATCATAATTTAAATAAATTCATTATTAAAGAGAAACACTAGGGTGAACATGCTCGGCGAATTTCATCCTGTGTACGTTCGTGGTACCGGGGCGTAAATGTTTTTAATATTACCGCGTTGGGTATAACCAACCTACCTACTTGCTACCAAAGGTTCTACCTACACGTCGGCCGAGTCTGTAAAGCCGGGTTCACGCCACTGCACCGTTTCGTTTCGTGTTCCGTACAATAATTAATACGTATGTAACAAATTGTCGGTTAGGTACAAGTTGGATTTATTCAACTCTATATTATATACCTACCTACATGACACGTGGTATATGTATAGTGTAAACCCGGCTTGAGCCGTAATACGTTATTGCGGTGTAGAACTTACGAGGGACAATCGGGAGGCCTGTTTTGGCTGCACGTAAAATGGAAGCGAAATGAATTTGCAATCGCGTTGATGATGGCAACAGGTATCACCTCTTCTTCGTACCTAGTGCAATGATAATAATGTGTAGCCTACTGCTGGCGATTATTTAATTACAAAAGTAGGTATTATGGTTAACGTTTATAATGTATAATATCTTGATGTAGGAAACTTTAATAACCGAGTCGAACGTAAAATTCCCATTCCCAGCCTCGTAGTCGCAGGCCACACCTGAAGACGTTTCGTCCGTCTACGACGTATCTATTTAATATGATTAATTATTTTTACGGAAAAGATTCCATTTATATATAATTATAAGTACAATAATTATAGAAGATACGATAGTAATATATAGGCATACATCGTATGTGCGAAAAACAGAGTTAACGATTTACTATAATATAATACCTATCTACCAATAAATTAATAAGCTATACTAAGGAAAATGAAATCTTACGTATTAATCACATCGCAACATAGGTACTGTTGTACGATAATAATTGCATCACATTGTAACAGATAGATTTTATATAAATGTTTATTACAAAAACACACAGGTATTGTCTACTTTAACAAAATATCACCGACTGCAGACATGGGCGTTAAGAACTATCACCCGAAATAACACGGAATAGGTAATCAGTAATTATTGTTTATTAAAAATGTATCCTAATTATTAGGTATGACGTGCATCATCATTATTTCTCATTACTCATTTAAAAGTTTGAATAGAAAACACTAAATCAAGATAACATCTTCCGCGATTTTGCAAAGTTGACGTATTTAAAGATCTTAATATCCCATCACATAATGAGGGCGAGCTGGTCTTTTTTTTCTAAACCTAAAGGAGCAGAGGAAGCGCATAATATACGCGAACACGCATTTAAGATAGGTACATTCAATAGACCGCGATTTGAGTTTGAGTCATATAGTAATATAATTATAGGACACAATATTATTATATAATAATACGAGCACAGCCAGGGGCGGAGTGGGAACCAAATCCAGGCCGGGAGTTTAAAATTTATCCAGGCCACCCATCAAAATTTTTTTTCTCGCTACGCTCGAATTTCGTTTTTCCATTCACCTATTTCATAACTATTATATAAGTAGATTTAATTCTAGTGCAATTTATAACTTGAAAAAAAAATTTATTTTTTTCAATGAGTTAAGTTAATTTTTTTTTTTTTGTTAACTTTTAAATTTAACTGAAGCCTGAAGGCAATTTAATTGAATTAACTTAACTAGCCAGACTTAATTATTTTCATTAAATTGCCCACCTTTTATTAATATACTACTAATACCTGAATGTCTGAAAAATAACATGTGTAGGCATAGTTTAATAGTTGAAACCAACGAAATATTAATAATTAATAATTATATATTGTGTTTTCATGGTTTAGGTATTGTAGGTATAAGGTAATAAGTAATAAATAAATACATAAATTATAAACAATATTATAAAAATTAAAAATGGTTTATACATTTATAATAATAATTTAAATAATAGTTTAGATTTCTCACCAACTGCATCTATGATAATATTATTATCAATTTCCATGAGAATTTTATTTTCAATGGCCATTAGCATAAAAGACTCAAGATGTTGATTGGTCATTGAATTTCTCAGCCTGTTTTTTAAATATTTCAATGTTGAGAATGACCTTTCACAAGCAACTTGCGTAACAGGGAGGGTTAAAATATATTGATATGCTATAGGTAGTTAATGTCGGGTAAGCATTTGCAAATAAATTATATTTAATTAAAACATTATAACAACATATTACACAGTTCTTAGGTAGGTGTACCTTTTAGAAAAAATTAATCTAATTGATAACATTTTTCAGCACATTTTGCAAGTAATTTTTTGTTTTTTTCGCGATCTCTTTCTGCCCCTCCTTTCCTTTTTTTATTCATAATTACAATATAATATTGTACGATCAATAATATAAAATCTTAAATTGTCATTAGAGAGCAAACAAATTAACATGTTAACAACAACTGGATTAATAAAAGGAAAAACGTGGATAAACGACACTGTCGACACGCTCAACACCAAGTGATTAGTGTACAAATATCAAACACTAATGACTAATTTGTTTGGGTTTATTACAGATATTATTTATAAAAATAACAATGACCAAAGTAAAGGGACCAATAATACAAAATTAATATGTATTATCATTTATCATTAATATTGATTATATTATTATAAATACTAGTATTTTAGACATTATTAGTATTATTAGTTATTATTAGCCATTAGGCATTGGCGCATTGCTATATTCGTCGCCACTCTGCAGTCCTACTACAGTCTACAGATAAAGGGTACAGATAAACAACTTGTCGGTTCAACAGGTGGAAATGCGTCAAATCTGGGTGTCATTTTATAAAAATAACCAGCCTATATCAATATAATATTGCTTTAATTTTATTTAATGTCTATATTTATGTACCAAATATTTTGTAATTTTATATCCAAAGCTTTCTCATACGAGTATACGATTGTACGAGGCTATTACAATGTTCTATTATTACATTAATAATATTTGTAATACAATAGTTTAATAGACACACATTTTTGACACATTTAGCATTTAGCATTAACTAATATTTTGTAAATTAAATTAAATTTAAAAAAAAAATCTAACAAAATGGCCAGGCCACCAGGCCATAGTATGGTCCAGGCCATCTGGAAAATTCCCATTTCCAGACCGGCCACTCCGCCCCTGAGCACAGCAAAATATTATTATAGTTGCTGGGAACTATTGCTCGGGAGATCGGACGTGTGCATCGTGGTTTCTATCACTACTTGATTGGCGTCGCGTCCTCTCCTCGGCCGTGCACACCGACACTCCTCTGACCGGCGCATAGCTTGTTCGGGTCGGATGGCGACGTACTGCGACATTGAAAATGCATTGTTTTTTTTATCTTCAATATAACATTTCTGTGCTCGGTGAAATCCAGTTCGGCGTCGATATTATTATTAATAATTCAACAGTTGCTGGGAACGAACTCGGGAGATCGGACATGTGCATCGTGGTTTCTAAAACTATTTCTTACACTAGCGCCCGCGTTCTCTCATCGGCCGTGCACCACCGACACTCCTCTGACCGGCGTATATCTTGTTCGGGTCGGATGGCGACGTACTGCGACATTGAAAAGACCTAGATTTTTATTTTCAATATTATAACACAATAATTGTGCCCGGTGAAATCCAGCGGTTCGGTGCCCCATATCGATCAAAGAATAACAACGTCGCGTTGGAGAATTCGATGAGTGATAATATTATTGTGGTTCAGCGTGTAATAACGGTTTGTTTCACGAGAAAAAGCGATTGCCGAACACTCTACTCGTTCGCACCCATATATTATACTTATTTGTACATATAAATATGATATTGCATTACACGGGTCGCGTGGCAGCTGTATACGAAACGCCGAAGTCGGTTTTCCACGGCGAGTTCGTTTTTTAGTAGCCCAAAACAATAATTTTAACACCGCGGCGATAAAATATTATGGAAATAACATAAATGTTACAGAAACGAAAACCATTCAAATGTTCAGACCGGTCGTCGTCGGCGGCGCTCGCTACATATCACTATACGTACAACCGCGAACAATGATAATACAGACCGACCGCGGCAATAATCGTCGACGATTGCCGTCCTAAGCTGTCCTGCCCAACACGTACGCCTCGCGGTCGTTTGGCAATTTGCTTTTGCAAATATTATTGCAGCGCGTGTTATTACTGTCGATGTATTTTATAATATAACCGCGATAACACTGCCGAGCAGATTTATACCGAGACGGTCTGCAGCTGCAAGACGCCGTATATGTATATAGCCGTTTTGTTTTGCAGGCAGTGGCGTATAATAATATTATGGAGCTCGATCAATTTAGGAGATGGGGAAGAGGGCGAGAGTTACGATTCATCTCGATGTATACACCACCTATTCTCCTCGCCCCACCACTTACACGCAGGAAATAAGCCTTTTATGTTCAGCAATTTGCATTATTAATGTTTTTCTTTCTTAAATAATCGGAAACTAAAAAACAAATAATGATATAACTTATCATGGAAATGAACACTTAGTAATAATATTTTTTATTTACTAATCGAACTACGATTGCTTGGACTTCCGCTTCAATATTTCCATATGCATTTATTTTACGACAATTATACTGATATCAATACGCCCAATGAATATAAGTTATTGATGAAAACAAAACCACCGAAAAAAATCCAAAATAAAGCTGGGGGGGCGGGGGTGAAATCTTATGTGAAATCCCACCTAATGCGTTTTATGGATAGATAAATGATATCACTCTCCCCTTTCGTTAATTTCCATCATTGCCCGCATATCTTCCAAACCCATTATCGTGGAATTATCATCCTTAGTACACAAAATTAAATAACTCAAAATCTACAGGTTCGAATTTTGATTTTGACATGTCAAAATGTCTAGAAAAATGATGCGCTACATAATTTACAGTTTTAAAGGGGAGTTGTTATTTGAAAAATAGGAGTTTGTATCACCACAGGGCGCACCTTTAAATAATACGACAAATAACAATAATTATTTTAAAATCAATTAATTTTCGAAAATCACAATCCGAATAAATTCGAAAATATATTATATAATATAAATATAAATCAAAAGGAAAAAACGGGGACGAGCACGGTCGGCAAATCACGTGGAATATTGTACTGTATAGTGTGCCTGTACGACGAAGTCGGAAGTATTCCTGCGCCATTCTACCGGTTTGCGTCGTATAGAAATGATATGATAAATAATGGTTGCCGAGGCGAAACGCAATCGAATTCAGAACCGATCTCGCGAAATGACCCTGTGCGGGCGGGCTAGCGGAAAAATGTACGCGAAGGTCTGCGGTTTGCCAAAAGGCGGAAGTGGCCGAAAGTTCTTTTGTGCACGATGACTCGAACGCAAGTTTATAATATTATTATGAAAAACAATTGGCTATCGTCTCGCGAGCCGATCGATCGGACGTGAGACTCGCGCACGCACTCGTGACGATCTGAATACAACACGACGTGTACTGTGCATAGGTGTAAAATTTTTCCCCACCGGAAGGTGTGTGTATATAATAGAGTTGAATACAATACGCGTCGAGGAACGGCTATCGGCCGAAGAGATGCGCTTTCCCGCCAACCTGCAGATAATCCCAGCACTATCGTAATAATAATACGTTATATTGTACTATTGTTGTACATAAATTCGTTTACCGCCGCCGTCGCAGTAACCTATATATATATTATGTTATGATATAATATAAAATACACATATTTAACTATTATCTACACGATAATCATGTTACTTCGGGATGTTCGTTCACAATTCACGGCTATAAATTATATTATAGTATTGTTATAATATATTTTCATCGCTATATATACTGAAGCCTGTAGTAGATCGGGTTGGGTGCTTACACGACTCAATGTTCGGGACCGTCGATTTTGTGTGACCGTGCGCGCGAAGAGAATTATATTATAATATATTATTGTTATTATTGTTATCACATCGGACCACTGCAGACGTTTTTGAGGGGTGAGGCACATTGGAATCGGGCCCTGGTTTGTGTATGCATTCATGACACTATTTATATCTTTATATAATAAATGTATAAAATTATCAGTTTGATATTGAACAAAAGAAATTTAATATAATTATAGTTTGAAAAAAAAATTCAACAAGTTGAAGGAGCGATATTTATCCATTTTTTTTTCCATGGAGCGTGTAGTGATGAAATATCTACTTGCTTTAAGACTCAAGAGTTGTATCAAACATTTTAGTCGCCTCCTCATAAGGTCAACTAAAGAGTCGTGAATAATTTTGAATAAGTAAAAAAAAAAAATAATATAAAATGAAGAGTAATGCAAGTAGCCACTAATTGATCATTATTTTCAAAAAGGTTCCGTAAAAAATTGGGTAAACATCTTGGGTTGCCAACACACAAAGGTTTAGTACCGATGGACTTACGTCTGGGGTTATTGTGTGTTCAGAAATCGTGATTCATGGCTTAAGTTTAAACAAAATTATATTAGAAGCATCATATAATTTATCACAGTTATTATAATTAATAACTTATAGACATTACTACTTTAAATTTCGATTTCGATTTCGATATAATATTAATGTTTTGATAAAAGTCATCTAACTCACGATTTAGATTGTAGAGGGAAAAAGATAGGCTCTCGTTTAAAATAAAAGAAGTCGATATCGTAAATGGTATAAATGGTAGGTTAGGCTAGGTTAACTCCTTAAATGGTTAGATCAGGTGACCACTCCTTAAATGGTATAAAAATGATATGAATTTAAAAATATGATCCTTATGATGTATACTTGAAAATTTAAATAATCAGAAATTGGATAAATTAATTTTTAAAGGAAAACATTGGGTGAGCATCGTGTTTGGTGAAACACCTGGTACATATTTCACGAATCGTGTTTCCGCAACCAGCGCGCAGGTGCACAATTGAGTGATAAATTGATTTTATCACAACTTTATAAATAATACAAACTTAATATAATATTATGTATACCTATATAATATACTGGTTGTTACCACTGAGTGCTAAGACCAGAAACCGCGTTACGGCGTGTTTATTCCGTCTGACCAGGGATATAATAAAATGTTGTATATGATTGATAGTCGCTATTGCGCGCGTGCACTTGACTTTGTACATATAATATTCGTCGTACTTAGGTGTATATGTTTTTAAACTATAGACATATAATATGTTGTTGGTTTATATAGTTAGCCATCTCGCACCACGACCGTCGTCCCATCTTAATTAAGTCAGTGGTTGTTTATTTTGATTGTATAATTCGATACTTTTTGGCGAAAATCAGTAAAATTGCGGAAAAATGAAAAAAAAAACCTTCAAACCATGTCCGTCAAAAATATTGTTACTCGCATTCTTACGCGCGTTGGTGCTCAATTATTACGAAAATAACTGTCACCTATAGAAATCGTTATGTAGCAATGCTAATATTATCTATACCACCCACCCGCAATGACAAGTGACATTGTCGTAATTATATTATATAGATAATATTATTATATTTTAGTACCTATTATGAGTTATTGCGATGTGTAAAATAATAAATAGCCGATAATATTTAATAGTTATAGTCGAAAAATAGGACTTATTGGCGCGCTTAGTCAGCTAATTGAGCGAGTGTGTCTGAGGTGTGTATAGTGTTGTCGCTAAAATCCGAAAACGATTAATCACGACGTTTTAAAAAAAAATTATTTTAGCACAGCTCATTAGCTGTTTAATAAATCATATTTAGTGGTTAAAACTTTATATTCGCTTTAAAAAAACTAAAAAAAAAAGATAAAAAAAAATACTATGATAAACGATAATCTAGATTTTTTTTCGCGACGCCTCGAATAATACCTATGATTCGAATAGCTTTGGTAAGAATTATTTTCTGTCTTCATTCCGAAAATTGCATTTTACCAAACAGTAATATTTCAAAGACAGCATGCGACATATAAAAAAGCTTAGTATATATATATACTAAGCTTTTTTATATTACGGGGCTGAAAAAAACAATTTAATTATTCTGAAAATTGTATAGTGATGTGCAGTAAATCGTCATATTCCATATTATATAGAAATACCAACAGTACAATTTGGTGAAGTGATCAGCGGACCGACGACGTAATCGGTACTAGGATAGGTTTTTAGAAGTTTTTTAGTACGTTTTTAGTGTAGGCTTAGTATGCCTACCTTGTTTTTAATCACTTGAATAGTAATTAAGTATTATTATTTTTATTAAGTCAATGTCATAACTACATAATATATTGTTCATAAAAACGTTTATTTCATTAATATTACAGAACGATACTATATGTATCAAACGAATTGGAAACAAACGTTTTTTAATGTTTGTCCAAGTCGTATAGTTGTATTTAGGCGTTTTTATACTTTGACAATAAATTCGATTTTATTCAAACTGCAGTATTCTTCTCTCAATCACTCGATTCGCATTATCGCTTATCGGATGAAGGCTAAAAAATAACACAAACATTTTTGTGTATACGTTCGCTGTCACCACACGATATCGACGGGAAAAAGTAGAAATGAATAGTGTATAATAATACCTATACCAACTATACCAACTTATGTGTAACGGTTGTCTAATGAGACGCGAGTGACTGAGTGACAAGTTAGACGATTGTTTTGACTTTTATGCCTTTGTTTTTTGTTATAAATATTTATTGTTTAATTTATTCAGTTTATACATTTGGTAAATTAAATTAAAACAAAACAAAATGACTAGCCAATTTTATTCTTCAAACCTATTTTGAACCCAATGCTGAACTGAAATTAATGACAACGATAGTATTAT
The DNA here is from genome assembly GCF_019925205.1 of Metopolophium dirhodum. NCBI lineage: Eukaryota > Metazoa > Arthropoda > Insecta > Hemiptera > Aphididae > Metopolophium > Metopolophium dirhodum. The sequence continues at coordinate 27,045,387 of NC_083568.1, forward strand.
AATGCAATAGTCTATTATAGTACTTATACGTCAATCACAAATAAAAAAACATGATAAAACAAAATGTCGGTAACTCAATTTCTAACGGTTCTTATACTTCCTAGTGTTTTGATTCAAAAACGCTTGCCATAAGTTTAAATTGTTGTCATGTACCTATATGCGACCAGTCCAGCTTATATCGTTAATTTTCCGCGTCGTAAAATTCGCGGTAAACAACGCGTATAGTTTCAAAAGTTTATGGAATAAAAAAATATTTACCTTGGATCGAATATATTTATGCGATAATATTAATTCGCCAAGTTGTTGCTATAAGTTATACACCTACGTGCCGTGCGACTATGAAATAAAAAAAAAAACATTATCTTAGAGCCTTAAAGGTGTCTGATGAAAAAAAAAACTAATATCTTAAAAGTGTCTGTTTAAAACAAAACAAAAAAAAAAAAAATCGTTTAAAAACCGTACTAATGTACTATTATAACCCGGGCGGCCCGTCCTAACCCTCAATCATGCAAGGGGGGGGGGGAGGCGCGTGCTTCCGACCAACAACTGTATAGCGCCCCGCGTAAAAATTGTTTTCGGTTTGGCGATTTTCTCCCCCTAAAACTTAACCACGAACTGCACGGTTTTCGCCGACCAGCCGACGCTACATATACGGCCGCTGCAGAACAGTAAGACACCGTTTGCACACACGCAATTTCCCGAATCAATTGTGCTCGGTGCACGAAACGTTTGGAGCACGTACGTATCTGTCGTGTGTGGGTATAATATTATGTACTACCCCGTTTGGCATAGAAAATAAAACGCACATATCGTCGCCGCCAGCCAAAACCCGACGACCCCGTACACCCATTGTTCCGTTTCGAAATGCACTGCGACCGCTCGTCTCGCGGTATAGTAATAATATAACAATATAATAATATAGGTATAATATAATTGTTCCGGTTCCATTATACGCGGCGGCGCATACTAATACAATACGCTGTATACGCGTGAATAATACAAGTGTTTATTAATAACACGCACGTGATTGGTCCACGTATAGATCACGTACACGATATTCGTGGGTGTACATACCAAATAATATATGTACCTGCTTGTTATTGTTGCGTCTGGTTAACGCGGGGCGGATTCATTTTATTATTATTATTATTGTTTCGTTTCGCCCTTTGACTTCCGAGCACAATGTCGCAATAATGGTTATTTGTATAATATTTAAGCCTACGCGCGTTTAGAGTTTATACGCATAATGCAATAATTAAGAGGACACCCCACCCTCCATTGTCGCCGTCTTGCAAGTGTTTAGGCGAAACCGGAGGAGCTCGCACACAAACGCATCGCCTACGATTTAGTGCAAATTTTTTTTTTTTAACGAAATATCAAGTTCGCGGCTTTCAAGTTTCAAAACATAAGAACTGTACCTACCTTAATCCTCTTTGTGTCTGTCCACTCGTTAGTTCCTTAGTTACGGTTGTTTATATTAAGATATGCATTTATTGGCCAGAGTTATTTTACATAAATTGTTTGAATAGAATTTATCGTGTATACTCGCGTTGTGATTAAAATACGCGTCTAGAAACCGGGAATTTAGCACACTCGCAGAGTAAGCTTCCCTAACTTGTTTGATCATTTTTAAATTTTAAAAGTTTTCAACTAAAATTTCATTTGATTTGTATATAATAATATATAATATGTTAGGACAATTATTATATTTTCATATTTTTATTATTGTATATAATACGTGTTGTAATTTTATTGTTTTAAAATGTTCATAAAATCAAAACGTGAACGGTAAATCATAATGTAGCGACTAGCGGATAATGCTTTGGTCAGCCGGTGTGGCGTCCTCTTAATTGGCTTTTGGTGTTTTCGTGTTTTTAATTGCAACACTGTCCATACTATATATATATAATACGACGACGGGCAATCGCGATACACTCAATTTTAATTCAAAACCATCGTTGTTGCAAAAGTCTCTTGTTCCGTATAGGTATACTATTATGTATTATTTCGATGTATTGTATTCGAATATAATGCTTCAAATGCTTTCTCTGTGTACGTATTATAATATTGTTTTGTCATAAAATGTTTTCAACAATTTCCTCGTTTTCGTTATTTTAAGTATATGATATATCTAATGACATAATGTATGGTATTATAAATACGAGTCGATCGGATTGGTAATGTGAAAGATGAAACATATGATTATCAAAATTGAATGTACACATTATATTTACCTTTACAGAGTGTCCAATGTCCATATTTGACATGCAACACAAAATTAAAAGTTTAAATTTCTATTGTAAGAATAATATTATTTTGAGAAATAAACAAACGTGTATTGTTTGTAGTCGTATATAATAATAAGGTTTTATTTAATTTTTACACCGGAAACTCGTGTTTTCGATTCCACATTCTGGAGGTCTAAAAACGTAGAATTATATAATTTATGTAAATTATTTACAGTAATTCATTGTAAGTTTATACGAACAATTATTCACTCTTCATGTTTGAACATAAGCGCTCTGTTATATATAATATGACAGAACAATAATGACCGTTAGATTTTTTAACGCTCAGATCAGTGTCGTTTACATATTGTACACACATAAAATCGTTATTTTTTCTCCTTCTCCGAAATCACATAGGTATAAGGTACGTCGACTCCTCAGTGTACCTCTACACTGATCACCCTGCGCATAGTTATGCTGCAATATATATATATATATATATCACAGCTATAGACTTTATTTGGCATGACGACGGTACATTCTTATAGCCATTCGTCGTCGACATCAGATTATTACGACTGAAACTTCTCAACGAAATGTTGACAATCTGTTATAATAATAATATATTATTTATTGTACGTCAAAGACCGAAATCTCGTATCGGCGTTTAACCATCTGTTTTTTTCGCCCACGTATATTAGCGTGTAATTACCACGTTTATTATTATTTTAAAACTTAAAAACAATCGTATGTATACTCATGCTTTATACCCATACAATATACTGTGTATATATAAGTAATATTTTAAAATATGTAAGCTAATAACCTTAGTTGTTGAGGCTTTAAAGTAATAAAAAAAAAAAAAAAAAATATACTGTGTGGGAGGATATCGACGGTTTAGTTAATAATAATTTGTCCACAACTACTTTGTAACACATGACTATATAGTATATATACGTGAGCAAATATTATACGTCACCACCTGCAATAATAAATAATATAATTATGTTTTTCTAACACGTCATATTATTACATATATATATACGTATATACAGGTACACGTATATCTGTATATTATTTTAATTCACTATTTATAGGTTTATAAATCGCGTACATAACACGCGAGTCTAAATCCTGTCTGCATATCATACAATAATATTATACTGCGCCCTGCGCATAATCGTTATTACTTATTAATAACATATTATTATTATTATTATTATTATTATTATGTGGAACTACCGACCAACCTAAATATTAATTATTTTATTATTATATTCGTTGCTAAAGCGCAGGTCGCATAATTATAATATGTAGGTACAGGGTGATACGAATAGCATGGCAACCCCCTTTTTCTTACCCTATGATAATGCACTAATTCAAATTCTAATGTTTGCAATTCTTAATCATACAATTCATATATAATATTGAATTGAAAAATGTGGCTCTCGTTTGAATAAAATAAGTTTTTAAACGGAATAGAAATATTTGAAAATAATATAGTCTTTATTAAAATAGGTGTGTGTACTATAAGTATTAGAGCACTTGATTAAATAAATTGTTAAAGAGAAAATGAGCGTGAGTATATTATTATGCTTGGCGAATCACTCTTTATACACTATATAATATAGTATAGACCAGGATGCTTAACATATTAAAATATTTTCGTAAATTGTCCCTGTAAGTAAATAATATTGTTCGTTTAATCGTATTTTTACATAACACACGGAAACTTACAATTTTTTGTTCAGAGTTTAAGATGGGTACTTGATTATTGCTCTAATACGATGATAAATGTTTGATAACATTAACCAGACGAATGACTTTAATTTGTAACAACCCTGTAACCCGCAGGTATGACTCGTTATATATGCAGGAAATGTGTCGCGTCGTATTCGAATTTCGACTGTCATTCTTGTCATCGACGTCGTCATAATATCATCATCACTTCGTCATCGCTGTCGCCGGTGACGTTTGACTGAACTTGACTGTAATATATAGTAGATATTAAACATATTTGCGTGTGTGTGTGTGTGTGTGTATGTGTGTGTGTGTAATAAACTAATTTAACTTCCATTAGCTGTATTATAGTCATCACGCGACGTGGTTGTCATCGTCAAAGGTTTAAAATCAAAATAGGTGCGTAGGTTATAATATGATAGCTTCGGCGGAGATCGTATGTCATGATATCGAATGATGTAGTAAAATAAAAATAAGACGACTGCAGTTCACGACGGGAGTTCTTCATGCAAGGTGATTTTATTGTTGATATTTTCGGTATCGAATGTGGTGAATGGGTACGACTGTACCTTTATCATAATTCATAATATTATGCGTCCCATTTCGAAGGTATATGGAAATTCGTTCCAGAAATCGATGGGCAAGACGGCATAGCTAGTTCGGAGGAGAAACATCGATTTTGTATACCTCTGCAGAGATTTTTATAGTTGTCCTATAGACAGCATTTATATTTTTTGTTTCATTTTCTGGTAAGCACTGTTCGCTATGACTTATTATTGGACCAATAAAGTTTATTGTCATTATTAATAGTATATCGACGACTGATGATCGGAATATGGGAGACCAAATCTTTATGCAGCACCCCCGAGACCCGAACTCGTACACACTCCATCATTCATATATTTTCTATACAAACACTGTTATAATATAATATTGAACATATACATATTATTAATTTATTGGTATTGAATGTCGATTAATAAGTCAGAACTATATAAGTACAATTCAGAAACGATCGTTGGTATAATATCTTTTCCAGATTTTCTAAATGTTTTCTTAAAATGTCTGGGTGGCTAATGTGTCTCGCTTTTTATTGACTGAAATAATATATTGATATTATTGTTATAATGTTAAACCATGTGAGTTTTTAACATACCTACGCTAAATAATTTATTACTCAAATTAGCGTAATTTATATACAAAACGTATCTATACGGGGTTATTATTTTAAAGTTAAACACTTATATAGGTACACTAAAATAATTATAATTTAATGACATTTTTATAATATGGGTACATTTCGAGTGATGTGTTCTTGAAAACTTGAACTAAATCTGGACCTTTGCGATCATGTTTTTTTATGTACAGTGAAACCTCCCCTAATGGACACCTCCTAATAGCGGATGTTTTCTTGGGAACCAACAACACACCTTCTACTATCTGAACGCGGACACCTCCAAATATCGGACAACATTTCAGCGTATGAGTGTTTCAGGAATTTAAAGGTTTACTGTAATTATACAATTTATGGGTGTTTCAATTGAATTGGCGATCCGCGCCTGTATTTATAGTTGCGATCTTGTCCATTGAGTTGACACCGCTGACCACGACTGTTTACTTAGCAAGTCACCACCTATTCAAGTTGGGGCTCCAGGCAAAATGACCGAAGAGGTGAAATGCTTGCGGACCTCGTAACCAGCCACGACCTTTCAGTGGCATACGTCGGTGAGGTTTCCACCTTCCAAAGAGGGGATTCTTCATAGGTAATTGACATTATCTTTTACAGATGCGTTGAAGTAACCGATTGGAGAGTCTTAAAAGAAGTTTTTCCTGTAGCCACCATCAGTACCTCGAGTACCACGTCAGTTGATGGAACCACGTCCAATGCAATTATGCCAGCGACCAGACATGCCCCCGGCTGATCAACCAAAAAACTGATCCACGATGCACTCTTAGGTCAGTGTCGCTTTTACTATCGAACTAGGTGGATGCATGTAAAGCTTTAATGCGTCGGATGCCATAGCAAACCTTCGTTGGACTGAGAAGGATCCATAAGCACAATTCTGAGACATATAGTAGGGGAAGGCACCTCCGGCGCGGCTCTAAGATTTAGTTTTCTAAAACCAGAAGAACCTTACCCTGGTTATCAGAAAGGTTAAAGATAAAGCGTTGAGCGAGCTCTGTTAACAAGTGGGCGCTGACCCTTGGGGCAAGTTAGGTTTAACCCGAATACCGATGAGCTTATTTTCAACCGAGTAATTCCTGAATTCACGTTGGATGAGCCTATCCACGCGTTTATTGTAAAACAAACTATGCAACTGAGGTGGAACTGTGGAAGTAATACTATAGTGGTTCTCACCTCAGTTGCTATATCATAAGAAAAAAAGAAAAAAAGGCAAAATCGGGGTAAGCCGACTGTATCCGTCAACTTGTGTATCGATAAAAGCTATATACCCAATCCTATTTTCCGAGGTTCAAGGCCTCTGCGACACAGTTTTAGGTATTAAAGTCTAAGGCCAGTATGTTAGTTTAAATCAGTGCAGGTATCAAACATGTGGCCCACAATTAACATTTATTTCTTCAAGAATTTTCAAATTGTTTTTTAAATAAAAACAAATATAATTACTAAACGAAAAATCAGCATGTACATCTTTCAATACATCTAATATTGAATAAAGATTTATCATAATAATAATAGAAGAAATTAATTGTTTTTTGTTTCTTTTGGATTTAGTACTAAAATTAATAAAAAAAATAAAACGTTTTGCCCGCGAACCATTGACGTATAAATATATATGACCCGTTGGTAATTTAGTTTGAAACAATTGGTTTAAAGCAAGGAAGTTGCAAGGGCATATTCACGGCGTGGTTTACATTATACATACTTTGAGTGTCGTGAATAATAAAATTGGGAAAAATCGAACTAAAAACAGTGGTAAAATGAGAATATTTAAGAAATTCCAGTTTTCTTCAAAACCTATTTGTATATTTTTTTTATATTATTCATAAAGGAATAACCGTAAAGACCATTTTTACAAAATATTTGTATTAGCATTTTATATAATATATAACCTAACCTAACCTATATATATATTATATATTCAATAATATTTGTATTATATAGGTACACCGCACACAATACAATTTTCCTCGCAATTTTCAGAATATTATGTAGAATAGTGTTTAGCTATTTGCGTCGAAATATTGTCTTATAAGTTATCTAATAACAATAATATTATATAGATAATATGTTATTTTTCATAGTTGTGAATAAATAATAATAGATAAGCAAATAAATGTGATATTTTTGGCAAAAAATGGTTCAGACTCCATCGTAATGCTTATAGAAAAATAAACACTAATCGTAACTACATAATACTATTAAATATATATTTAAAATTTTTAATACATCCTCAGAAATAGGTATGGACTGCGAAGACTCCGCTCGATTTTCAACCGATCCATTACGGTGACCTTCTCAACGGTAGCTATTTTCGATTTCCTTCTGTATTCATCAGAGTGAGTTTTCCAATTTTTTTTTTTTTTCGACATCCTAAATTTGTGCGTATTCTGTTTAATATTACGCTGCGCACACCATACAATTCAATGTCGGTGTAATAGTCAGAATATGTTAAGTACACTCCATTCGCTGTATTCCGGAAAAAAAAAACCGCGAAACAACATTCCGCAGTGCAAGCGCATGCCATCTACGCGTAGGTACCACCACTTATATAATAATATAATGTAAAGCTTATACAAACGTGTATACATAATATTTACCGGAGAGAATTCAGAATTAATGAATATAAAACGATGTTTTCTACGTTCTCGTCGTGTTATACAGGGCGATTGCTCTGTGCGATCGCGTCACAACTCTGCAGGTATTGTGGATTTTATACGCGTTTATGCAAAGATTTACCATCTCAGCTATAGGTATTCAAATGTTTGGATCTCTTTAACGAAACCTGCAAATGGCTGATGATGAAAAGTTATTTTACCATAAAATATATGCCTAGATGTATTTGCCGATAATGTCCGGCCGATAGTTATACGCCGTTTAATCGATTTTGTTGGATGCGAGGTCGTAGGTTCACATCTTTCATTATGATTTTCAATAATGGACTAGGCGTATTATAAGCAGCTCGGTCCAAACCGAACAATAATTCAGAAACTTAAATCGCGGCTCGTTCAAACTTCGGTTTGAGATAAAAGTTTTCATCGCCATAGGACAGACCTTAAACGTCGTTAAAAAAAAAAAAAAACTTGGCGTTTGGAAATACGGTTATGAAAGTTTGACCAGTAAAAACCAGGACTATGATCAATGTCGTACCTACCTACCTACCTATATAATTCGAGCTCGAAAAACGTGGGGGGAGGAGGAGGGTGCGATTTTACACTTAAAAAACCGACCACCCTGTACGTACAGGACGGTTGTGGCCCAGGTATGTGCGGTATGCCCGTGTTTTTCGGTGTTCGGTTACTGTTTTATTATTTAGTTTTCAATTACCACTACTGTTTAGGTATACTCACTCTACACGTGTATGGTATAATACATCGTCGGTCACGCACACCAGGAAGTAGACGTTATCAACATATCATTATTATTATATAATATTTGATATAAAAAAAATAATAATAATAATAATAATAATAATAATAAAACGCTTTATAACCGCGTGCACGCGTTTACGTTTTCAATGACAATCGTGGATTATCGTCATTGGACACGGTCGACGGTGGAGGAATAAACGGCTGCAAACTGCAGCACCTAATTGCATTACATCGTCTGTTATTATAGGTATTCGTATATTATACGTTTATAATAATTTATAGCTGTTTCGTACACGATACACTTAACCCTAGCGTAGCGAAATATACTTAACAGTCACTAAAGTATATTACCACTACCGGATGAATCATTAAACGCCACCTATCGTCATATTATCTCGAAATGGTTTCGACACGATTTTCGTAATCGAAACGAAATTTATTGCCGCCGCACGGTTTAGTGGTTTTTGTTTTTGTTTTTGTACGTTCCAATATATTTATTTTGTTGTCCCTGGCTATAATTAGTATATATTATTTATATGTGTACCTACCCATATAATGTGGAATTTAATAACGTAATTAAGAAACACATAATAAAATTTACGCGCGCGTTGAAAATAGTTTTATAATTTATAAAACATAATAATATTGTATTTTCTCGCGACGAAATTCAAAGTTGATATGGATACAAATATTAATTTAACTCAATTTAACAAAAAAAAATCCATTATGACTATGTCTTCTTATTGCTCACTATTATAAGGTTTGATTGCTAAATTTATTACTATACACATTTGTGCGAACACAGATTTTAAATCAATGAATATTTGTTTGATTATTAGTTCTATATTTCTATTTAAAATTAAGCACTGATAGTGATGGTTACCATTACCTACAGACTACATAGTTATATTATATATTATTATGTATGGGTAAACATGATTTTAAATACTTAACTTAAAGTATTATTTTTAAAATTAACTGGAAAACCCTTAAAGCTTATAATATGTTGTTACAATGCTTTCTTTAACTAGTTAAGTATTAAGTTGATTAGAAAATTAACCAACTAAATTAAAAATTAAATTTTAATTAGTTAATGCCTACCTTTGGGTATATAGGTAGGTATACCGCAACAATTTAATCTGGTTTCGCGAATTAATTATATAAGAAATTAAATTGTATTAAACCATTTTTTAATTGAATTACCTACTAAAACTATATAAAAAAAAAATAGGTTTTTTAAAACAGATTTTAGGTAATATTACTATTGATATAGGTATAGGTACTATTAAATAATTAAGATGGTCGATAGATGGATGCTTATTATAGTTAATGAATTTTCAGAGAAATATAAGTTTCCTATAAGGCTGAGAAGACTCGTTTTAATTACGCAGAGTAACAAATTCAATACAATTTACTCAGTTTACTCCGTACATTGTGCTCTTAGACATTAAGATTAATTAGATTAGTTACGACCTTCGTACGACCAGTGTTTACCTAACTTGGCGCGGCGAAGTCTTATGAGTGATATTTCGTACTGCAAATAATACATTACTACAACATTTTGAAAATTCTTATTTTATTTGCATGTATATTACCTATATATAAATATATTATATAATAATATGTACAATGTACATATTTATTACGAATAATTAATTTCCGAGGTAATGTACAATAATATGTAGTTATTACGCGTTACACTTTAGTTGAAATCATGCGTTTGACGTGTATCATGAGGGGAAACTTAAGTTTTATCAATAGTTACAACAAGCCGCTTACACTTGAGTAGTGGATTAACGATCCTTCCGGGCATTCGCTCCATTATTTTATTGGAAATTTAATAGTTAATTATTGTTTTGTTTCGAATTTAAACCGTCTCAGGTGTATAGGTAGAGTAGTTTTTTGTTGATTTTAATAGAGAATAATTGACGTATCAGCTCATATAGGTTGGATGTACGTACGTGATATTGTGATGTCTTTATCTTTTAAATCCGGACTTATAGATCGCACCGTCATTATTAATGATCAGAACTGAATAGTGTAGGGAAGTGCATACACCTAAATGCATTTAAATATTATAGAAGGCGAATAAGGAAACACGGACGTCGCCAGCCAACCGAACGAGAGGAATCGATCGATTTCCTTGTCACGAAACATAATATGACGTTTAGGAATTGAATACTATAGTTAATATCACAGATTTAGGCAAAGATTAGTTAGATTTAGATGGAATAATATTTTAATTTGGTTGAAATGTATTTCTATAGTAATTGGATTTAAGAGAAATCATTTTTTTTTTAGCGACAAAGACAAAACAAATTAAACTGTACCAAATAAAATAGAAATCTATAGCGAGAAAAAAATAGGTTTCTAGAACACAACAATTGGGAGACTTAACTATGTTTAAATTATTTTTTATGCAAGCCCTTTTCGTTTTACAGAAAAACAACGAAGAATCAAACACAATTTCTCATGTTATTGCTACATATTATAATTTACTAGGTATATATAGGGGCTAAATATTTTATTCGATATTTTTTCTGCAGAATTTAAAACCTATCACTATCGTTAAAAGAAAAAAAATCTTTTTTGGGAAATAAATCCAAATAAACCAAATATATGGTACGTGAATTGATTGGGATTTTTCAACTATTCGTGCAGTCAGTGAATCACGAAGGGATATTTTTTAATAGGTACCTAATCGATTACACCGAATACTGATTTTTACGTTTTGAGCCCTTTGGCGATTTCGTCCACTGAAATTGTTCCCTTCCTTTTTAGATTCTTATCGAAGATGAGAATGTAATGGTTTTATAATGTCGTCCTTTTTTTTTTTTGTGTTGTCTGTAAACATTTTTAATGGTAGTAAGAGCGTCATATACAATTCTACTGAAACTTTAACGTGGTTTGTACTCTGTATTGTGTACAGTTGATATACTTTTTCAAAACATCATTTTGATCTCATAAAAAAATAATAAAAAAAAAAATCATCTCTATACGGTTAGTGTTTTTCATCTATACAAATATATATTACACTTCTCAGTTTTATTTCTTCGATCGTGTGTTGAAATGATGAAAGATCAAATTTAATTTCATTAAAATAACACGAAAATCAAACAACAGAATAATATGGGTTAGATCAGAAAATCATCTTAAAATGTATGTCGTGATATAACGAATGGACGTTTATTTTATAAAGCGTTTATCATAAACATAATATTATATATTATTATTGGATTCCGTGACCGCGAGAGAGTAACAAAATAAAATCGCAGCTAGGTCGTTTGGAGAAAAATATAACGTTCTTATAAAATATAATTCCTAAAATTCATCATTCGCAGACATCATACTATATATATTATAGTAATATGTATCCAAATGCATTTTATATAATATCATTTATACATTCGTCTAGATAATAATATGAGTTGTATAATCGGATTGATCGCAAAACTGTCGACAATTTTGACAATGCGTGGTCAGCTCACAGTTGGAAATTCATCGTTTTTTAACGTGACTTCTGGTTTAATATAGTGGACTGGTAGGTCTAAGCACGCTGTTGATATAAAATGTCCTGCGCTACTCCTGCTAACTACAATGCGGCCAATAATTGGCCATGCAATTGTTTTCCATTCGCCGGCCAGATGCTGTCACCCGATTCCGTGGTACGCGAGGTTATACGATTTGAGTAACCACCGACGGCACCAATGGCAATAGCCGCAACCCTGTAAAAGATATCAGATGCTTTTTAAAAGTATACAAGCACAAATGCACTATTGCTTTGGAAAGTATTTGAGCGAACAAACACGGACACTTAAAAAAAAATTTATAAGTACATATTATTATGTAAACACTCAAACAATTCAAATTATATTATTTTTAAACGGAATCTTATGGCGTTTTCTTTTTGTACATAACTACTATTGTACATATCCTACCCGTCTGAAATGTTCTTTGTTTAAAAATTTGGTTAATACTTAGGCCAAACGAAAAAATAAATACATATTTCAACAATTGTCGTGGTAAATTGCATCAGAAGGGTTTATTTTTGTAAAGGTAATTCCAATTTGATTAAATAATTACTAGTAACAAGCACATTTATATTTGTATTTTTTTTCACACGTAATTATTGATAACCTACCTTTATCGACTATACATATATGGCTATTTATAGAATGAAATAAAAAAGGTTTTGAATACAGGATACATACACTTTGAGATAGTATTCAAAATACTCCGTCCAAACTTCAGGTGCCTACTTAAAAACTATTTGAATGATAATATATTGTGTATAGTGTCCAAGCACGTCTTTAAAATACACTGGCACGAGCTTCCTGAATACATTTTGTTGAATGATATTATATATGGATAATTATTATATTTTCAATCGGGGTGAATCCAATTAAATGGCCGAGACGTATAGGTACACCGCGGAAGCGTTTAGCTAGTAAAACGTGCGCGTGCACTATATTAATAATATTATAATTAGTTGATAATATAATATTATAATATAGTTTAATATTTGCGGTGCAGGAACCGACAGAGCACGTCACAACCGCCATAACCAGTTCGTTTCCATGATTATTTTCCCAAGTCTGCACAGCCCACAATGCGGGGTAATCGACGACAGACTTACGGGTTATCATGGCCGGTTACAACCCGTCTGTATGCATACGATCACAAAAAAAAAACCTAATCCGGATATAATGACTTGCCCACCTTTTTTATGTCACGGATACGCGTATATTTCGAGTTCCGCGTTAAGTCTGAAAACATTTATATTGTATTTATGTATTTATATATTTATATATTGTATAGATTTTGATTTTAAACTGTCCAAGAGTCGAACCGAGTACACGTCTTAGGCATATAGCGAGGTCTGGCTGTCCGGTTTCTGTAGGGAATTGCATTGAAAAAAAAATGTCAAGTTTGGTCGATATTATACTAATTTAAAAACACGTAACTAGTACCTACATTCCCGCTTAAGTACTCAATTTGAGAAAACTGGATTTTTTTTCTTTCCGCGCGCCACAAACTAAAAAACTAATTGCTCCCTCGTGTCGGATCAGTCACTTGCGTATTCTAACAAGTAAAAACAAAAATCCAAGGAAAGGGATTCACAACACTGGGTCCAAACGGGTTTTTGGAATTTATATTTTTGGTTTGCCGGGTTTTTAAAACCAATTTGAGTACCTACGTTTAAAGTTTTTAAATAAATCAGCTCACATATACTACTTTTGTTATTATGTCTAATATTGTTTTAGGACTTTTACCACAACTTTTTGTCCTAAGTTTCGAGTTTTCCGGCAGTTATGTATAGGTACTGATAAATTCTAATTTATGGTTTGATGGGTTTTTAAAATCGATTCGAGTACGTTTACAATTTTTAAATAAATCAGTCCAAATATTATTTTCATTATTATGTAGGTAATATCGTTTTAGGACTATTGTACCACAACTTTTTTTTCAAGATTTGAGTTTCCTGGTAGTTATGTAGGCACTGATAAAAATAAAATTTTTTTCTCGGGGGAGGAGAGGAGAAGAGTTTCAAGACGACAAAGTTAAATAGAGCGGTGGGTATTCACTTATAGTTTGGGAAACACTGCAGCTGCTTTCGACACAACAACAGCAATCGAGTTCGCATCGAAATTTCTACGCTCGCAACAAAATAAACATCGGATCACTTCTATATGGTGCGGAGACTTAATAATATATTATTATATACATTTCCGACACACCAGCGGTGTTCATCGATGTATTGTGTGGTTGTAACACGTAAAATTATTATGACCTCGAAACCGGAGTTAGCGGGAAGTCATGGACCACAACATTATACTTTGGTAGAAGAATATTATTACCTACACAAGTGCGGTGCGAGCTAATGGAAACAATTTGACTTGTGTTTTTTTTTTAGGCTTCAATTACAAAGATTATTAGCCCAGTGAAATCTACGAACTAAAAGTTTCATACATTATTAAAAAGAGAAAATATACATGATGTATACAGACAATTTATAGTTTAACGTCTAGACCAATTACTTTAAAAAAAATTGAAACTATTGGCGATGTTCTTTTGGTTGAGGGCTTCTTCGAGTGATGTAGGATTTTTGAGAAGACGACGTGAAGATGCAAATTTGGGGCAGCTGATGATTATGTGTTCAATTGATAGGGGCATGTTGCATGAATCGCACATTGGTCTGGGTTCCTTAGTGATTAAGTAAGAGTGGGTAATATTGGAGTGACCTATTCTAGTTCTGATTATTATTATTCGTTCTCTCCTTGATGCATTTTCAGTGTATGGCCATTTTGAAACTGTTTTTTTTTGACGTTCCTTAATCTGTTACTGGTTGGAGTGTCGCCCCAGTGGTTTTGCCGTGATGTGAGGATACGTTTTAGGGCTTCTTTTATCAGGTCTTTTGTGATGGTTTGGTTTATGGAGGAGGTATGTCCAGAGGTAGCCGCTTCATCCACCATTACGTCCGCTTTCTCACTTGTGTTTTTGTCTTATAAGTTATAAACGAGTTGGCAAAAATGTTTTATTTAAACTACTAATAACCAAGGCTGGGCAAGTTAATGAATTTTTTTAAATCAGTTAATTTAAGTTAATATGCACCAATAACAAAAAGTTAAAAGTTAAAAGTTAATTTAACTATTGGTTAACTCAGTTAAGATAAAAGTTAATACACACTTTTTGTTAACTTTTTATTAAGTTAAAATAAAGTTAATTTGTTTATACAACGCTAGTGTACTTAATTTTTTTCCAACCCAAAACTAAATTATAGACTATAGTGTTTATACTTTATACAGTATTTCTCTATAAGTTAGATTCGTATGATATCACAGCAAATATTTTTTGACATGAAAACGAAATAGACTAAAATAGTGAAACATAATAAAATTAAAAACAAAATAAATTAACTTAACTTACTTCTTAAAATGAAAAATTAAAGTTAACAGTTAAGTTAATGAAAAATCCAAAAGTAACTAGTTATTGTCCAGCCTTGTCAATAACTGAACATTTTTTAAAAAATTCATACCTATTATTATCATTATCATTTCACACTATAGCCATAACCATGGTTTGGACGATCACTGCACGTTTGACCAATTACATTTTTAAATCGAGGAATATATTTTATTCGTTTATTTTTATTCAAAATCACTATACTGCGCAGTGTGATTAATCGACAAATAATTTAACACGATGAATTATTTTTCAAATTAACTTAAAAAGTCATTACAACGGAATACGGATACTTATACCTGCCTAACCTAATCTAACCTGCAACAAGTTAAATAATATTAAAGTTTAAAATTAAACGAACTTTTCGACTATCTAGTTTATGTTTATCATTGTCTACAATCGTATCAAGTAGGACAAATTTTATAAATAACAGTATAATATAATACGCACCTAAACGATTAAATCTACCTACAACGTCAAAATAATGATAATGATAATGACTGAATATTATTATAATGACGTGTTGTCGAGCCGACGACGACTTGCGATCTGCCTGCCATAGATAATTTTTAAACGCAACACGTGGTCGTGTGCTAAAATAATAATAGCAATAATGTTAGCGAACAACTATAATAATATTATTTTTTATTATTATTTGGCAATCGGATCGTGTTTAGACAAAATGATCACGTGACAGCGATGTCTGACCGATTTTAGGGCGCTATTTCAAGTAGTTGTTTTATTAGGGGTATAAGTTGCTCAGTCCAAGTGAATGTGATTATAAAACGTTCGAATTAGTTTATATATTTCATAGCCTTTAATTTCCAGTAAATTTTTTTTTTTACCGTTGCCTACTGTTTTATTTATACTGTACAATTTATTATGTTACGTATACCGCTACACTCGTATATAATACGGTTAACACAACCTTTATTTTAAAATTTCAACTGTCGCTACAGTTTCATATAAGGTCCATAAGTACCTATGCTTATGAAACTCTCCCGGTAGAAGTGTATAAAAAGAGGTCCACGTCCCCAGTAAATGAGATAACAAACGATTGATATGGATTTCAACTCGAAATCGGAAAGTGCGGGGGTGCAGGGGACATTGTCCTAATAAAAAATTATGTTTGGTAAAAAAGTGTTTAATTTATAAGTGGTACATAATTATATCGGTACAAGCATCGAATTATTAAGTAAATACAATGAATAATAATACTTTGTATTAACAAGAGTCTTATTGAAGAATGAAATAAAAAAAAAATTGTTTCGCTTATAATTTAGACGCGCAGAAACGAGTGCATAAAATGATCGACTATTGCGTTTTCCTTTAACATATCCTACACGTTTTCCTCATTCCTCGTCTCACACGTATCAGTAAAAATTCACGTTCAAATAGTACATTGAAATCAAGCTCCGATGACCTTATAACGAGTATACCTACCTACGGTAATTATAATATTCTGAGGTGAAAAATGGTATCCGCGCTGAATTGATGGGCCATAAGAAAAAGTGAGCTCAAACGACTATTAAGGTTATCACTAATATTATTAATGAAAAAAACGGTACCCGCTCTCAAACGGTCTACGCCCAATTATTATATATTATATTATTATTATTATTATATAGGTACACCTTTAAACGCGTTATACTATTATTATAATATTATGTTATACCGCGTACGTTACATTATTATGTACCTAAATTCTGTGATAAATGCTGTGGGCGCACATCATAATATACATCCGGAAGTGCTGCGAACTGGTACAATAAATACATACGACTCAAATCGGATCCGGATTTGGGTACAAAAGTCTTCCTACTCGCGCCGAGTAGTAACATATGATAAATTATCAACGATTACTTCTTTTCGCGTTCGTTTATAATATTATATTTGTAAGGTATAATTATAAATACGTTTGCGGTTTGATGCCCGGAGCAAAATTCGGATGTACGCCTATATCAATAATCATAATATAAGCATACGAGTACACAACAATAACGACACGATCAATATCGATATTATACACACGCAAGGTGATCAGTTTGACCTACGAAAATGTCATTTTCTCGGCAAATCGTTCTGATTTAACAGTACACAAAATGGTTTCGTGCGCTGTGGCTTTTGTCTTGGCAACTTTCGAGTTTTTCATTTTTTTTTTTTTTTTTTTTTTATCACGTTAATATATTTTCCATAGTTACACCGAGAGTTGTGTACCATAATATTATATAAATTGGTTTTTCACACAAAATTATGTAATACAACTTCACAAGAGCGGATAAGAAATAGAAGCTATGGGCAATAATTAAAAAAAATTAAAACACGGACAATTATTAAGCTGAATACGTCGTTGTAAAATATTAAAAAGGAACCTACATACATATCAATAAAAACTAATGAGTTTAACTATAAAATAATATATTAAATTATTCGTCATGGCTTGTTATGTTTATTGGCTAATATTTTTATATATTGAAACCTTGAAATACTCGTAATTACGCCGGTGTCATATTTTCGAATTTCATCTTTTAAAACATTACATTTTATTTCTAATTTATTTCCGGTGCGGTTGTATTAAATTGGAACCCTTTAGTTCTCACAATGGTTTATTGTATTATCGGCTTGAATACAATAGTTTAAAAAAAATTGAATATTTTTAACTATGGTGAATAAAATTGTGAATTAAATTTGAAATGGAAAGATTTAGGAAGAGTTAGTCTTACGATAAATTTAGTATTACTTTTTTCTTTTCAAATTTTTGACGGAAATAATGAATCATTGTCAATGTAATTTTCTACTAAATAATCAGTAAATGTTATAAATTGTTAATTCATGAGTCGTATTAATTCAGCTAGTTTATCAGAAAAGCAACCCCAACTGATTATTTGTAGTAAAAGTAAACGCATATGATATGAGAATCTTTTGTTAAATAATTACATTTTATGCGTTCGGGAGCCAATTGAAATACTTACGCATATTTTGAGAGCCAATTCAATAGTCACTTTTCATATTCCGGTGCAGACGATTTTTTATGAAAACGTTCACTTAATAATGACAAACGTTATAATATATTTAAAAAAATAGTTTCTCGTCCTCATTAATATTTAATAGTCACACTAAGTTAATTTATTTTGGCAATATGAACTCCATAATAGGCCATAGATAAAAAAAATATTTCGTTTTGTTCAAATTATTGTGTATATTGTAGATATATATTATTTTAGATACAAAAACCGGTAATCGTAACTATTATCACATCACATTTTATGGTAGGTAATGTTTTAAATAATATGTACGCTAAATATTGTAAAATATATTAAATTGTAAGCCGCCGAAGTGTTGAATGCACATTTTTTAGATTTAAATAGGGGTCGAAACCCACCAACTTTTGGGAGATAAAAACTCGTGACATTTTCGATCCGCTCGTTCTGCAGACCTCTGCTACGGTATAGGTACCCACATTGGTTTGATATTCAATATTTTGTTTGATCGGATATGAGTTATCGGCTGTAGTTAAGTACAACGAACTATCAATGTCTTCATGGTTTAGATGTTGTATATACAGTCAGGCATTATGAAAATGGTCGTG
This sequence comes from Metopolophium dirhodum, assembly GCF_019925205.1. NCBI lineage: Eukaryota > Metazoa > Arthropoda > Insecta > Hemiptera > Aphididae > Metopolophium > Metopolophium dirhodum. Next base: position 27,064,458 of record NC_083568.1, read on the forward strand.
CACGCGGGCTCTCTCATAAACAAACACCGATCGATTCAACTGGTTTTTAATTACGCAATGTTATAATAACATTATTATTATAATTCTGTCGTTTTTACAACAATAATTGCGGTGATAGTGACCATGCCTTATACAATTTAATAATTTACGCCCGAAACGTGTTCGCGACGATTATTATACCTATTGCTGTTTTTCCTCGACGTAGGATGTCTATATAAAATTGTTTAATTTTTTTTCACTCCGTAGGAATTCTCTGATTTTTAACCTCACAATATCAAGGTCTTATAAAGTGAAGTTATACACCGGCGTGTCAGGAATTCGTATTATCTATTATTATTGTAATATCTTATACGAGTGTTATATATTATTATCTTATATGCGATGCAATCAGCTAGGAACTACAATTTTTTTACACTTAAATGTATATACAATATCATATGTGAACGTGATAACGTATTACATAATGCCAGAACGTATCACTTGCGTGCACAATATTAACTCCAAACGTCGTGCACATACAAGTATGCATAATATACAGATTAGGTTCAGTTAAGGTTGAAACGTATAATATTATGTGTCACGATACGTCGAAGATTTTCTCAGTAGATTTTCGTGACTTTATAAAGAAAAAAGGTTTGAAAACTCATTTACGCTATCGCATAATAATAATAATAATAATATTGTCATAAGAAAACATACTTATTTATTATTTTTTACAAACGGAAACGTCATAGCGGTTTAATACAGTATATATTTTCGAAGTGATAAAATACTTTTCGGTGACTTGTAAGTATAATATGGTCGTACATTAGTTTTTTTGATTTGTAAACACTTAAAGTTAAGACCGGTGCAGCGAGTGAACCACAAATTGTCACGGCGCATCCGCCCCGTCACTATACTCTCCACCACTACTGCCTTGTCTAGTTCCTCTCTTTTTCTAACTGGAAATGCTTGCAAACAAAACAACTAGATTATAATGCATACGTTACATTTAATGCTCAAACTTGTTTTGGAAAAGTATGTTGCTATCGAACACAAAATAAACAGTGGCTATAACATTATATTATTGTCTTTGGAAAACTACAGGTTATAATATATTTTATTGTTTTATAAGATTTCCAATTATTTGCAAGAGCGTTTTGTTATATAATATTATTACGCGCTACACTCTACAAACTAAATTCGTATGCAAAAACGTTAATAGTTTATTCAAATCACGAGACTGTACCTACTTAGAAGATTATGCGCAAAGTAAGAGTGGTTGTACAGGTACATCCTACACGGTATGCAGTATTGGATTGAAAAACCGATATACTATATTATTCCGTCACAATTACCTGTAATCTATGAGCAGAATGATTCAGCATAGTCATGCTCATTCTGAATTCATTACCTAACTTTTTTAATACTTATATGTTTTTGGAAGTTTTAAGTTTACTCAAGGGACGAGAGTTAAGACCATCTTCTCAATTATACTTACGATATTATGCTATTAAGTATAGTGTTTGATGAATATTATAAATCAAACGTCAAACGAGTACCTAGGTACTAGCTAGTATTTGCAGAACTATAATACTTCACGTAAGTACCAAAGATAATATGAGTCCCTAATGGCTAATTAAAATCCTTATTGCCTGCACAGTATTTCAATATCTCAGAAACTTACTAAATACACTGGTTCACATTTAAATTTAGGTTTATCAACATTTTTAATAAGCCAGTTAATGAGTTGATCTTTTTAACGGCTTACAGAAAATTACAGTTCTTCGGTTGGAAAAAAAAGTTTGTGTCGCGGCGCACGACGCTCTTTATTTAAATGGTATGAAAAAAAACCTATTCACCTGAAAATACAGCCGCTAAGTGTATGCTGAAAAATTCTAAAATCAAGCGATCGTACAGTGGCATTATTAAACAATAACAGCTGGTGTGTGAGGGGTGAGCATTATGCGTTCGGTTAATCACACCGTAATAACTACTATGCGTTTAAAACGAAACGCATTTCGAATTGTCATTTCCGTAGCTTATTCGAGATCCGTTCCCGAATATGAATACAATATAGGTTATTACGATTTTAACAGGCGAATAACAGACGGCGGCGTAGGGACCTGAATAGTCGTTTTCATTGACAAGTGAATTATTATACTGCAACATTCTCGGAAATCGACCAGACGAGTTTCCTCGCCGTCTCTTCAGGTATAATGATAATAATAATACGACTTGCTGCGACCATAATGTAATTACGTACATTAATATAGTATTGCATAATGTCAAGGAGATGGACGCTTTTTACGTATAATAATATATTATTTGCCGCGTATAAGAAACACACAATGCGTTTTACGAGAGTAGCCAAACATAGAATATGGAGTTCGTCGAAGACAATATAATATAATAAAACACAATAATATTAACATAATATTATAACGATATAAAGGTAAAAAATAAAAATAACCATCTGTGGACTATTATAATATACAGCAGCGTCGTATATGGAAAATATATGATGAAACATTTGAATTTGATTTCACGTGTGCAAGATGGTCAAATCCTACAGGTGCAAAACATTACGCAAAATATGACGTGTACTGTGATGACCAACGATATCGGTATATCGGCGAAACGTTTGTATTTTCGATGACGTTTTAGAATAATTATTATTTCGGGTATCAAACACTGTTTTACATTTTGTTTCTGACGTGAAACTTCTTAACGGAAAGTACGAAAAAAAAGATTATAACCTCACGTCACGACACTATGGTATAATAATTAATAATCTCTGTCTTATCTTTGTATAATCATAATATTAATAAAACAATTTCAATTAAAAATTTTATTTTTTTATTTTATTCCAAACTAAACATAATATTTGACCGTGACGGGCGTTAAAATATTTTTTCGTACCCTCTTTAAAGAAAGTTTCACTTCATCCGCACGTACTAGCAACAAGCACTTTTTTTTATATAAGATGCGCTATAAACGTGAAAAAACGTTTCGTGAATTAAAATAGTTATCCGAGTTTACACAGATACAAAAATGTATGATACTGACAATGATAAAATAAATAAAACTGATTTAGTTGTCATCGAGCATACGAAACAGTATTTTTTTGAAATTGTCTATCAAGCCTTTGTTTTTTGATATAATGACGAATTATAAAACAATATCGATATTTGAAATTATATCGTCGCGGCCACCACTTGTTGCCCGGGCCGATAGTTATTGTATTATTTTATTGCATAACTTGATATTATTTTTTATTCTAATACGACGAATACAACTGATGTACTATACACTACTACAGCGTCTACACTGTCCAAAGAGACGACTTTCAGTCGAGGTATTGTTGTCCTGAAAATTGAAAAGAAATTGTCATATTGTTTTTAATAGTGAGCACGTAAAAATATACTATGCGTAGTTACTAATTGAGCCCCGCCCATTGATTCACGGTGGATGAAAACGTTTACCAGAAATTATTAATAGATGAAATCAGGATCACTGACGTGAATATCACCTGCCGGTTGAAAAGTCGGAGACATTCAAATAATAGCCATTATCGTTGAAATTGATTTTTTACGGTGTGCCAAGTTTAGCATAGTATGCGTGTGTTGAGTACCTATTTTAGTGTTATATATTACGATAAAGAATGGATTTCGACTTGAGTTCAAAAATGGCAAGAAAAAAATAAATAACTTTTTGAGATAACATTGTATAAGTTAAATTTCCATAACAATTTGGCCGCATATATAACTATTATACTATACATTATTATATCGATGGCTAAGAAACGCCAATACAGGTAATCGATGTTCAAACGTCAAACGTTAATAATGACAAAATGTCTTTATGATACGATTTTTATATCCTATATTCGGTACATAGTAACGCGAAGAAGTTTTATCATGTAAGTTGTAAAATTTAATCAGGACGCCCGGACCGAGGTTTATTTATATATATATCAGGACCAACATGGCGAGCCATCCTGCGGTACCTATATTATTACTTTATCGTACCGAATTTCGGGCAGGACGACTTAGACATTTTTTCAATCATCCGGGATGTTCAATGGGCGGCGAGCATAAAAAAAGCGGTGCGCAAAAAGGATTTCTACACCGGTGGTGGTTTGACAGTAAAGACTTGGTCAAGGCCTGACAATACGACTGTACATGCCGAGTGTGTTGGGGTTCGCTCGCCCCGTCGCAGGATGATAATAATAATATAATAATATAATATTTTACATTTATATTATCATTATTATTATTGATATTGGAAATTTGAAATAATACCAAAGAGCAATAATTAAAACGTCACAATAGTTGTATTTTATTTCATCGCATAATATTCTCGGTTAATGAATCGTGAAGAATATAATAACTTACTTCGTCGGTATAAGTAGGTAGGTTAAGTCGGGAAGTTTTGTTTTCGTTACATCGAAAGAATCCATAAAAAAAATTAATAATTTATCATCAAAGACTTTGAAAATATTATTCACTTTAATAGCACCATATTAGTACCTAATGATATTGTGTAATAAATATAAGTAATAAGATAATATTTTAATAAAAGTATCTTATCTAATTATGGGTAGATATGTAGTAACCTTGTATTCTAATTTCATGTTTAATAACCCAAAATATAATACAACTATAGGAACACACATTGCTATGCACTGATAAAAAAACTTCTTTACATTGTGATATGAAAAAAGGTATAGTATACGAATAAAATAAAATAAGTTAAATAAAACCGTCATCAATTTAAGAAAATTCTTAGGATTTTACATCTTAAACCTTCATAAAAATGTACCTACTACCTACCAATGGTTATTTAAAATGGTTAAGGTATTTTACTTTATTTAAAACTAACCTTGTATTATATGTGTTAGTACCCAAAATTATGTATTTTATTAAAAAAAAAAATTCTTAAGTAAGTACCTAAGTCGTTTTTTTTTTATTAATTAGTAGAATTATTCAATTTGGAAATAATATTCAAACATAAAACTGTGAATACCAATACAAATTGTAGTTGTTTATCGATTATTGATAATTTAATGTTACTAAAAATACATACTTTTTAACATAATTTAATACACAACTTTTTTTAATGAGTTAAAATTATAGTTTTAAGATTAAGAAATGCTTATCAAATAAAAAAAAATACAACGCGTTTCAAATATTTATTTCAGAGGACGACAAATTTAACATACTGTTGATTTACTTATCGGATTTATTCAAAACAAACCGTACCTATTTACGCAAATAAAAAAAAATTAAAATATCATTTTTATAGTTTTTAGTTATTGGCACGTTTCAAATTATTTTATAATATAATAATATATGTGTATTATGCAGATATTTATGTGTTATAGGTGTGAGATGTTAATTTTAATTTTTAATAAGTTTATTATAAGCTCGTTTATATAATTTATACAATTATTGCGATGAGTTAATTAGGAATGGCCTAATCAATATTATAAGCATATTTACATAATGTCAAACGTAAATAGGTTATAGCGTTGACAGTGAAAAAACAATAATACCCAAGAGAATTTGAATGACGTGATCTAATTGTTTGAATTTATTATTGTACTGTATTATTCTCTTCGAGTAATGTACTTTACTCTAGATCTGTAATTTTCTCGTTATTATTTAGTTAAAAATATTAATTGTAAAGCTACGCAGTATAGAAATTATGGAAATTAAAAGTTAAAATGTTAAATTGTTATTTTTAAACCATAACGATGTAATGGTATCATGATAGTTTGAATTTTGAATTCTAGACGAGCCCAAGAAAAACAAATCTACATAGAAGAGTTTATGATTAAGAACTTGGGAAACATCACTAATTTAAACTTGAAATTGTACGTCTGCGATGAGAGGTGAAGAAATAATATAATAATCATAGTTGTAAAAAAAATTGTAAATAATTAAAATTCAGCTGTATCTTTTGTTAAAACGTGTAGGGCGATGCATAATTTATTAGATTGTATAAATAGTCAAGTGTACCTGTATAATATTACACTATACATAAAAATGCAAATTTTATAGAAATTGAGCGTCTTGCGAGTTATGCTTGCAGATGGTTACGACTTACGAGCGGTGTCCTCTGATTTTTAGTGTACCTACCGCTAGAGCGAGCGTCGAGGTTTAATAATTTTGATATAATATTATTACGATTAAGCCAGGTTAACATCTCATCATGGCATAGGTGAATTATTATGTATACTGCAATGTTTGGCAAGAAGGCATGTCTTGGGGTACGATGGTGACACGGACGGATCCATTGTGGTTCAATTTGATTTACCGATTCACACACCTTTTAGACAGTCGAAGGGACTGGAAAATAGCAGGGACAATTAATGGACCATTGTAGTAGTAGTATTGACAAGACATCGGCTCTGTACGGTCGGCCACTTTTATTTACGAACTTTGCCGTATACGACCGTACAATTAATGTACAATAATCGACGATGGGATTTTTGATTTCTATTGAACACAACATATTATCATAATAATTATTAGTACAATAATTCAAAATTATTCGTCTCTTGCTTGGCACCTCGCCATCTATAATATATCCATATGGGTCACCTGATCTAGTTCCGCGCGGCTAACTTACTTTGTGGATGTGTCAAAGATAATGTACGTATCGATAGGTGTACGTACAACCATAATTTACATCAACCGCAGAGGAGCTAAAAAAAACGACTGAGTCGATCACAACGAAAATGGGTAGTTGATCGAGTAGTATGTCCATATAGGACATTTGAAAGTACCTATATACACGTGTGTTACCCTGGCACCCCAAGGTCAACATTTCAACTTTGAAACTGTTTGGTATTATGTAATCTAGGGCACCCGGAACTCGGGTCGCAATTTTCCAGGGCACCGGTATGGTTACAAATTGTTATATATTAGATTAAATAATACCAATCAGTTTTCAATTCAAAATTTTGACCTTGGGATGCCAGGGTAACACCCCTCTTATGTACTGCAGTAAACTGAATTTAAATATTATTATTTTATTCGATGTATCAACTCTCGACTGGATATCAACAATTCGAACATAAAAACTTCAAATCTATAACGCCATTCGAAAACCAACCGGATAACCATTTCGATTGCATATTATACTTTTGCCGTACTGTGCTCTATGATAATATATAGTGCCGAAATGATACACTCGACTTGCGTATAACTATTCAAACTATTATGTTGTTTCGACGTCATAGAGATCCAAATCGGTATTCGATACGACGACTATAATACCACCGTTGGCACGACACAATACTATAATTATATATCACGCAGCTGCGTGCGGCGCCCAAATTTTATTGTTTGCTTTATTTCAACCCGAAATCCAGAGCACTTAGGGCCGTTTTGAATTTCGGTTTTCGCCGCTGCAGCGAATTCTATACCCGTGGCCGGGCTTGGGGGGGGGGAGGGGGTAATGTCACACAAATTATTTGAATATAACGGATTATAATAATATTATATATATATACCATCATGCAATCACACATACGTAAAATCGGTGTGTGTGTGTGAAAGTAAGCAACGTATAATATTCGTATATTTATATTATATACCGCAGAGTCCTATTATTATCCGTCATCGTATATACTTTAAAACAAATGCGCTCGTTCGATCATAACAGTCGTTATATTTTCCACTAATCCCCAGGGACGAAGAACAAAAAAAAAATCTACTCTTGTCATTTTGGAAATTTCAATTTTCCTCTGTCAAAGTCGGGAACGGTATTATTGCTGTTGTTATTCTTATTCTATATCTTACCGTCTTATAATAATATATAAGTACCGAGTTTGTGGCGCGTACATCGAAATGCACTAAGAAATAATGGCATAGCATATAATTACGCTCCGCGTGTAACGCTTTCGGGTTTTATATTATGTTTTAATATTTGATATAATATGGTACACGTGTGGTGTATTTACTATATTATATATTCAATTAAATTTCCTAACGCAATAATGTTTCGTCGATCTTCGAGTGTGTTGAAAAATTTGTAAATTTGTACCTAGATTAGTTCTCATAATTTGTATAATAAAACATATAGGTAGTTCGAAATAATGTAGTTTGCGGTTCAAACGTATAATGATAATGAGCAACGATACGACGACTACAGCGATGATGACGACGATGACGATTATAATAATAATAATAATTATTATTATTATCGCGAGCTTAATTATTGGACGAACTGAGAGACTGCAGTATTACTGCCACGGGAAAATATTATTTTAGCACTCGTGGCCGGCACCGTATTATTATTGTTATTATTATTATTATTATTCGCGAATTTCCCATCGCGTTTTAATCGTAGCACAATTTATTCAATTTCTCGCACACCGTAGTGCTATATATTTTGGCGGCGACGACGTGCCGTGGCGCTGTACCAAATGATGCATGACAATATTATCATCTATTATTCCGGTAGCCGTTTCGAACGTCCTGGAAGTCGATCGAAATCCAATCCTCTCGCGGATACAATATATTAAGAAAATCAATTTAATATTATTTCGTATACACTCGCTACACACTATAACGCGCGCCAATACCTCCGGTCAAAATCTGTTTTTTGTCGACAAAGGAACCGGCGGCGGCACGGTATTATAATAGTTGTGTACGAGAAATGTTATCAAAGACTCCATGGCTCGATCGGTAGTCATCGTTAAAAAAAAATAAATCAAGGGTATTTAACGCTTCAAAAATGGCCCGTCGCTATCTTCAAAACGAATTCAAGTTTAAAAAAAAACATCAGACCGAAAGCGCGTACATATTATCGTCACTATTGTATATGCGTATACGATGGGTGTTGGGTCGATTATTGTGGGTGGATGAATGGGCGACACTTCGGCGTGGGTAGGTTGGCTTGTTCGGATAGTGAGCAGTGAGACCAATATTTGAATCCCCGAGTTGAGATACCCATAGTGAAATGTTGGTTTATTAGTTGAACCGGAATTAAACGTGGATTTATTTTAATTACGGCAATTTCATTTTCTGCACACGTGGTACAACTCATAACTGTAATTAGAATTATTTTTATTACGATTTTTACGATTGTATCACAATATATTTATGCAATAATAAATTATAAACTTCGCGGTATTAATATATTTTCAGCTATATCAGCAGCATCGTTCGGACAAAGGGATTGTACCATTTTATTTTTAACAACATTTTAAATACGATAGTAATAAAAATAATAACAACGATATTGACTTTTAAAATATGTCCTATGTCTATTTCAATTATAATTTCATATTTGTTTGAGACGGGGTGTCGAATATAATATAGTGACTGTTTTTCGAAATAGTTCTGCGTCATATGAAATCGTTCAACATTTCAGTAATGTAAGCATGCAGAGGTGTGAAGTGAACGCACTAAAAACCACCGCAAATGTATAGTATACTTATTCAGTTAAGAATAGAGAGATACGCACAGAAAATTCCAAAGTAGACGGAATAATTTGATTGAATAAATTTACAATTTTACTATGTCCAATTTGCTTGAAATAATTATACATAAAGTATATTATTATGCATACAAACAAATGTAATTAAGTACCTATGTAAGAAAAAATAATAATAGATAAGCTTCCAATATTACGTATTTTCTTTTTCACTCGTTGAGAAAGGTATTGTATCATGAAGAATATATGTATTTTTGATTGCACGACAAACAATTTCAACAATAATTTTGTTTAAGAGGACGTGATAACCACGTGGGCCAGTCTTACGAATGTACAAAATAGCAAAAACTGTTCCTCCTGTATTTAAAATAGAAGCACCAAAATTCCACAATGCATAGGGAAGAACATCATCAGCTGTAACGTAGGGTTTCTATTTTTTTGATAGCAAAAACAAATAGAAAAGAAAACCCCTATGTTCTCAAACTCATAACTTTATTTTTGTTTATGTCATACGAATAATAAAAAGGCCACGTCACAGTCCACAGATAAAGTTTTCCCCTAGTGCAGTGGAATTTTCTACTATAAATACAGACGGAGTAATGTTGTTGCGCGCAAAACTGTTTTCGCTATGTCGTACATATTTTGTGAGACGGAGACAACGCATTCGGTGTAATATCATCTAAAGTCGTATACTTTGAATGATAAATTATAACTCGTAAATCGAAAAATATTTTGGTATTAATATTTTAACCCTAAATTAATGCAGTATCTACGAACGCTGCATTGATCTGAATAGTAAATTGTAACGCTTGGGCTTATACAGTTTTTTTAATTATACAATTGCCGTTATCACACCGCAGCGATATAAGTGGCTTTCAACTGCAAAATTGACTTGTCATTAGTTTTTTGCAATTAATTGTATACAAGTGACCTTGTTTCGGTAAGAATTTTTTGCTTGAAGTAGGTGAAAATGAAACACTAATTTTAGGGCAATTATCAAAATAATATGTGTTGGACTATTTTGGATTGCACTGCAGTGCAAAAATAAATATTCTTGACCTGCAGGAACCAACAATTATGTTTTAACTGATGTTATGTACTTACGTTTTAATTTCAAAACCGGACCTTCGTAGTACAATCTGTAGTATGTATGCACTTACAGGTTTATCTAACCACTTATAGATATACAATTTAATGAATATTCAACTGCTATCTATAAATACGTTTTAACAGAAGCGTATGCGCATTAACGAACAATTTTTTTTATATAGTTAAATAATTTACATACTTGTTTTACAATTTTAAACACATGTATGCGCTGCATATTATAATGGTGTATCCAGTCAATCTCAATGATGTATGAGACAATAATGTTCTGCAGTATTCACTGTACAAGAACGTTTTTTGAAGGACAAGAACTTTACAAATTTATTAATTGAATCAACTTGATGCGCCTATTGTATTCGTTAAATGATATTTAAATCTCGATGTATTTGATTTCACTTTTCAAGAAATCCTTCTTGGAGATGTACAATGTTCAAAACGTTTTATACAGCAGACAGCAGCAGTGACACTGAAAATGTATCACAGTTTAACTTTTGGAGAAAATCACGAAAAAGAGCAAAACAAAAAAATAGAAATAAATATAAACCAGAACTTTTCTGTAAATTAAATGTTTATAAACTTTTTAGTAACCCGAGATTCGACCAGGAAGTTTTTGGAATGCAATAGTTGTTACTGTCACATTTAAATTAGATAAAAAGTGTACTTATCTGATCAGGATTTTCTTCAAATCCAATAAAATAGGATTTATTTAGAAAACCTAAAACAATTAAACTAATCGGCCGGACGAATTCCCACTATTACCGCGGTGTAACACGTGCAAAATAATTGTGTAAATCAATCTGTTCCTAAACAGAAATATTTAAACTTTAAACAGGCGCATGCGGCGATTAAAAGGATTACCACTCCATATAAAAATACGAGCAATTTTCTACTATTTATATTATATTTATTTACTTGACTCCCCTTCCCCTCTCACCGTTTAAAGGGCCACTAATGAGTGAATTCTGTCTCGCATGTAATTAACAGTCAACGCATTCACTCTCTTTACTTATTCGCTAATCGCATACGTTTTATGTTGTATAAATAATTGTGTATACTGCTCATGAATATAATAATAATAAAAAGACAACTTACTTTAAACAAAACACCCAATAAATTCAAAGTCACGCCTGCGCAATATTTTGCGTTTCCGTAATATTATATTGTACACTCACTGCAGGTTAATGGTTAGTAAATTTCGAATTGATAAATGTCCCGCCGGCCACAGCATAAGTTTCGTGTTTAATCGACGCGCGGAATCATCACAAAATCGTGAACGCGCTATCTAATGTATATTATAATATCGTGGCATATGCAAGGACACGGTATAGGTTTGTTTATCCATCGGGTGTAACGATTCTAATATTTATTGTGTCCGATATATAATTATTTTTGAGATATTAGAGGGAATGATCGCGATAATATCGCATACATAAAATCCTATCCGTTTCTAAACAAATTTTTTTTTGTTACGTCTTATTTTTTTTTTTTTTATACGCGCAACTTACCGATTAACTCGATTGAAATGTAATGTGTTGAGAACGGAAGAGACGTAGTTGAACTTGTATCTAATGCTATGTGTACATTATATTATTATTAGAACAGCCGAAAACTGTAATTTTGAGGCCAACAAGTTTTGTACGGATTTCGATTAGAAAAAATAAATAATAATGATGTACGATTGCAATGTATAATAACAATGTTTTGCGGATTTTTCGTCGTCCGAGCCGTCGCAGTGGGTAGTAACAGAATATTTAAAACGCAGTCGAGATCAGTTGCGTCGAGCCAAAAACTATCACACGTCAAATTTTAAAATAATATCGCAGTCGTGTAATGTTACAATATTTAGGTACTATACTCATATTAGTGATTGGCGCGCATAATTGAAATCGTATTATTATTACTATTATTATCTCGCCGTCGTCGTCGTCGTCGAAAATAATAATTATAACTATAATAATACGATTGGTATATTAATCGGAAGTGGTAGTATGTGTTCATTAGAAGGCACGCACTACGTGTATCTATACGAGCCCATAGGTTTATACCATATTACCATACGGCAGTCCACCGCGGGCCAGACCCGGGGGCATGGTCCTATCGTCTCGCTATTTCCGGCGATCGACAGGACGGTTCCCGATGGATAAAATATAATCGTAAAAAATATTATGACCTACACCATTGCGACCGCGATCGATAGAGGTGAATCGCATTTTATCCGCCCCTCAAAATGTGCGTATTTCATGCGAGAAAAACAATCGTGAAGCTTATTGGGGAGGGATTGCCCGGCCGCGTTGTTACTCGTTAAGTAGTTATATACCTATACATACGATATGAGATATTTTATTCGTTTTTAATCGCGAAATTGATCTAGGAAATATTTCGTACTGTAAAGCGGTCATAATACCAGGGGAGACCCAGTTTAAAAATCAAATCGTTTTGTTGTTGATTTGAACTGGTAAAAAAAAAATGGTATCAACTCGTCCAGCTGACGTACGCACTGTAATAATATTATGTTATCATTACCTGTTGTATACGATAAGTTAGGTGTTAGATATGCACACCTATATACGCGTATAAAAGCCACCCGTTGGAGTTTCTTCTTTCCGAAAGCAGACCAAACGCGTATGTATTATTATCAGTGTCGGGACAAAAAAAATAAAACTATTATTCGTTCACATAAATGTATAATATTTAGTCTGAAATTCTTTTACCAGCGCCACATTTCGAAGAAACTTTTCATTTTCCCGCAATTTTTTCTTTCTTTGCATTATTAATTATTTTTTAAACGACTGCTCCCTTTTGGCTTTTAGATTCTGATTGCCTTCTAAGAGCGTGTGCTACGTGCAGTGTTTCTAATGTTTTTTTTTTTTTTTTTATAAGAACAAACAAGAATATAATATATACAATTTGTAATAAAATGTATACAATAGGTAATATGAGAGGTACAATTAGTGTACAGGACTGGATGGCATGATAGAAGGGGGGGGTCCATTAAACTTACTTCATAACTATCTAGGTGTTTTTTTCAAAAATAATGGTTATGTGTTGTTTTATTTTTTAAGCATTGAGGAGGTCCTTTTGCCAATTTCGTTTAAGGCAGCGTGATGGGTTATCATGAAGTGTAAGAGAGGAGAGGTTTGAAATTAAGGAATTTGTATGGTTGAACGTGTTTTCGTAAATGGTTTACAGCTGTGGGAGTTTAGTGAATGGTTGATGGGTTTTTGAGGTCAGAGTGGAGGGAGAGATTTCTGACGTACCAAGTACCGCTTTTGTAATGAGGAGAAGGCAAATTGATTGGAATATTTTAATATTTTATGTTTTGACCGTACCCCATAAATAAATTCCGTAGAATGGGTGAATAATATGCTTGTAAATTAAACGTTTGATATTGGGTGGGAGATTTGATTTGAGGAGGTGTCTAAGTTTGTGGATTTTAATCTTAAGAGATTTACTCTTAGTTTTTATATGAGTGGCTCATGTAAGTTTGTTCTAAGTGGACTCCAAGATATCGAATAACTTTTTTCAGGGAATCATATCATTATTAAGAGCCATGGGAGGGGGGGGGGGTGGTATAGAGAGTTTAGACAAGCGGAGTAGCGGACAAACATTTTGCGGGGTAACCCCATACTACTCCACTCCGCCCATCTAAACTTTAAATACTTATAACTCATAAACTACTAGCCCTAAATTCGATTTTTATGAATCAAAATACTTAAAAAAATGTTCTACTTTAGAATATGAAATTAAAACTTTATTCTGTCATTCAAAAAAGTAAAAAACTGAAACAATTATAAGGATAAAAAAAATTAAAAATATATTTTTTTAATAAAAACGTTGTTTTTTTAACAACTTGAAACTATGTAAAAAAATATTTTCAAAAACATGAATACTTTTTGAGATAATGAGTGTTTACGCTTAATGAAAAACTTAACCTTGTATAGCTATTTAATTTTAATCATTTTATGTGTGACCGAATTCCCAAACATTTTATGTAATATTATAATGAAAAATTATACAAGCGATTCCGTTTTTTTTTTTTTGTCAAAAATTGATTCTTTCATATTGTTTCCATAAAAAAATGCATATTGATATAATAATACGAATAGGAATATCAAAATCATGTATAATATGTCTGATAAAATAGAAATATGCATAAATATGCCAAATGGGCGAAAAACCTCTAAATATGCAAAAACATGCAAAATAAGACTTCACATACTTGACCGTGGTACCTTGAAATGGATTTCTATGTAATCTGGCATTAAATACAACTTAGCAAGGTTTATATGCAAATGCATGAACATACGAGCTCTGGTTATAAAACATAAATATCGCATCACACATAAAAAAAAAAAAATCGTTCCGTTCACCTCTAATAATAAGTCGACCGTGTAAAGGCTGTGAGAATTGTTTCATTTTGTTTTGGCTAAACCACTGATCGTATATTATATAACAATTATATGCATTTCTGGTCGGTTAACCTTCCAATACTGATCCATCCGGTTTTATTATTTTATTGTCTGAGTCGAATTGTACGAAATTATAATAATTTACATAGTTTGTGTAAGGATACTGAACTTTGAAGTATTATAAATTATACCTAACGAATAAACTATTAGAATAATAATTTTTTTTTTTCAAACAATCGAAAAATGTTTCGTAGCCTAAGCTTTAGTACAATTTAGCAAAAACCGTTTTTCTCAGGACAACTTTACTCCCTCTGTATTTATAGTAGAACTACCAAAGTTCCATAACGTATAGGGAAGAACTTTATCCGTGTCGTAGCGTATGTATTATTTGGATAATATAAATACAATTCAAGTTATGAGAACATTATGTTTTTTTTTTGTTTTTCATTTAATTATTAAAAAATATTGGTTAATGCTATGAAAATAATTAAAACCCCACGGCACAGATGAGTTCTTCCCTGAGTGTTGTATAGAATTTTTGAAATTCTAATATAAATTCAGAGGGAGTACAGTTGTCCCGCGCAAGACAGTTTTTGCTATGTTGTACATATTTTGTAAGACTTTGTAGTGTCTAGACATCCATGATTGTCCCGGTGTCCCGAAAATCTTAACCGGGACTTCGATTTGTCCCGGAATTCAATTAAATGATAAAAGTATTAACTGTTTTTAAAAACAATTATATATTTATGTATATTATCTTTCGGCTTTCACTTACTCTTTATTTCCTTATCAGTGTTTGTTCATACAACTGATAACCTTTAACCAACTTTTAGTTTGTCACTTATTATAGATTGTACTCTGTAAAATATACGGAATTAATTAATTATTTTGTTATTTGTTTTTCAAAATTAAGAAAAAAAAATGAAAATAAGAGGATTCAAAATTCAAATATTATTTTATTCAGGGAATATTTACAATATAATATGCTTTAAGGCAGAATACTAAAGAGATCTGGAAATAAGATTATTTTTTAATACAAACGAATCAAGAACATTGGCATACTAATATCATAATATGAAAAGGGAGACTATCCACTAAAAACCTAACTAACGTGTTTTATCTATTTTTATATTTTTGACTTAAAATATTACAATAAAATATCTTATGACTTTGTATATCATTTCTATCTAATATACTATGTCTTCGACACTATAATATTTTTAGTTTAATTTATAGTTGTTGAAATCAATGATAATATCATACATAATATAATATACATAAAAGGTATCTTCACATTATATTTTATTGAGCTCAAAAAGATGAAAAAATTCTATTACCTATGAATACGTCATTATATAATTAGGATATTAATGCAAATTATTTTAATAATAATGACCAACCATGTGCAGCTTTTTTTTGTTTAATTTGGTTTGAAAGTAAAAGTGCACATAAACTCAATTGTAATTCGTTTGTGACAATTCAAAAATTGTACTCTTACAATATTGCTTCGTCCAAAGTGAACGGTCATAGTTAATGTCTGCGGTTCTAATATGTTCTTCTCGTAAACACGTGAGTTACCATGAATACGTTGGTATGTCTTTCGTCGTAAGGTAAGAATAAAAATCGTTATTATTAAAATTGTGATATGTTTTAAATTTTCAAGTATATTTTTAAATATCCATTGGAGGAACAAACTTTTTATTTTGATAATGAGTACCTTATATTTTTCTGCAAATTAGTGAACATAATTGTATATATATATTATTTTAATTTTGATGAACGTTATCAAAAGGTGAACAAGTTGTTTGAGAGTCGTTCTACAACATACAGCACTATACGCTATATATAATTTAAAGTCAATTGAATATTTGAAAATTATATTATATATATATATATTTGCACCTACCTATGTATAGGTAAATTGATTGTAAAATAATATGTTATTCAGTAATATTTAGTGAGTTTATTTTTTAAAATTATAATGTGCTCTGTATAACTCATATAGGTTCTAAAATCACCTGCTCAACAATTCCTATAAAAAAGGTTACTTACAGTATATCATATTTTGATGGAAAAAGTTTGTGTCACCAAACTACATTACTTAAATTATTTGTATAGTTAAAAGTTAGTGTATTTGGAAGTATGGCCTTAAAATACTAACATGAAAAATCTGAATTCGAATTGATATAAGTATTATGATATGTCTTTTTGATTTCCGTATAAATTAGTATAAGGCTTGGATCATAATATACAATGAATATAGTGCCACGGCATAGTTATAAACGATTACTACGTGTTGAAGGCGTCGTCATTATCGACGAATCGCAATAAGAGTATACCGACTTCTATTGCGCACGCGTGTCAGGACTCGTCGCGTATTTATCATAATATACATATTATTGTTATTAAAAAAAAAGTCACCGTGCTCGACCCGTATAATATGACGTATTCGTACATTTTATATTTTAGTCTGTCCGATGCGCTTAGGTATTAAAACTGTTGAAACGCTACGTACGCTTTGCTGAGAGATGGGGTTATGAGGACGGTTGCGCAGCAGTACACGATTATTATGCATAGGTTAAACGATATCATTTGGGTCTGAGTAATGCGCAAATAATCACCGGCAGAGAGAATATTCTAATGTAAAAGGTGGCTCCGACGTGTACGGTCCGCGTATAGACCGGCCGACCGATTATTCGGGTCGGGTTCGGTCGGGAGTTGGTACACACGCGTATAGCTTTATATATTGTGCTCTACTGCCTTTGTATATGCATATATATATGTATTGGTACTTATATAAAGTCGAGGGTTGTTTTGAATTAGGGCGATTATAATGAAAGGTCGCGTCATATTATAATATACAGTCCGCGGACGGATAATATTGTGGACGTAGTTAACGCACGATCTCGCGGACTAATTTATGTATCTATCGGGACGGAATCCAAACAGGCACGTCTACTCGAATGTTGACCATTTGGCATTGTTCGGTGAAAGTTAAGTCGACGTTCGATCGGCGGCGCCCCCGGAAAAGTCTGTACGGAAGTCTACCCTTGCCGCCGAGGGAAATTTTCGCGCGGACCGCGTAGGAAAACTGCAATACTGTTTGGGGGAGGGGGGCCGATTCTTGAAACGATCGTATAGTATCGTATGGTATTTATGATGATCATCGTGTGATACTATAATATGCAGGACACAAATTCAGAAATTTAAAAAGTATATCACTTTATAAATGAATGGTACATATATATGAGCATGCTTGACGAGTCTACTCTTTTTAAACTAAAAAATATTATATTTTACGGGCATGAGATGAAAGTTATTTGAAAGAAACAATATTGATAAATTGCTGAATAAATGTAAAAAGCGCTGTAAGCAAATACCAATACTTGTTTTGAATATTACTTTTTCGAATATTTTATTATTACTGTATTTAATGGTTTGTAGCCTTGTAGTTAACTGATTAGTTTTGATATAAGAAAAAAATAAATACATTTTTGTTGATTAAAAATAAATAGGTCGATGAATTTAGGTTTTGTTTTGCAAATACTAAAACATATGATTCAAATCGTAAATAGTGGACGAACGTAAAAAAATGTGAAAATGATATGCACATAAAAATAACTACGAATAACTCGATGTACAGCGTCCGATCACGTACAATTACCTACATAAGCTAGTCAATAATTATTATATTCACCTCCAATTCAAAACAACACTATTACAGCGGATTATTATAATTAATAATAACGAGTAGGTTTTTTTACTCCAAACGAAACATGTTTTGCGGATGTTTGGTAGTCAAAACTGTCTGGTTATCAACACGCTTAACCTTGGTCACATAATATATTAACAAATCTCAAATCCTGACTTGTACGTTTATTGTATTATTGTTAAAGCGCATAATATTATCATGTTTGATAAAAGATTAACAGTTTAATCATTATACGAAATAAATCGAACCGAAGTATAACTACTTTTTTTGTATTGTTTTTCAGCACAGCCCGACGAAAAATGCGTATTGAAAATGTCAATGTTGTGCCCTTGTCGTCGCGATGTTCCACGCACATAGCAGTGGCGTCATGACTCATTAAAACGTATCCGTGTATAATATGGCTTATTATAGTAGTGATTTTTTTTTTATTGACCAACCCACGGCAACATTGGGTGGTTGTTTTTAGTAGGTTCTAACTGTGGGGAAAGGTACGGTTGGTTAGAACACGTGTGTATATGTGGGGAGGATTTGTTACTAAAACCCGGGTGGTCACCCGTCTGGGAACTTAAAACGATTTATCGATTTTCTTGATTTACCGATAACAAATAGTTTATGGATCCCAAGTGCTTATATAATATTTTGGCATAATGTTTTGCTGATAACCCGATTTGGATACTAAAATAAAATAAATTTAAATTTGGGATAATGCTTTGTGGTTACTATATATGAGTTGGGATATCCAAGTTGGTTGAGATTTTCATATAAATTGGGATTTTAATATTGGTTGGATTATATGATATATTATAATAGTTTAATTTAAATTTATCCCTAATATTATATTATAATAACCTTATATTATAATTTTCTTATAAATTTACCAGCAGTTATAACTCAGCGTTATTTCAAGTATTAACGTGTACGACTTTCTTTTTACCATTATTTTACTGTAAACGTAAAACTATGTATGCACACGTGTTAATGATGTAATTATTTTACTATTTTATGTATACCACGGTTGTGATATTGTAATACACAAATATACAATTCTCCACATTGGGGGGGAGGGGGGGCTGTTGGACCTGGACCCGGGATGTTGTAACATGACTATTGTAGAGTCCCGTTGAAATTAATTTGTAATTTTTGAAATTTTTAAAGGAATACTTAATTTATAGTAATTTTGTAATAATTTCAAACTGTGGATTAACCATTTATCACCTATAAATCGTGAACCTGTGGGACACCTGTATCGCTTGTAATGGGTTGAATTTTATTGGAATTCTTAAGTTTTTGGCCCGCAAAAATATTTAGTACAGGGGCCCAACATTTGGTGTATGTGTGGGGGGGGGGGATGCTAATATATATAACATTATCATCGTACTGATGTAAAACCGGTGCCCAACAGATTGCGAATATAATATTATACCATTGATCATGTCTAATCGGTTTTTAGCTGAAATGTAAATAATATTTTAATTTCATTATTATCGTACTGCAATTATATAATAGGTAGGTACGTGTGATTTTTTTTTTTTAATTATTCCTGACCGTCCGACGTCGATGTGGATAATGTATCCTGCGAATGAATTATGAAACTAATATATGTATAGAAGAAGCGTACTTACACTGTTTGACCACGGAATAAATTAAATAATAATTAATAAAAACAATAAATACCTACTATAAACGATTTCAATTATTCTGCGACCTAAAAAAAATCCCGATATCTCGCGCGTTCCGTTATATAACAATGCGTACCTACGTCAGATTTAGTACTCGAATCATATTGTCACGCAGCGAATTTACATATTATTACTGTGGTCGTGGTGTACCTATTACATTAAGCGAAGATCGTAAAGCGTTCGCATAATCGAGTGATATGGACAAAAATCACCACCGCCGCGCACATAAAAAAAATAATGTAACTACACCTATAACATTTGCGCAAAGGGCCAAAGTTATAATAACCACTACAATACGACTACTATACGGGCACGTCCTATCGTCGCAAGTTTATAATAATATCAATGCAAATCATAAAATATATTATTAGTATTCAGGGCGAGCGAGAGTCCGTACGCGCGAGTATTATAAACATACTAATAATATACTCCTATTCTACGTAATGCTGCAGACTCCATTTACATAATATATTGCAATAACCGTGTGTACCGGCGTTTCCTGCACTCCGACAATTATTATTAATAGGATATAATATGATATACAGGTTGATCGACAGACTTTTCGGGTAGACGATTTACGCGTATGGGTCGACTATGGCTGGTTTTTTCAGCTCTTTGAAAGACGATAACCGCTTAGACAATAATAATATATTCAAATCGGGAAATAGTCGAATTGCAATTATTACCTGAGAGGAATAATTGGTCGAACTGCACTCGGGTAAAAAGCAGGTAGTGGACGAACTGCACTTGTTCAAAAAAACGAGTTAAAACTTAAGGTCACTGTGGACGTTCGCGTCTATTATTATAATAATATTTGACGATTTAAGAAGAGAATAAAAAAATTATGTGTAGATACATATATTATTATTACTACAAAAATTCCAAGTGCAGTTCGACCACTACCTGCTTTTCACCCGAGTGCAGTTCGACCATTACCTTTATTAAACCATACCCATTCAAGTGAATAAAACGGGCTGGAGCACAGGGAGTACCTACATTTCTAAGATAATTAGAAATTGGAATAATATTTGGAAATACATAAGTAGTATATACGTCAAATAAACTGATAGAGATACTCATCATAATTGTAATATAGGTATACAATAGTTTTATATACTCAGTACTATAATAGTATGAATGTATGATACATGCCATTATTTGGACTATTGAGTTTAAAATCAACTCAATAGAGATGAAAATAAAAATCCACATTTACAGGAAATTTATAACAAAAACCCTTTTAATTAGAAAATGTTTCAAATTGTTTATGCTGCTGCGTTGGTATTTGAAACTAGGAAATAGACAAGTAGCGCAGTTATTATAAGCAGAAATGTTGAAAAGGATACAGTTTAATAGATGAGGATCATGGCCACTTAAGGAATGTTAACACTAATTAATTATACAATTATAAAGTTATATCTGTAGTTTATTCACGTCTAGAAGCTAGAGTATCCCAATCAAAAATAATTATATTACTGATGTGTTTTCATTATTTAACCTTTGCGATGTCTTTACTTATATACTGACTATATTGTACTATTATAATAATGTTAAGGTATAATAGTTTATGCTAAAAGCCAATGAAAATTTTTTAACACAAAAATCTAGAGTATATTAATGTTTAGAACGGATCCGATTTGTGTAGGTATAATCGTGCTTACCAACTCTCGTTTTGCATTTATAAAGGCTACACATTTAAGAAAACTGCTTTGAAGGCGTTCAATAATAGAATCGATGTAATTTTTAGAATAATATAGAATCCGAAATACAGGCGATTCGTATTTTGATCGATAGACCTAGGTAATTGAAGCGCAATGTTATAGAAGTGTAAATGATCTCAAATCTTTGAATACTGATGGGCGACACCTAATAAAGCTCAATTTTTGGGGTTTTTCACAACACGCTCAATAGAATATTATGTCCCTGGAAAATGATACGGACTAATAATTTTTATTTTATAACAAGTTTTTATTTTTTAAGCATTTATTATTTAATGCACAAAATGTACCTACTATAGACTTAGAACAAGTGTAAATGAACGTGGCGCCCGAAGGCGAGACCACTGAGACATGATTGGTGAACTAGTGAATAAACCATTCATTGTTTCGAGGGTGTAACGATTGTAACGAGTATTGTGGTGTATATTGACGAAACTATCGGCGATGATGATATTACACAGACAAGTACTCGTGGTCGAACAGTAATCAATTATTAGTTACATTTATAATTTGTATTGAGTTACGTACCTATGTTCACGTTACTTTAAAACTTATGTCAATACAATCTTTTTTTTTTTTATTGATCATTGAGCCCGGTGACTATGGCCATTAGCTGTTTGTTTGTTTGTTTGTAAGGGATGATACTGTTGGTTGGTAAATACGTGTGTGTAGTTTTTTGGCAGATTTTCAAGTGGGCACCCGTAGGTATCCGCCATGGCCGGGGGGGGGGATGGCGGCACTTGTTCCCCGGTCACCGTGACTTGCCCGAAGAAAAATGCCGAAAAATTAAAAAATGTATTGATTTAAAGGTTTAGGCATGAAAATTATTCTTTTATATTATGGTTATAGTTTTCACAATTATTTTTCTCATTAACCAATCATACAAACAAGTGTTTAGTAGGTACTAGGTAGGTACTAGGTACTGTCATAATATTATCTCGAATAGTAACATAAATATAAAAACATATTTTAAAAAGTAACTCGTATAACATTAAATGGAAGTTATAGTTACCTAACGAAACGCTGTAACTTGTAACCAGATACAACTAATCGAGTATAATTTTACCCTACCTCGACTTGCGTTACTAGCAGTATAGGACACGATTATAATTTAATGACCTAAATTATCGGAGTTCTGATCAACTTAATAGTTCATAAAACGGATGACCCGAACCGCGGTAGTGTTTCATTAATAACGATCAAGTATAGATCGATGCTAAATACTAATTAGGTTAAACAATTTGTATTGTGTGCAATATGTACAAAATGAACAGCGTATGGTAATATTATGCTCAAAACGGTTGACGAAAATTTTAATATTATAATTTGATGGCCGTCAGTTTTGCCGTAAAATAATTAATGCATTTGGATCAAGTGGTACAAAGTACAATACGAATCGTGTTAAGTTTCTCGGACGGTTTTCGTCTACTTATAAATAAATTAATGAGGCCATACCTGGTTTTATTGTATTTTTTAGCCACTTCAAGAATGTCGAGTAATAATCAATTATGTAATTTTACGCGCTTTGAAATTATTACCGTTTTTACAGTACCTACCCGCAGGTATTTTCGGGAAATCGGAACCAGAGATTTTTCCGATAATAACATACGCCTACTACATGTAGAATATACAGGAAGAGAATAATGGTTAAATGTTAAAATAATAATAATATGTTAAGTACGATTATGATTTAAACTATTATACTATTTTGAACGTTACGTGTGTATAATAGATAACAGTAGTATGTTTTGGTATGTTCTGGGTCCCCCGCAAATCCGGCGAATCCGGCTACCCCGCCCAGCCTATAGTTATATGCTATCGCGACCGTGCTCGGCCGTGCCCGGCAATGCCCGTCAGTGCCCTCCCCTTCCCATACATGCCCCTACAACCCTATACCGTAAGTGGTCACCCCCCCTCCTCTCCCTTAAAAAAAAAAATAATACATAACGAATAGCTGAATAAGTAAATTAAATTATACTGTGTAATATTAAATTATGAACGCAAGTTTGTGTTCAGGTTCATAATAATATTATCGTTTATTGAAAATACATATGTGTATATTATATTTATTATATAACATTATTTTCTTTTGTTTTGGAATTATTATCACGTATAGTGATTTACATTTAAAAATACATATAACAGGGATGGAAAGTTTCTTTTTCTTTTTGTTTGACTCACGACTCTGCTGAGTGACAATCTGATGAGATGTTGTTGTTGGTTGGTTGATGGGTTGTTGACCTGGTATCTCCGTGATCGGGTAATCCAATGGTGGCGGCACAGCAAACGGTCGGCGGCGGTGACGATTCCTACCGGCTCGTTTGACGATAACTTTTGTTATGTCCGAGCTCGGTAGAACGTACGGTACGGACGACGATATCGTTCCCTGGACCGTTTGATATAGCTGGTGCTATATCCGGTCACAAGGAAGAATTCGTATGCTGACTGTATCGATGTATCGGAGGTGTTTGACTGCTGTTCACGGGGCCTATTTACCAACAATCTCGGTTGCCGCCGCAAACAGAAGTCGGGTTTTTTAGCTCTACTATTCAGTGGTATTCGATTCGTTGGCGAGTCGCTATGGAGCGGTGGCGTGCGTGGTTGGTTCTCTGCTTGATTTGTTTTAAGTTATTAGTATTATTTGGAACTTGACGACTTTAATAACTCATTAATACCGACTGGTATGTGGTGACTTTCATAACCATGGGTGATGCGCGCGATCTAGTGAGTATGTGTTGGGTGTACTGTGAACAGCGTAACACACACGGTCGCACGCACCACCACTTGGCAGCGCAGAGGTGTTCTTATACGGCGGAGCACCGTTGGGTTTGGACTAAACCACGGGGTTCGCTAGTAGTAGCGGTATGGACTGTTCTGTCTCGTTACAACTGTTTAGAGCATATATTATTATTATTAACCATCAATTAAAATATGATATTATGGAATATGAAAGTATACAATTTGAAATTACTGTTTAATGATCTTCATAAAGTAAATAAGACTATTAACTAATGAGTTAGTGTAAATGCATAATTTTATAAGTTTCTCTTAAATCGTTTTTAAATTTTAGTAAACAAATTCATTAATAATCATACTATCTGAGTATTTCAATATAAAGAATATTTATACATATTTAATACATATTATGTATAGTGATGTTTATATAACATTACCAATAACAATAATATAATGGTTAAGTATTTTTCTTCTATTAGTCTAGAAATTTCACATTCATACAAAACTCATTAGAAAAATTACATTATTATATTTATATTAACATGATATATCAAGTTTTCTAATATCTTAATTGAAGATATTAATATGTTATGATAAACGTATTATGAAAAATAGATATACTATATACTTTAACACTATGTAATGAGGCCAGAAAAATCATATATAAGAGAGCTGGCTTCACTCAAAGGAGTCATACTGTTCTTCAAGCTTCTTGTGTACAGTGCACGTATTACTATTGTTATTAGTCCAGTGTTTATTACATATCAGTAAAAATGTTCAAGTGCGGTGTTTGTGATAAAGTTTTCACCACGAAGTCTAATATGCTTAGACATAACAGATCGCATAACAATAAAAAATGTGCATGTGTCGAATGCCAACAAATGTTCAGTCGTCGGGATGACCTTGTAAATCATATTCAGAAAAAAACATGGTATGTATTTTTTTTTTAAATATTATATAATTGAATAATAATTAAAAAATATATAATCACTAACATAAATTTTTTTTATAAAATAGTATAATATTATATAGATATAAAAGTATAGGTCAGTTACGTGTGCACACCCGATCGAGCAACACGCTTATCGTTATCACGCTATCGCATTTATAGCTCTCGTAAGCGTACTGAAGCCCTACGTGTGTACAGGTAATATGAATAAATATTTAACCATTGATCCATATTCACATTTTAACATTATAAACTAATAAAACACCCAAAAAAATGGGTGAACCCCATACCAAAACTAATAGGCTTAATGAAAAACTTATTGCCTCATCTAAAGTTTCAACTAACAAACAAAATGTCACAATAATATCTAAAACTGGGCCCTCCGTTGTCATAGCAGATAACGCGACTAATGAGCCTCTTTCATCTCAACACTCCGATAATGACTACAATAGCGACGCAATTAAGACCACCGACAAAAATATTTCTAATCACGATTACATCAACAATACCAACCATATACAGAGCGTGCATAGTATCAATTCCTCATCGCAACAAAACACCAATAATGAACCAGAAAAATACGCTTTTGGAAAAAAATCTTTCGCCGAAACCACTCTCAACTCTACACTACCCAAAAAAGAACACGCAATAGTCTTCGATTCAATCGACAACATACCCCAGATTGAATACATAATTGCAATTAGCAAATTAACTCCACCAAAAAACATAAAATTTACCTCTCGGATAACCAACAACCGATTCTGTATATATCTCAATGACAAAAACACGGTTGATTTTCTTGTAGATAACCATCCCTACATCATAATTAACTCGCATACGACGATCAAAATTAGACGGTTAATAAATCCTGCTAAAAGAATAATCATATCTCATGTCTCACCCGATATACCAAACGAATACATTATATCACACCTAGAATATCATAAAATCCAAATATTATCACCAATTACACATATAAATGCGGGATTTAACATCTAGTTCATATCATAAGCTTTAGACGCCAAGTTTACATCAAACCCGATTCGAAAAACTACCAAAATCCATCCTGATCAATCTCGAAAATACATCTCACAGAATATTCTTGGACGACGACTCGATTCACTGTTTCCTATGCAAACGCAAAGGTCACACAACAAAACAATGCAAAAACACACCAACAGAAACCATAAATACAAATATAAATGAAAACGTATGCAATACGTTCGCAGATACAAATGTTGACACCTCTACAAACAACATCTCACAAACCTCAACTCAAACGTCCCTCCTCGAGGACCCATTCCCGATGGAAACAACATCAAATGACATCACATTATTGACTCCAAATACAACTGATATCAAAAAAAGACCAGCATTCTCTTCAACTTCATCAAACCTAACCAACGATCCGCCTTCCTCCAAATCCCCTACTCAAGATAATATATCAAAAGAAACTACGTCCAAACCAAAGACAATCAAAATATCGCAACCAGCAACCAAAAAATTAAAACGAAATCAATCCATAGAAAATATAGTCTTAAAGCTCGATAAAATTCTCGAACCCACCAAACCCAAGTTTGAAGAAATGCCCAACAAAAAAATTAATTATGAACAGTTTAAGTTCATAATTGAAAACTCGCTCGGCGTATCCAACCCAGCTTCAATTTTAGATGATTTTAACATTACATGTCTTGAAATGATCGAGGTCATAGAAAAAATCAAGCCTACAATTAATACTCCAGGCATAAAAAACAGATTGACGCGACTTTGTAATTCTCTCCCCGATAAAGCGCTGTCCACTAAGCCCTCCCAAACTGAATAAAAATAACAATTAATAATACGAAGCCACCCAAACATCGCTTCGATAGTGGCAACATCTAAGTTAACAAATAAAATAAAATAAAAAGTAATGAAAATATTGCAATGGAACATGAATAGCTTCTATAAAAAGCTAGATGAACTTAAGATTTTAATATCTGATATCTCACCCGATATAATATGCCTACAAGAAACCAATTTCACCGATTTAAATGCCGCTAAACTCCCTTATTTCAATGAATATAGTAAATTCAGAACCTCCGGACTCAGAGCCAGTGGTGGAGTAACAATATACATTAGTTCTCTATACCCTTCCAAACAAATCTTTATATCAACTCATCTTGAAGCAATAGCAGCATCAGTAAAACTTAATGATATAGAAGTTAATTTATGCAATATATACCTTCCCAACCAACATACCTTTTCGAAAAAAGACCTCGAAAATATAATTAAGCAACTACCTAAGCCTTTCATTATAACAGGCGACTTCAACAGTCACAACATCATACGGGGCTCTCAAAATACAGACAATAGAGGAAAAGTAATAGAAAAAATCCTAGAAAGTGAAAACTTGGTACTACTCAACAGTATGGAACCTACGCGCATAAACCCAATTAACGGTAACCTTTCAAACATTGACCTGACATTTTCAAATGCTTCCCTCGCTCAAAGACTCGACTGGTCGGTATCAAAAAATATTACCAGCAGTGATCACTTCCCTATTGTCATACAACTCATTACCCGTCATAATGACAGTACCCCCAAACTCGAGAGATAGAACTTAAAAAACCCCGATTGGCTACTTTTTTCCCAATTGCTCGAAGACAAAGTAACTAATATAAATTTATCTGAGATCAAAAACACTGAAGAACTGGTCGACGAATTCACAGAATCAATAATCTCAACTGCTAAATTAAGTATAGGAATATCAAAATCCAAAACGCCAAAACCAAAAGTTCCTTGGTGGAATCTAGACATAAAAAAAGCAATTAAGGACAAAAATGATGCACTTAAAAAATTCCAAAAAACTAATAATCCGGAGGACTTCATTCAACTTAAACAGTTAAGAGCTAAATCAAAATTCTTGATAAAATCAAGCAAAAAGTTGACATGGGAAAAATTCACTAGTAGCATAAACGAAAAAACTGACTCCAAACTAGTTTGGAATAAAATCCAATCACTTAAAGGACTCCGTCGACACCGAAAAATTAATCTAATCAACACTAACACAAATCTATTATTAAACAACATCGAACAAATATCCAATAACCTAGGCGAATATTTTTACAACAACAGCAGCGATAAAATCTACAAACCCAACTTTCTAGCTCATAAAGATAAATGCGAGAAAGAAGATATAATTAATACCGCCAATCAAAACCATGCAGACCAAATCCTCCTCAACAAGCCAATTAACCTTCACGAAATAACGAATATGCTAAAAAAATGTAAAAGCAACAGTCCTGGACCCGACTCTATCCCTTACTCGTTCATTCAAAATTTTAGCATTAAAACTCTCGAATTTCTCCTAAGTATATATAATCGAATATGGAATGAGGGACACTGGCCAAAAAAATGGAAAGCAGGTACCATAATACCAATACTCAAACCCGAAAAAAACCAATTTAAAACTGAGGGATATAGACCCATAACTCTTCTTAATACCATGTGCAAACTATTTGAAAAAATAATAAATCACAGACTCTCATGGTTTTTAGAGAAAATATCTATTTTCTCCCCAAAACAAAATGGGTTTAGGAAAAATAGATGCACTATGGATAGCTTACACGAAATTAACGAAGAAATCAAACTAACATTAGAAAACAAGCAACTCATGGGCGTAATTAACTTAGATATAGCCAAAGCATATGACACAACTTGGAGGCACAACATTATTATCAAACTAAACACAATCCTATGCCAAGGTAGACTGCTCAACATTATAACCAATTTTACCTCAAACCGAAAATTCCAAGTAAAAGCCAATAACCACTTATCCAGGAAATTCACCCAAGAAAACGGAGTTCCACAAGGTTCTGCTCTTTCAGTAATACTTTTCCTGATTGCAATTAATGACATCACTCAAAATTGCAACCCTCCAGTAAAATGCAACTTATTCGCCGACGACTTCAACTACTGGTGTAGGAGCAACAAAGTCGAAACTGTTTAAAACTTTTTACAAATAACCACCAACAACCTAGAAAAATGGGCAAACAAAACCGGATTCAACTTCTCTCCTGAAAAGTCCTCTTGTTCATCTTTTACAAAAAAAAAGAGCCAATGAGCTAGTTATTAAAATAAACGATACCCCAATTGCCAACAAAGATTCTGTTAAAATGCTAGGGGTAATATTTGACAAACGTCAAACCTGGTCAACCTACATAAAACACCTAAAAAAAACCATAAGCAGCTCACTAAAAACAATTAAAATCTTATCACACACTTCATGGGGAGGTGATTCCAAATCTCTAATAAAAATATACAACGCAACCATTCAATCCAAAATCAACTACGCGTCAATATTATACAGAACAGCAACCAAATCTACCCTAAAACTGATAGATACTGTTAATAATAGCGGACTAAGACTAGCAATAGGATGCCTTCCGGAGCAGCCCTACACTCAGCATTTATAACATAGCCGGCATACCCCCTCCTACACTGAGAAGAATAGAACTATCCATTAAAAACATCGCTAGACTTGCTAGTCGCAACGGAGACAAATACAGTAACATAAACAATGAAATTGTCAAGCTGACCAATGAAATCGATTTCTCCTCAGTCAAAATCATCCCTCGTGAATCGTACATAGCCCCCCCTTGGGAAAACAATTACCTAACCAATACCGAGCTAAGCGCCTTATCCAAACCGAACACAGCCCCCCAGATATTTAAAAGACACTTTCAAGGAATCCTAGATGACTTCAAGAACTTTCAAAAAATCTATACCGATGCCTCAAAGTCATGCAATGGGGTTGGAATTGCAATCATACTTGAAAATCAAAACTTAACTTTCATGCTTCCCAATGATTGTTCAATATTTTCTGCGGAAGCTCTGGCAATTCTAAAAGCCATAGAAGTAATAAACACCTCACCACACTCCAATTTTTTAATTCTCAGTGATTCCCTCAGCGCCATAAACAGTGTTAAAAACAAAACCCACCCTGGTGACATTGCCATCCTCATCCAAAATAAAATTGACGAAGCTAAACAAAAAAAAAACAAATTATACTAACATGGATTCCAGGGCATACTGGTATCTCAGGTAACGAAACTGCGGATACATATGCTAATATGGCCATCTCCGACATGAACACGCCATTACTAGACGTCATAACATATGACGACTTTAAAAACTCACTGAAAACATATATTAGAAAAAAATGGCACATATCCTGGAATAGCCAGAATACTAAATTAAACCAGATCAAGTCAACAACTTTCAGATGGGATAATGCCAACCTCAATCGAAAAGAAGAAACCGCCTTAAATCGTTTAAGAATAGGACATACTAGACTTACCCATGGATATCTCATGTCCAATGACGAACCCCCCTTCTGTGAAGCCTGCGGCCAACATCTCACCGTAAAACACATCTTGACTGAATGTCATGTTTACGACCAGGAGCGAATGGACCTCAACTTAACCGAAACCCTCGACTCAACTCTCGGACCACAACCTGATCAGAACAAAAAAACGCTTAAATTTCTTAAGCCAACTAATTTAATTAACAAAATATAATTGTATCTATGAACCCTGTATCTATACATTATCTAAATTGTTATTAAAAATTGTGAACTAATGGCCTTTGCTGCCGAGTTGTTTTTTAAGATCAATAAAAAAAAAAAAAGTATAGGTATAGGTATAGTAAATAATTGGATATTAGTATATAATAATATCATAGTTAGTTTATATTAATAATCGAGAATAAATTATTCACTAACACTTCTATAAAATAATATAATATTATATTATACCATAGGTATTCATATAAAATAGTATAACGAATAATATTATATAAATAAAGAAATAGTAAATAATTGAATATTATTATATTGTATATAATAATAATATCATAAGTTTATTTAGTTATTTAAACGAACATTTCATATTTAATATTAATAATCGAAAATTATTCGATGACATTATACGTTTCTATAAAATAGTATAATTTTAAATGAATATAAAATTATATAGTGTATAATAGTAAATATAGAGGATTATTAAATAATTAAATATTATTATATAGTATTTAATAATAATAATAATTAGAATAACAATATCTTAGTTTAATTTAATTATTTAAACGAATATTTCATAGTTTATATTATTATTAACACAATCAAGAATTAGTCACCAACATACATTTCTATAAAATAGTATAATATTATATAAATATAAAATTGTGTAGTGAATAATATTAAATATAAAGGAATAGTAAATAACCAAATATTAGCATTTAGTATAGATATAATAATATAATATAAGTCATAAGAAAAATCTTCGATTCTATAATTATTTATGTCTCTATATTAGGTTTCATTAAATATGGTGCTGAATACAATAAGGCTATGTGTATTGCGGTCGGACAACATTCATTAAGTGAGTAGTATTTATATTATATTATTTAAATGTATTAAGCTCAATAATAATAATAATTATTATTTTATTTGATAAGGTTCGGGTGTATTGGATAGTGTAGCGTCCTCGTCAAATGCGAATGTTATCATTCCGCCGCAAGCCCCCACCCCTCGCACTACGTCAGTTAAACGTACTAAACCCAACTCGGCGCGTAACATTGTAAGTTTAAAAAGGCCCGCATAGGAATGGTTAATACGCCGGGTTTTATCGAGCTCGACTCTTCGCTG
Organism: Metopolophium dirhodum; assembly: GCF_019925205.1. Taxonomy (NCBI): domain Eukaryota; kingdom Metazoa; phylum Arthropoda; class Insecta; order Hemiptera; family Aphididae; genus Metopolophium; species Metopolophium dirhodum. The sequence goes on from NC_083568.1 coordinate 27,096,882, forward strand.
GATAGGACCGTAGTATGGTATTATAGGGGGAATACTGACAACTGTCTGAGCTATCCAGCGTTTTTAGAGTCGATAAAACTCGAGTTGGTGAGTAAAATCAATTATTGCGTACGTATTAACCCTATAAAATATAATTTGAAGTTGGAGAGCGTGTACGCACATAGGGAATTACCAGTCGAGGATAGGGCTTTTAAAACCGTGTCGAGGGAGGTGTATATACATAGCAACGTGAGTGCTATGGTCGATGAGGACTTCGCAGCACTCATGTCAGAGGAGGATAGGTATATTAAAAAGGGGTCGGGTTCACCCTTTCCAGTATCGATGGCTTGCTGTTAGGTATCTATGAGCATACCCCTCTTGGAGGGTCATCGTATATTCCACTCCCAGAGAACATTATGCGGAAAAAGGCCGTCATCAATCCTATGAATATTGATGACGATTGCTTCAAGTGGGCTATTCTAGCCAAACACGTTCCAGTAGTTAACCAAAGTCGTGTAGGTCAAAATTATTATAATGAGGCGCATCGATACGATTTTTCCGAACTATCCTCCCCGACACCTATATCGGAAATCTGTATATTTGAACGACGAAATAGGGGGTGTCGGTAAATGTATACGGATTGAAATCTGGTAAGGGGGGTAAAGGGGGGAAGGGTGGTAAGGGGGGAAAAGTCGGTATTGAGAGTGTAGTGTATCCGATCAGAGTTGTTGAAAACGAGAAGGCTGAACATCTCGACCTGCTCGTGATTGAAGGCTCGGAGCGGATGCACTACACGTACATTTCGAATTTTTCACGGCTGGTACGAACCCAGAAAACATTACATACCAATCGACTTTTCATTTGTAAGATATGTTTCACCTCGTTCGATGAACGGGTTAAAATTAATAAATTGTGCGGTAATGAGGCTCTCCAACAACACATGCGGTTATGCGGGCAGAACAAACCTATTTTACCTGTTATGCCCGAGGAGGGGGAAGTGCTCAAGTTTAACGGGTGGGCTAGCATGCAGCGTCATCCGTTTGCGATATACGCTGATTTTGAAGCCCTCCTGGAAAAACAGACGGAGCGGGTGGGTGCGAGCACTGACGGGATACATGCGCATCATCCGATGAGCTACGGGTACTTTGTGAAGGCGGCGGTGGACGTGCCCGTAGTGATTATGGATAAATACGACATACCACAGGCACCTGTAGTGTATCGCGGGTCGGAATCACGTGACGAGGTGGCCAAAAACTTTGTCGCCAGTGTGACCGCGCTTACGACCAGGTTGGGGAACCTACTGAAGGCGACTAATGTGCCGATTTCGATGAGTGTGGAGGAAGTGCGTGTGCGTAACGCGAAGAATGTGTGCGATATGTGCAAGTTAGCGTTAGTAGTATCATTTGGGGAGTTCAGACCGCTGATCCCCGCATCCCCGCATCCTCCGCATCCCCGCATCCCCGCATCCTCGCATCCCCGCATCCTCCGCATCCCCGCATCCCCGCATCCTCCGCATCCCCGCATCCCCGCATCCCCGCATCCCCGCATCCCCGCATCCTCCGCACCCTCCGCAACCTCCCCACCCTCCGCATCCTCCGCATCCCCGCATCCCCGCATCCCCGCACCCTCCGCACCCTCCGCACCCTCCGCACCCTCCGCAGCTTATCGTTCACGTGCGCGACGTTGTTATCAATAAGTGTAACCTTATCAGTAATTAACTCCTCATTAGTGATAACGATTATCCGTAACGTGTGCGGTGTATAAATCTCCTTATCAGTAATTAACTCCTCATTAGTGATAACGATTATCCGTAACGTGTGCGGTGTATAAATCTCCTTATCAGTAATTACTACTATCAACGTTGAGTGTGAAATTAAAAATAAACATATATTATTATTAAATATCGTATGACGCATATATTTATTGTTATGACGGTGTAGATTTATTCAAATAGCCGGAAATCACGAAATAAACGCTTATTGATATAATTCAGAAATATCTACTGTATGTCTACATTTGGAGTACGGTGTAGGTTTTTTTGAAAACGATCAAATAGCCGAAAATCACGAAATAAACGCTTATTGATATAAATCAGAAATATCTACTGTATGTCTACATTTGGAGTACGGTGTAGGTTTTTTTTGAAAACGATCAAATAGCCGAAAATCACGAAATAAACGCTTATTGATATAATTCAGAAATATCTACAACACGTGAATGTGAAACGGACACTATATAGGCTCCGCAAGAGTCGGCATTCAATCAGTCTGTCGTCAAGTGTACACACGTACGATTCTCCTCCGTCTTTATTATATTTGTTAAGTGTTTACAATTTTTCCAAGTCTTTATTATTATTATAATAAACAATTTTTAAAAACATGGCTGGTTCAATTGAAGACAACGCTGCATTATACAAGAAGAAGACCTTTACGTATGTACCACCATCACCACCGGCTGAACTCATCGAAACCACAAGCTACACGATCAACTTTACAGCACGCAAATTCATACTTGTCGGTGTCGATCCTACTGATAATTTTCAAGTCACCGTTCATTTATTAACACCATCGCGTCATGTTAAAATATCGCCGGATTTCCTGAGACGCATATTCTCTATGATGGGGCATATCTTATCATTTATATTAGATACGGTCCAGTACAAGCGCATCATATTTCTTGAGACGGAATTTCATAAAATATCCAGTATGGTGTATGGCGGAGAAAATGTGCTAGTAATAGAGTCAAAAACTCAGGACGGGTGCAGAGTACTGTTAAATCGGGAGGACTTTATTAAGCTTCAATATCTTGAATGTAGTATTTTCGAAAGTATTGTACGGAAAGAAATAAACACTGCTCCATTAATTACAAGGCAATTTGACGATTTTGCGATGTATCTACATGAGAAATCTGCTCACCTTAAATCACCACCGAAAAATTTAGAAGATATGTTAATATTCATTAAAAACGTACAAGACGATCGAACGGAGAAAATTTACCCAAACATGATCGGTCAAATACAAATGTATGCAACCGTACAACTAGCTGAAACTGTGTTACAACAGTTGACGCATGAGGTAATTCATAAATATAGTAGTACATGTGAAAAAAAAAAATATTTAATACAATTTTAGTTACAGAATGGTCAAATGGATACACCAACGTCTCCAAGCTATTCGCCGGTCAGCAATATATTCAGCATGCACGACGATTCATCTGCACGTGATGGATTTAATCAGCCTAAGGATGATATTTTAGCTAAGGTAATTTATATAAACATAGTTTTAAAAATAAAAACACAATATTTATTTTATATTTATTTTTCCCAGGCACTAGATCATATTGACGGACCTGCACGGACACCAGCCGAGATTCGCAACCCGCAGGCATGCGAGGTAAACGATGGGCCTGATTTTTTCTACCAATTCAGGACGATATCACCACCACAACCTTACCCAACTTTCACCGAACATCCAGTGCCATCACACAAACGATCTCAGTCAACCTTCGCCAAGCATCCGACGCCAGTACGTGATGTTAAGCGACGTCTATTTTAATATTTGTATGACTAATTTATATGAAAATAAAACAAGCGTGATACTTAAAAAAAAGTTTTTTATTTATTAAAATAATAGTAAAGTTTACAATAAGTATTTACAAGGTTCTTACTTCTCCATTAAATGGATTATAATTTATAATTTGGTCATGTAATATTAAGCAATATGCAGATGTTGAAGCTGGGAACGCTTCGTCTGCTTCTAGTTCAATCCTGAGGTCGACGGTTGATGTTTTCACGTTATCGTTCTGTCTGCTCATGTCAACAACTATAATTGGAGACAGATTTTTGAAATCTTCTCGATTCAACAGAGGTTTCACATCTTCATGTCCGTAGTAAGATTTCTGGAACTCGGCATACGTGCGATATAATGTCGCCATCTTATTCTTGGTAAAGTCACACTGAAAATCTTCATAGGGGAATACTTCTGCGTTTAAATAGACCTTTAGGTTTTTTATTTTACAATGGTCGAAACACGACATTGCTTTAGTCGGACTATTTTTCCTAGCGGTTTGAAAACCGATTATTACATACCTAGGTTTTTCTAATTTGTTGGATGTCTTCACTTTCCACGAATGCGAAGTGTTTTGAGGTAAAAATGGATATTCACACAGTTCCCACGATCTAAACGCACATGTCAGTGGTTTCTGACTATTGATTACTTTCAACAGTCTAATTTTTTCTCTGTCACTAACTCTCACTATAGGCATCCGCCACAATATTTTTGTTATGTTTATTTTAACGTCTTTTAGTTTAGGAGCGTCTGCGACAACTTCATTATTTTTAAACTGCTTGATGGCATTGATATCAATCGATGCTCTATTTAATATAAGTTGCTGATTACAGTTTATTAAAATTCGCTTATAATCTTCACAAAAACCAAACAAATCTTTAAGATTAATACATCCGTTAAAATGGTCGTTATCGATAAAATCTTTATTAGCAGTTTTAATTTCGCTATCCCAAGCAGCATTATGACGCGATGAAATATTTGTTTTATTATACGAGCAATATCCTTTTAATGTGGACGATATACCCGGATTGACGAGTTTCTGAATTTGAGTACCGTTTATTTCGTATTTCATTTCAGAGAAAAGAAATGCCAGTCCGTTGTTTATGAATCTAATCTCGTCAGTTATTTCCACAGGTTTGATTATTGTCCCCTCGATGTAAATATAACTCTCACATGGTAAAGTATAAGACTCTGTGTTATGCAGAGCAATACGCACCTCATCGTTATTGGAAAGAGCAGATGTTGAATACGGTAAAAAAGAATGATAGTCAATTTGAGTTATTTTACAATCGTCGGTGTATCCAGCCGTTACATCCAAATACAAATCGTCCATATTAAATAGCGTTCAGCGAGCGTAGAAAAGCCAAATTATCTGCTGTTAGACTATGATCAACTTGTTTACGTTTCGAATATTTCTTCTTCTTCGGAGTTGTTACCTTTCTACTGTTTTTAATACGACTGACAGGTTTTACATAATATGTAGTCCTATTTATATTACAAAATTTCAGACCCATCACAAGTCTTGAATTAATAATCGTATCGATACTGGCTCGCCTCGTAGATCGACCAACTCGTTGTCTTGATTTTTTAAAATTATACTCGCGTGCGTTATAGATGTAGAATTAATTGGGTAAAATACCAAATGTGTTGGAACCTCTATTATTTTATAACCTGGAGGTACATTCGGGTAAAACTCATGTATTGTATGGCACTGCTTACCGTTAACGAATGAACCCATAACCAGATTTGAGTCGATATATATACAGTTTGTTTTAGTAATATTGACCAACGCATCTGATACGTGATTGACATTAGCACCATACTTACGGTTTTTAAACCCCAATAACTGTCCTATACTATCAGACATGGAAAAATCTACAGTTTCGCTACAAAACATTGAGCATTTTAATGTAATATTATCTGCTCTCAACATGAATAAAGTATCTGAATTAGGTAATACACGTATTATTGCCGCTTCGATTTCCTTCAACTCATAAGATCCAGTGGGTATTGTATAGCTTCCGCTTGTACGCTTACCAGCGATATTATTTGTGATTCCTATTTTGCTGCATTTTTCGTTTACATTAGGTATAGAATTATTTGTTTGAAAACCCAGCAGACAGATTTTAGCATTTTTACTGACTTCTATAGGTGGAAAAAAGTCGCATGACAATTCACTCGAGTTGCCGGTTAACGTTATAGTGTACATGATAAAAATTGTAAGCACAAGTGACCACAGTTTGTTGTATTATATTTTTGATGTCTATCGTAATTATATTCGATACTGCACCCGTTGAAATATTTCTGTAATTCTAACGGAGGGGGTAAGTTTCCGTAGCTGTCAAAATATTTAACTTGTTTTCCGATTTTCTTATACGCTACCCAATGAGTACCTGTACCGATTTCAGTGTCTAAATTAACTACAGCCGACTCTTGATTTTTTAAACGTTGTGGCAACTTGTCTCTAGAAAATACGCCAATGAAATGAGGTATTTTCAACATGACAGCGTATTTTATAACCTCATAATCGAACAACGCTCTATCGGGTAACGTAACAATTAGTTTTTTGACCTAGACTTCTTCTTCTTCTTAACTGATCCGCCCTTGTATGGTGCTAGGTATAAACCTTTACCTTTTACGATTTTATAAGAACTACCCTTGTGAGGTGCTAGATATAAGCCTTTGCCTAAATGAATAGGAGTGTTTTTACCAGAATTTAATTCTTTCACGACTTTTACTATATTACCGACACCTCCGGTAAGTGCACCTAATGCAGATAAACCAGCAAAAATAGGTATTAATGGTAAAACACCGCCCTTTTTCGGTATCGGTATAATCCTTGGAGTTTTAGTCTTCTTGTTTTTAGATTTTTTAGATTTTTTCGCAGCTGACAGACATGTTTTTACTAATTTAGTTATATTTCTTTCGTTAATTTTATTTTTGATCGAATTTTTAGCAGCCAAAACCATTTGTTTAAATCCGCAACCAGCTCCAATCTTACGTTTGACCTTCATGGCTGTAGTGACCAGCCAAGACGCAGCTTTTTCCTTGATACCTGTGTTTTTAGATTTAAACACTTCCCAAGCTTGATTTTCTAATACTTCGTCCGCTCTGTGTCTATCAGTTAGTGAATTACTTTCTTCGTATGCGATATCGTGGGCTCTGGCCAACTCGTCAAGACGGTTTATTCCGCGTTCTCCACGCGCTAGTCTTTCTTTTAATTTGGTTCCGGGACCGGCAAATCTAAAAACAATTAATCACAAAATTTAAAACGGATTTATTAGTCATAATATATTGTAGCGACTTACCTATAACCAGGTAAATGTAATTCCACGGGTAAATGATTTATAACAGAGTTAATAAGACCGGAGCCTTTATTGTTGTTTCGCTTACGAACGTGAGACATCGTGTGACGCTATCGCTAACATAGCACCTATATTTATAGTGAAAAATTAAAAAAAAATGCGCTTTATCGAACAAGAGAAAAAACTCCGAATTTATAATATTGATTCTCCCGAGACAATTCAACAGAGACATGGTGAAGTTTTCCCAAATACGATAAGGTCGTTGGTACTTGGGAGCTCTGGTTGTGGTAAAACCAATCTGATGTATTTTCTACTCGTCGATGAAAACGGTTTGCGATTTGAAAACGTTTACATATACTCCAAGACGCTGGAACAACCGAAATATAAATTACTGAAACGTATTATTGACGGTATTGATGGTATCAACATTTTTACCTTTTTCGAGAATGATAAAGTAATTCCACCCGAGAAAGTTTTACCGAACTCAATTTTTATCTTGGATGATGTTATCGGAGAACAACAAAATGTAATAAGAGATTATTTTTCTCGAGGTCGCCACAATAAAATTGATATATTTTATCTGGCTCAGAGTTATTCAAAAGTACCTAAACAGCTGATACGTGATAATGCAAATTTAATAGTATTGTTCAAACAAGATGAAACTAATTTAAAACATGTATATCAAGAGCACTGTTCAGGGGACATGACATATGTACAATTTAAAAATTTTTGTATGACATGTTGGAACCGTGAGATGTTTACATTTGTTGTTATTTGTAAAGATTGTGGGCGTGATAACGGACGTTATCGTTTTGGGTTTGATACTTATGTGCTTATATAAGGCGATACAATTAATAAATATTATCATTTAAAACGTAGTCATGACGGATGCAACTACTGTTCTAGATGAGCTTGTCAAAGCTAAGGAAAGTATTAAACGTAAATATATCGCATTAAAAACAGGCTCGGATAATGTTCAACAACTAATGACACAGACATTAAAACCAATAATCGATCCATTAACTAAAATATCGAATAAACCTCGTTTAAACAAAGAAAATATTAACGTCAGCTCGAAAAACTCATTTGCAGACGACTATCAACAGGAAATTGAAAATTGGCTACAGTCTACAGACTTGGATAAAATATACGGTCCGAAAAAACTTCCAAATGGCCATATTATATTGGGCGATAAAGAAGTAAAATTCATCGAAAACACTATACTTATTGACGACGGTACTGTTTATAACTTAACCTCAGGTCTTATTCAGTTATTATTTTTGAAAAATCCGCTTGTTTATACCGATAACGATTTAGATGTGTATAAATCTATATTGGCACAGACATCAGCACATATAGCTATTGGAAGAAAAATAATAAAAAAGGGTGGCTTTAAATATACATCAATCATCAATAAATTATTTCCCTCGGGCAGTGGACTGTCTATGAAATTGCAGAAAAATAACTTAGTATATTGGGACAATCCAAACGAGTTGGTCGATCGATTACGTCTACTTCTAGCGTCAAAGGCCGCTGGTAATACAGGCGTTTCAAACGAAATAATATCGATTTTCGAGGAATTACGTGAGGCCGGTCTAATAAAGCGAGTTCCAGATGTCTAAACGGGAAATCGCTAACGAACTTCATAAACCAGCAAGGAAAAATTTCACTAGGCGTCGAGTTAACGTCTATGGAAAAAATGATTTATGGCAAGCTGACTTGGTTGAAATGATACCATATTCAAAAGTAAATGGTGGTTACAAATACATCCTGGTTGTAATTGACTGTTTTACGAAATTTTCTTGGGCGAAACCGTTAAAGTCTAAGACAGGTAAAGAAGTTACTAGCGCGATGGCTACAATATTAGTCAAACGTTCACCAAAACTTTTACAACTCTATAACGGAAAAGAATTTTACAACACCACTTTTGACGCTTTGATGAGCAAGTATGGCATACACAAATATTCAACTTTCAGTATTCTAAAGGCTAGCATCGCAGAAAGGATGAATCGTACTTTGAAAGGGAGAATGTATAAGGAGTTTACTGCACGTGGCTCTCACGAATGGGTTTCAATTCTACCAAAGTTGCTCGACGAATACAATAATTCACCACACAGGACGATAGGAATGACACCAATACAAGCAGATTCCGACCCCGCCTCAGTGGTAATAAAACAGCGTAAAATTAATAATGAAAAAATTAAATTCAAGGTCGGTGATAAAGTTCGTATAAGCACACAGAAAGGCGTATTTACAAAAGGTTATTTACCAAACTGGTCTACGGAAATATTCGAGATTATCAAAATAAATAAAACATTGCCCGCTACATATCAGTTGCAAGATTATATGAGTAACCCTATTGCCGGTTGTTTTTATTCTTCGGAAATAAGCAAGACCGATTTCCCAAACGAATATTTAATCGAGAAAATTATTCGCAAAAAGGGCGATCAAATGTACGTCAAGTGGCTAGGATTCGATAATATACATAATAGTTGGATAAATACACGTGATGTTAAAAAATAGTGTCAGTCGTTTTATAACTATGAACGTGTTTGGTAGTTCTCAGGTGAGTGACACTAGGAGAATTATTTCAGATATTCAGTCAAGTAACAAAACGATACTAAATGATACGAAACTCCAACAGAAAGAAATTGATACTTTGAAAAGTAATATTGTTAATCTACATGATAAGATACAATTGTTGGAAAATAATATACAAACAAGTAATAAGTCTTTATTAAATTGCGAAAATCGTATGTCGGAGCTATTTAATAACTGTGCTGAAACTAGTACAGCAATCGCTATCCAGGGGCTTGACGTGGCTCAATTAAAAGCTGAAGTAAATCGTATAACTGGAATATTTGATGAAAATTCATTACCGAATCATGGAACATATATTTCAGATTTAAACTCACGTTTAGAGATCATTGAAGGCAAAAAAATTAAGAAAACTTAATTTTATTTAATATACTTACTAATTAGTTGGTTAAATATATGAGAAATTGAAGTATAATTTCAGTCGACCTGTATACCCCATTGTGTGCGGTAGTCCTCTGTCAGTGATATAAATATTTACAATAATTTAATAAAACCTGTAATTATGTCGTCGGCTATCGTAGACATGCATTGCATTCTTGGAACAAAAAATACATATTTTATTAAAGAAATGTCTATAGTCGACACAGCAACGTGGGCAACTCAACACTGGATTTTTAAAAATTCAAAAACTATACAAGACAACAAGAGTGAAAAAACTAACAAGTGGCTGGAACATAACTATCATAAACTAACTATAGAATATGGTGATGTTGAGTATGAAGAATTAAGTAGAATATTGAACTCATTAAAATTCACCTGCATTTATGTCAAAGGCGAACAGAAAAAACAGATGCTCGCAGAATTTATACCTCAAGTCGCAATAATCAACATCGAAGACCTTGGATGTCCACGTTTGGATCAAATATGCGATGAAGAAACCTTACCTTGCTGTATTTTTCATATGGAATTTAATCCAAAACAATGTACATTCTATAAAGTATTTGCTATAAGGAAATGGTTTATAAATAATTCTTAAAGATTTTTGTATACATTTTATTTAATAAACATAATAATATTTTAACATTGTTTTTTATTTTATTTATACATTTATAAGATTTTTTAATTAAATATATTGGCAAAAACATGGTTATAGCTTAAACAATTATACAGGAAAAAAAAAATATTACAAGAAAACATTGTAAACTATCTTACATATCTAGCAAAAGCATACTGATACGGTATAGAGTATTTACAAATTATACAATATAAAAATTATACATTTACATACAAAGTATACATTATAAAGGTGTTAATACTACAAATTTATACACTAATCTAATATTTTACAAAAATATTTACAAATTACACAATAATCTATTATCAAGTATTTACATTATATAACAATTAATAGGATAATATTTACAAGTTATTTACAATAATCAATATATAACAAAACAATAAAACTATATAACAAAAAAATAAGTAAAGTTTCTGAAATAAAACTATTTAGTTGTGTAACAAAGAAGCTCCCTCATAAACTCTTTATCCAGTTTACTCAATCGTCGCCCTCTGTCATCTACCTCATAGTCGAGTTCAGGCCATTCATCCTCGGGTTCATCTTCCCTATAAAATATAAAAGTAAAATCATTACAATAATTTAAAAATATATAAATGTATTAACTCACTCTATACTATAATGTCCATGTGCTAATGTATGTATTTTATCCTCTAGCACCACCCTCTTGTCATCATAGCTGTTATACGTTAATTTCTTTGTTTTTATCGTCATCAGTTGGTGGTTGAATGATCTTATCGATACATTCTCTGTATATAATTCCAATCCATCCTCTTCAAACAAACACTTCCTATGATCTTCAAGAGTCATGTGGTTTTTAACCACATGACCTCTTATCCCCTTCGCTTTGATTTTTTCACCACCAACTCTTTCCTCCGGTCCGGCATACACATTGAAAGCATATGACTTGGCTCTCAATCCACAGAATTCAGTAATTATATCACCATCCACTTCATCAGAAAAGTATCCTGGGGACTTCTTTCTTTCTATCACATAGCACGGATGGTCACTGGGTAGGTTACCAGTATCCATCCGGTCCAACAAGCTACTGTTAGCCGCCAAGTCTTTGTAGAAGTCATCCGTTTGAATGTGATACACTAGTGAATCTAGAAAAAGAATGATATTAAATTAATATATTATATACATGAGATTAATTTAATTATATTTACCTGTGTCAGTATACATAAGAGTTAATCTAGGGCCATAGTGTTTCTTCATTACATTGTAATGATAGTCATACATCATTGTTTTTGATATGTCTAGTACTGCAAATCCTGAAAAATAATAAAATGTGTTAATAGATGTATGATAAAAGTGGTAAAAAAAGTATATTTACCAATATATATAGGTTTATCGAATCTAATAATTGTATTCTCTAAAGCGACAGCGTTTAGGTTTTCATTATAATTGGTACAGTGTTTGAATGTACACTTGTTAATCAGTTTCTGCAACCTCCTCTCACACGACACCAACTCCATCTTCATCTCTTTCCTCTTCGATTGCATTGTTTTACCTGTAAAAATAAAATATTAATAAAAATATAATAAATAGTATAAAGTAACATACCAAATACAGCATTGTTCATCAGCTTAAAAAAGTCTTTCTCAAAATCGTTCTTAGCCTTCTTCCTCATCTCTGTGTTTAACTTAATATATTTAGCCAACCAATCCGACTGGCTAAACTGAATAACTCTGTGTACCTATAAAAAATAAGAGAAATGTTAAAAATCTGCTTAAAATCTTATAAAATATAAATATTTACTTTTTCAACTATCAAACCATTCTTAATGGCCTGCTGTAGGTTCCTATAATGTATGATGTAATTCTCCTTTTTCTCAAATGTCGCCATCAACTTCCTCACCTTCGACCCTCGAGGCACGCTGTTTTGCGGCAGGAAAGGCAGGTCGTTATGCTTATCATGTAATTTTTGTGGGTATGTTACATCCACCTCATACACTCGCCCTATGGGTGATGTGTCGTTCAAATCATCAAGTCCGTTTAATGTAGGTTCGACCCAGTTGAACCCACCGTACGGCATGTACTGGGACATTGCCCACCCGTACAAGTTGTTACCTATAAAAAAAAAAACTTAATAAGTATGAAAATATTATTAAGTTTTGAAAAAATATACTTACAGTCCTGATACACTATCCACGATTTCTCTTTTGTCTCATCATACCCCGGGGTCTTTGCATTATTCGCCTTCGCATATCGTTTGCTCGCTTGAACCAATCCACCACGTATACCTATAAAAATAAATAAGATTATTATATATTATATACACATTTAAAAATAATATACTAACCATTCTCGAACATCAACAACATGTCGTAATCGTCCAGCAACTGCAGCTTTTGCCCCGTGAACTTAAGCATCGCATCGAAACTAAGTCCAGGGGCGGTGAAATAATGGGCGGCGTCCAGGTTGTATGCCCTCATGCACACGTCGCGGAAGTTTTCGAACACATCAGCCAACAGCAATACATCGATTTTGAGATACAGGTCTGAATACTCGCCCAACGTCGTACAGCCAAAGTGGTCCCAAACCAACTTCGCGTGCTCAAAGTCTTCCTCCTTAATCCCGGTCTCTGTCAACGTACTATAAAATTCTCTTTTCCTCGGTAACCTCGTCTCCTCCAGCCGCTCCCAACTATCCGTGTACTCGTACGGGTACACCCCCTTACGAGTCACGAGCGGCATATCTCCGGCGACAAAATGTTTGGCTGTCTCACGGAAGTTCTCATGTTCGGGTGTAACTAAATTTTCGGCCAGGGACGACAGACTCGACGCCATGAACCGGAACGTGTCGATAAACCGAACAGTGAAGGTACTACTTATATATTTCGAGAAAGATATAAATTTCTCCTCACTGTTCGGTATAACGTTGATCGCCTGTGTATCATACCCAAGTTCAGTGATTATGAAGTGCTAGTCGTAGTTTGAGAGATTATGAAAAAAGACAGGGACAAATTTAGGCTGTTGTAACTCTAAGTTACACCTAGAGCACAAGGTCTGCCTAAATTTACCCGTTAAATGATCATGATCCCTAACCTTACCGCCCCCGGCTAATATGCATTTGCATAAGTTACACGCATTACACTCTTTATGTGTTTTTTCTTCGTCCTCAGTAATGGTTATAGGTATATTCGTCTTCATCAGACCTTCAATTTTCCGGGCCACATCAACTATCGTCTCCACAAAATGTCTCGCCACGTCCGTCCTGTTTTCGCTCCCTCTATGTTTTACCGGCCCCGCCGGTATCTCGTGTTGAACCAATAATTCCGCCGGTACGTCATCGCTCGCCTTCACAAAAAATGTATAACTCATCGGCTCATGATTTTGAATAATTGTTGTGTTCTCCCCTTTTTTCTCCTCCGCCTTCGTCAAGATCGCCTCGAAATCCGCGTAAATGACAAACGGGTGCCTAACCGTGTTTTTCCACGCCCTGAATTCAACACAATCACCCTCCTTCGGCATCTCCGGTAATATTGGCTTGTGCGCCCCACAAATCAATTTATGTTGGTCCAGGGCCTCCTGTCCGCTCAACTTGTATTTATGCCGCCTGTCATCGAATGATGTGAAACACCTCTTGCAAAACACTACTCCCCCATTGTGTCTCGTTTTCTGCGCACGTATGAGCCGTGAAAAATTCGAAATGTAAACATAGTGCGAGTTATTTTCGCCGTCCGTCACCAACAACAGGTCGAAATGATCCTTTTTTTCTTCGTCGACCACACGTAACGGATACACTTCGTACGTTGGGTACTTACGGGGTGCCTGGAATTTTTTGTCGAGGCCGTATACATTTATAGAGACGTTATTATTATTTTTTTCAAATTTGGCGATGTCTGATAGTGGTGTCGGGAACGATATACTGTTAAAATTATAATTTTTCTCATGCTTTTTATAATTTTCTCCGACAAAATATTTATATCTATCAGATAAATTTTCGGCTACAAGCCTCGCCAAAATCGCCCACTTGAAGCACTCCTGATCCGTGTTTTGTGGGTTGATGGTCCCCCGTTTTCTATCTATATATTCCGGTAGTTTAATATACGACGAGCCGCCCATCGGTGTATATTTATACACGGCCAACAACAGCCCATCGATCGACTCCAGTGTAAATCCACTACCCCTCCCGATGTAATCATCTTTCTCCTGAACCAACTTCATATACGCTCTCTCTACAATAGTTCTTATATCGCTGTCAGGGTAAATTTCTGTCGCCACTGTTTTAAATGCCCGGTTCTCCGACGAATTGGGGACGTTGGGCCGGTTGTACGTAGCTTCGAGCTTCAGGTTGAATTTAATAGTATGTTTTTGTACGGAGGTCTTTAATAAAATGACTAGTTCAGGCATGAGGGGTCGGATAAAGTCGGAATAAATCGTTGTATTGCCGATATTTTTAGCATAGTACCAAACTATTTTTCTATTTGCGGACGACAAAATTTCTACAAACCCTGGAGCCTTAACGAGATTCAACCTAACCCTTTTAGCGTTAGCAGCCGAGGCGGTATTGGCCGTAGAAACGCGTTTACCGTTGACGGTAACGGTGTAAGAATCTTTAAAAATAAAAAAAACCTAATATTAATATCTAATAAAATTAATACCGTATCTATTAGAAATCTAATTAACCTCACGAATCTTAAAAAATAGAAAAAAAATCTACTGATATAACTACAAAGTTATAAAAATGTTGATATATAATAAAAATCGCGTTGAAAAAATTAAATCTACCAAACGATCCGACAACCGGTGCAATGCCGGAATACTCCAACTATTACCCCATAGGATGCGACGAGTGAATTGATCGATACAATGCCGGAATACTCCAACTATTATACCATTGATCGCTTCACAGACCACTTGATAAGTTTAAAATAAAAATATAGAATTTATATTTAAAATTTATAATAAATCTAAGTAATTGATTAAGTGTTGTACGATAATTTGCTGAATTTTAAAAATCTATTGAAAAAATTAAATCTACCAAACGATCTGACAACCGGTGCAATGCCGGAATACTCCAACTATTACCCCATAGGATGCGACGAGTAAATTGATCGATACAATGCCGGAATACTCCAACTATTATACCATTGATCGCTTCACAGACCACTTGATAAGTTTAAAATAAAAATATAGAATTTATATTTAAAATTTATAATAAATCTAAGTAATTGATTAAGTGTTGTACGATAATTTGCTGAATTTTAAAAATCTATTTTACGATAATTATTTTTAAAAATCTAATTGATCGAGCAATAATACTTGTCGGTATATCTTTTTGTTTTAAAAATGATCCGTTAAAATCAGTGGGTCTTTTAAAAATCTAATTCTTATAAATAAAACTAACCTGTATCCTCAAATTCGTCCATGGCTTCCATACACATTTCGTCTTCGGTTAACATGTTCGAGCCACCGGCCGGGACATCAGGAACAAATATTTGGGGCGCAATCTGAACTTGAGCTGGAGCAACCTGAACGATTCTTTGCTGTACCGGTTGTGTAATGATCGGTGCAGCAGGCATTGGTCTGAGGTGAGTCGGAACGTTGACGATACCTTAGGAAAAATAATAAATTAATATTGAATAAAAAAAAAATAACAATAAATTAATATTGAATAAAAAAAAATTATAACATACCATGAATTTTTTTCAGATGTCTATTGGCATTCGATTTATAGTTGAATGTCGATGTACATACGGTACACGGAAAACGTATGCCCGCATGAGTTATTTCATGTTTAACCAAACTGTCTTTTCGTTCAAAAACCGACGGACACTGATCGCAGTTGAACATATTTAAAATGTTTGAAATAAAAACGAGATGAAAAATAATATAGTGTTTAAAACACTTGTAAAAATTAAAACACAGAGTGATAATAATTGATTATATTTTAAATAATGTCAAACAAATAATAAATGCTGAAAAACACATGAACGAAGCAAACACATAGAACGTGTACAAGTAACTGTGACACACTGAACGAACACACTGAACGCCGTTGCCTTTTAAACATAGAGTAATAATAATTGATTATATTTTAAATAATGTCGAGCAAATAATAAATGCTGAAAAACACGAAAGGAGCAAACGCATAGAACGTGTACAAGAAACTGTGACACACTGAACGCCGTTGACAACGGCGGCAGCTGCAGCTGGTGTACGACAAGGTCGTATCGATAACAAAGGGATAATAGCCATCTATTCAATAGATATATACGATTATTTGATCGTTTTCAAAAAAACCTACGCCGTACACTAAATGTTGCTATGCTGTAGATATTTCTGAATTATATCAATAAGCGTTTATTTCGTGATTTTCGGCTATTTGTTCGTTTTCAAAAAAACCTACGCCGTACATCAAATGTAGACATACAGTAGATATTTCTGAATTATATCAATAAGCGTTTATTTCGTGATTTTCGGCTATTTGATCGTTTTCAAAAAAACCTACGCCGTACATCAAATGTTGCTACGCTGTAGATATTTCTGAATTATATCAATAAGCGTTTTTTTCGTGATTTTCGGCTATTTGTTCGTTTTCAAAAAAACCTACGCCGTACATCAAATGTAGACATACAGTAGATATTTCTGAATTATATCAATAAGCGTTTATTTCGTGATTTTCGGCTATTTGAATAAATCTACACCGTCATAACAATAAATATATGCGTCATACGATATTTAATAATAATATATGTTTATTTTTAATTTCACACTCAACGTTGATAGTAGGAGTTAATTACTGATAAGGAGATTTATACACCGCACACGTTACGGATAATCGTTATCACTAATGAGGAGTTAATTACTGATAAGGTTACGGTAGTTGCATCAGATGCTGATAGTAGGAGTTAATTACTGATAAGGTTACACTTATTGATAACAACGTCGCGCACGTGAACGATAAGCTGCGGAGGGTGCGGAGGATGCGGGGATGCGGGGATGCGGGGATGCGGAGGATGCGGGGATGCGGGGATGCGGGGATGCGGAGGATGCGGGGATGCGGAGGATGCGGGGATGCGGAGGATGCGGGGATGCGGGGATGCAGGGATGCGGGGATGCGGAGGATGCGGGGATGCGGGGATGCGGGGATGCGGAGGATGCGGGGATGCGGGGATGCGGAGGATGCGGGGATGCGAGGATGCGGGGATGCGGGGATGCGGAGGATGCGGGGATGCGGGGATCAGCGGTCTGAACTCCCCAAATGATACTACTAGCGTTCACCGAGGCCAGGTGTAAAGTCGCCGACCACTGTCATTTGTCGGGACGGCTGAGACATACACTTTGCGCCCCGTGTAACCTCAAGCTTGTCACACCCAAGTTTGTGCCGTGCTTCCTACACAACCTATCGAAATATGACGCACACTTTATCGTGACCGAACTCGGTTACGATAAGGAGTCGATAACGGTAATCCCCAACAGTGAGGAGAACTACATCTCGTTCTCGAAGCACGTCTTGCCTGACTTCAGTGTGAGGTTCCTAGACTCGTGCCGGTTCATGGCCTCGAGCCTGGCTGACTTGGCCGGGAACCTCATCACGAAGCCCGGTGACTTTGAGAAGTTCCGTGAAACCGCCAAGGTGTTTCAGCCCACCGACATGCCGCTCGTCACGCGAAAGGGCGTGTTTCCGTACGAGTACACCGACAAATGGTCGAGGCTCGAGGAGACCGCCCTACCACCGACACATGAGTTCTATAGTGTGCTGCTCGAGAAGCATGTGACCGACGAGGACTATGTGCACGCGACGGAGGTGTGGCGTCATTTCAAGTGCCCGACCCTCGGTGACTACAGTGACCTGTACCTGAAGGTGGACGTTCTCCTTCTGGCCAACGTCATGGAGAACTTCCGCGACCTCTGCATGTCAACGTACAACTTCGACCCCGTTTATTACTATACGGCGCCGGGGTTTACGTTCGACGCGATGTTGAGGTATACGGGCGTCTCGCTGGAGTTGTTAACTGATTAAAACATGGTACTCTTCACGGAACAGGGTATCAGAGGGGGGTTGGTGCAGGCCAGTGAGCGGTACTGTCGGGCCAACAACCCATCGTCGTGGCTCGTCTACCAGGATTGTAAATATACACAACGCTTATACAATTATTAATTATATTACTAACTTTAAATCTATTCTTGCAGGTAACAACTTGTACGGTTACGCCATGGGAGAGTACATGCCCTACGGTGGGTTCAAGTGGTACAAGGGGGATTTGAATCGCTCTCTAGAGCTGTTGGACGGTATGACCGACAAATCCGACGTTGGGCGTATCTACGAGGTTGATATCGCTTATCCCGACAACCTACACGATGCGCACAACGATCTCCCCTTTCTACCGCGGAACGCTGTACCCCCGGGCTCAAAAGTGAACAAGTTGATGGCTACGTTGGAGCGGAAAGACCGATATATTGTACACTATAGGAATTTAAAGCAGGCCATCGCTAATGGACTGATAGTGGAAAAAGTAATATATAACACTTAAAAAATAAATTACGTGAAATTAACCTCGATAAATTTTAGGTTCACAGAGTGTTGGAATTCCGACAGTCGGCGTGGCTTGCCAAATATATTGATTTAAATACCGAGATGAGAAAGAAGGCGAGTAATGAATTTGAACGTGATTTCTTTAAATTGTTGAACAACGCTGTGTTTGGTAAATATCTCGACGATATAATATTAGTCTGTAATTATTACACACACACACACACTATCATTGTATACTATAATATTATTTCAGGGAAGACCATGGAATGCGTTCGGAACCGTATTTCCATGGAATTGGTGTCCTGCCCCCGACGCATGCGAAAACTTATAAATAAACCCACCTTCAAACACGTAACCACGTACACCGAGAATCTGGCCGCCATATCCTTGCAAATGAGTGACATACGTTTCTCCAAGCCTATTTACGTAGGGTTCGCCGTCTTGGAAATAAGCAAGGAGCTAATGTATGATTACCATTACAATGTGATGCGGCGGCACTACAACGATTCCATTAGACTGATGTATATGGATACAGGTATGATATAATAAATATTATTTACACTCATATATATAACGTATGTGATGGCTTTATAGATTCCCTGGTGTATCGGGTGAACACCGACGATTTCTAAAAGGACCTGGTGGACTACCCCGCGCTCCTCGAACGGATGGACACCTCGAATCTCCCCACCACACACCCCTGCTACGTCGGTACGCGTAAGAAGATCCCCGGACTGTTCAAAGACGAAACGGCGGGCCGTACTATGCATGAGTTCATTGCACTCCGGGCCAAATCTTACGCGTACAAAATCGAAGGGGAGGAAAAACTCGTGGCCAAGGGGATTCGAGGGCATGTGGTCCAAAATCATATGATGTTCGAGGACCACAAGCGCTGTCTGTTCGAGGTCGACGACGCGGTGGATGGTTCTGAGAGCGAGGAGGTGGGTGACGACGACGACGACTACACGGAGGACGACTTTGACGATGACGTGACGCTAAAGGGTGAGGAGCTGAAACGACGTGCTCGTCTGATGGCCCGATCGGTCATCGGCACGATCCACGGGAATGCCGCCGCCGCTATCGCCACCACCATTGCAGACGTGAAATTCACTCCAACACCACTTCCTCCGTACACACCGTACACACCGTATAGGGAAAACGTATCGATCCGATCGTTCGAGCACCGCGTCAAAACGATTAAGACCATGAAAATGACCCTTAATCGTTTTGACGATAAACGCGTTGTCGACGACGATCGGATACGAATGCGCGCCTACGGTCATTACACACTACGCATGTGATATCATAATATTTTGTATACTGATGTAAATAATTAAAAAAATCTATTGTTATATAATATTGTATTATGTTTATTTAAATTATATTTATGTAAGTAATTAAAAAAAAAAAAAAATCTATTGTTATATAATATTGTATTATGTTTATTTAAATTATATTTATACATTGTATACAGTAGTAAAATGTATGTCTTAAATTGAATCCTATTGTTGAGTTGACGGCCGGCGGCCGTGCCGTTCCGTGAGCGACCGTGCCGCGAGTGTCCGTGCCGTGTCCATGCCGTTCCGTGAGCGTCCGTGCAATGGGTTGTATTATAGGGGTTTCAGGAATAATTTACAAACCATTTACGTATGGCGAAAACCTTGTAGAATGTGCATTGTTTGGAGTTGAATTCCATATGAAATATACAGCAGGGTAGAGTCACATCTCCGCCACCACATATTTGATCCAATCGAGGACACCCTGAGTCTTCGATGTTAACGAGTGCGACGTGTGGAATATGTTCCATAAGAAGTTGTTTTTTCTGCTCGCCCTTCACGTAAATGCAGTCGAATTTCAGTGAATTCAATATCCGACCGAGTTCCTCGTACTCGACATCACCATATTCCAGACTTAGCCGATGATAATTACGTTCGAGCCATTTATTCGTTCTACGACTCTTGTTGTCCTGTTTAGATCTTGAATTCTTGAAAATCCAGTGTTGGCACGCCCACGTTTCCGTGTCTACCGCAGACATTTCTTTTATCATATATGTATTGTCAACCCCGAGAACGCACTGAATGTCTACGATAGCCGACGACATATTTATTAAATTTATATATCTGACAAAAGACTACCGGGCGCGTTGAAGTATACACTTCGACTGACATTATATCCAACTAACCGGTATATTAAGTTTTCTTAACATTTTTGCCCTCGATGATTTCCAAACGTGAATTTAATTCTGAAATGTATGTTCCATGATTTGGTAATGAATTTTCATCGAATATTCCAGTTATACGATTTATTTCAGATTTTAATAGGTTTACGTCTTGCCCCTGGATACCGATTGCTGTACTAGTCCTAGCATAGTTATTAAATAGCTCTGCCATACGATTTTCGCAATTTAATAAAGACTTATTGCTTGTTTGTATATTATTTTCCAGCAATTGTATCTTTACATGTAGGTTATCAATATTACTTTTCAAAGTATAAATGTCTTTCTGTTGGAGTTTCACATCGTTTAGTATTGTTTTGTTACTTGTTTGAATATCCGATATAATTCTTTTGCTCTCACTAGCCTGAGAACTACCAAACACGTTCATTGTTAAAATTCGACTGACACTATTTTTTAACATCACGTGTATTTATCCAACTATTATGCGTATTATCAAATCCTAACCACTTGACGTACATTTGATTCTGTTTTTTACGTATAATTTTCTCGATTAAATATTCGTTTGGGAAATCGGTCTTGTGCATTTCTTCGGAGTAAAAACAACCCGCAATAGGTTTACCCATATAATCTCGCAGTTGGTAAGTAGCAGGTAATGTTTTATTTATTTTGATAATCTCGAATATCTCTGTAGACCAGTTCGGCAGATAACCTTTTGTGAACACGCCTTTTTGTGTACTGATACGAACGTTATCACCAACTCTGAATTTGATATTTACATTGTTAATTTCACGTTGTTTTATTTTCACCGTAAGCGGGTCGGCATCCGCCTGTACTGGTGTCATTCCAATAGTTCTGTGTTTTGAATTATTATATTCCCGAAGCAACCTTGGTAGAATAGAAATCCATTTGTGAGAGCCTTGGGCAGTAAACTCTCTGAACATTTTCTCTTTCAGTGTACGATTGAAGCGTTCCACAATACACGCTTTCATAATACTGTATGTAGAATATTTGTGTATACCATATTTATCCATCAACCCGTCGAACGTTTTGTTATAAAATTCTTTCCCATTATCCAATTGTAGAAGTTTTGGCGAGCGATTGTGTAATATTTTAGACATAACACTAGTAACTTCTTTACCCGTTTTCGTTCTCAACGGTAGAGCCCATGCAAATTTAGTAAAACAATCAATTACACATAAAATGTACTTGTAGCCTTTGTTTTCCCCCGAATATGGTATCATTTCAACCAAGTCAGCTTGCCATAAATCATTTTTTCCATATATGTTAACTCTACGCCTCGTGAAATTTCTCCGCGCCGGTTTGTGGAGTTCAATAGCAATTTCCCGTTTAGACATTTGGAATTCGTTTAATTAACCCAGCCTCTCGTAATTCATCAAAAATAGATATTATCTCATTGGAAACACCCGTATTACCAGCTGATTTCGACGCTAGAAGTAATCGAAGTCTATCGACCAACTCGTTCGGGTTATCCCAATACACTAAGTTGTTTTCTGTACTTTCATAAGCAGTTCACCACCAGCACCACCACCGCCGCCACCACTGGAGGGGAATAATTTACTTATAATATTTTTATATTTTTTACAAGTGGTATTTCTAATTTTTAAGCCGGATGCGGTTAAATGTGCTGATGTTTGAACTAATATCGATTTGTAAACCTTTAAATCGTTATCCGTATAAATAGTAGGCTTTTTCAAAAACAATAGTTGAATAATACCCGAGGTTGTTGGATAACTATGCTCATCGATAAGTATTATGTTTTGAGTGAATTTTACTTCTTTATCGCCCAAGGTAATAATATCACCGTTGGCGAGTTTTTTCGGACCATATGTTCTATCTATATGCGGTGAGTGAAACCAATTTTCAATTCCTCGCTGATAATTTTCCTCATTGATATTAATGATTTCAGAATCCAACCCAACAGATTTATCTTCTTTCTCAGTCTGATTAGTGTATAAATCACGTGTATTCGATATTTTAGTTAAAGGATCTATAATAGGTTTGAATGTCTGCGCCATTATCTGTTGAACATTAGCTTCACCAGTTTTTAACGTAGAATATTTACGTTTTATACTTTCCTTAGCCTTGACCAACTCCTCCAATATATTACTACCATCCTTCATGACTGCGTTTTAAATGATACTTTTTACTATAAACACTAGTTTATATAATCACATAGGTATCGAACCCAAATCGATAACGCCCGCTATCACGTTCACTATCTTTACAAATAACTACAAATGCATACCTATCACGATTCCAACACATAGTGCAAAATTGTTTGAATTGAATATATGACATATCACTGGAACAGTGTTCATTGTATACATGTTTTAAATTAGTTTCATCTTGTTTGAACAATACTATTAAATTAGCATTATCACGTATCAGTTGTTTAGGTACTTTCGAATAACTCTGGGCTATATAATATATATAAATGTTAGTATGAAATTTAAATCACATTGCTACGATTTCTATTAACTTCTATTAACATGAAGATAAAAATTTGTTTAAAGCTTTAAATTGTAAATAAAATATATATGTATATATATTCAAATAATAACGTTGTGTATCAAGTCCTATTCATTACCCTTACCTTATAAGTCCTTCGAAAATGTTGATTGAAAAAAAAAATATATATAAAATAATATACACTCATTAAAAAATATGTTAATAATATTATTGCTCAAACAACCTTATTTAACTGGCTAACAACAAATATTAGGAACATGGCAACCTGAATTATTATTATATAAGTAAATATCAATTCAAATCAATTACCTAATTGTTGTATGAGTTTGTAATCCATGGACATTAACCAATCGTCATCGTGTGTCATACAAGTAAGTTTCATAGAATTTTTCGAGTGAAAACAATAATAATTAATAACTATTCTTATGTTATAGATTGAAGAAGATAACATCAAAACCTGTAAACAAAACTCAAATATGTACGCAAAGATTTTGAATGTTGTTTTTGTTATCATAATATTTTATTTGTTAACCATGACTCTCATTATTGAGTTCAGGAAACCGATAAAGGTAAGTCACAACTGAAAATGTATTTCGTACGTCTGTAAGACAAACTTCTAGGCCCGTAAGTAGGTAGTATTATTCGGTTCTATTCCCCGTTTTTAAAATTACAGGGAGATTTAAAAACGTTTGTCCACGACTTTCTCTCTAGAGTGATCAGACTTGTGGGTGCTTTCTATCCTCGTTTTTAACAGTTACAGGGAGATTTAAAAACGTTTATCAACAACTTTTCCCCTTGCGATGGCATTCTCGTCCCCGGGAAAATTTTTACTAAAAAAGATATTTTACTCAGTTTTCGTTTTTTATCATAGTTTTTTATTCTTCGTTATTTCAACTTATATGCGCAAATATCAATTAAATAACTTGTGGGCTCATGGCCTAGTGGGCTAAGGCATTGGGTGTAGAGTTTGTTATATTTGAATTTAAGGTAAGTAAGTATGTTAATACTACAGCCAGTGTCATAGTCGACTAGATCAAATTTTGTATTTGCTTGAGATGGGCGAAGTCAATGTTTGTCAAACTAATGTAATTTATTTTCGTTTATATTCAAGGTAATTAAACTATGTTTAACATTGATTGAATATGAAAAGTTATCAGTTATTTTTACACGTCTACATTTGGTGTGCAAATTATTAATAATTGAATTGTAATTAGATTCAGACATAAGTGTGAACCATTTTTCTAAACTTCATGTAATAATTTTCTTTGAAAGTTTACATTCCAATAGCGAAATAATTGAAATCTGGTTATTTATTAATAACCCAACTGTAATATTTTTCTTGCTAATTTTTAGTAAAAATTTTCCCGGGGACGACAATGCCATCGCAGGGGGAAAAGTTGTGGATAAACGCTTTTCAATCTCCCTGTAATTTTAAAAACAGGGATAGAACCGACTAATACTACCTACTCCCGTAACAGTTGCACAAACATTTAAGGGTGTTTTAATTATGGTCGTATATGTATTTTTCAATCCATATACATCTACCTTTGATTAAGTAACAAAAATACCTTGAATTAACTGGTTTTAGTTTTGTTATCAAAGGTAGATAGAAATGCGAAATATAGTACCTTTGTCCTCAACGATCATAAATTAATCGATTTCAGATCCGACTCAAACGTACAAGGTGACACCAAATATAAGCAAAGACGCAAAAACTTAAAACCCTTTATTTAAACTACTTAAACTTCCACACATAGCAAAAACTGTTTTCTTTTCTCCCTCTGTATTTATAGTAAAATAAATTGGCTCCCCGGTTGAACCTCTCCGTTTTTAAATTAGTAAAATACGAGAAAATCTAATATTCAATGTTTTTTTTTTTTTTATATAGGGATTGAAACATGTCACGACGAATGTATCGTACGATAATAACGATACTGAAACTGAGCCTTCCTATAATTATATATGGAAGGCAGTAAACACCTTGATCGGGACAAGTACACCGCCGATAATTACTTATGTAAATAATAATAATCAATCAGATATAAACCACCATAATACGAACATAACGAAGAATAATACGAACATAACGAAGAATAATAATACGAACATAACGAATATTAATAATTATTATAATTGTAACCATTCGAAAAATAAGAGGTGATTTTACAATACATATTATATTATTTTACATTTTTATATTTATACACATTATTTTACAATACATATTATATTATTTTACATTTTTATATTTTATTTTACATTTAAAATGTAAAATAATAACCATCCGAAAAATAAGAGGTGAAAATTTCACCTCTTATTTTTCGAATGGTTACAATTATAATAATTATTAATATTCGTTATGTTCGTATTATTATTCTTTGTTATGTTTGTATTATTCTTCGTTTTGTTTGCATTATGGTGGTTTATATCTGATTGATTATTATTATTTACATAAGTAATTATCGGCGGTGTACTTGTCCCGATCAAGGTGTTTACTGCCTTCCATATATAATTATAGGAAGGCTCAGTTTCAGTATCGTTATTATCGTACGATACATTCGTCGTGACATGTTTCAATCCCTATAAAAAAAAAAAAAAAAATAATATAATATGTATTGTAAAATAATGTGTATAAATATAAAAATGTAAAATAATATAATATGTATTGTAAAATAATGTGTATAAATATAAAAATGTAAAATAATATAATATGTATTTTAAAATAATGTATAATATTATAGAGAAAATGTAAAATAATACATTATTAAGTTTAGGTTAGATTTAAAATGTAAAATAATGTGTATAAAAAATGTAAATATGTAGATATGTAAATATAAAAATATTATTTTATCAAGTATGAATATTCTTCCTAAGTTTGAAGTGTAATATTTAGTATTTTCTATAACTTCTAATTGAAAATATTATAATAGTGAATAGGTATTTACAATTATCGGTCGGTGTTATTAATTCAATATGTCGACGAATCGACGTGTGTATGAAAAAATGCATACACGTACTCATACCGCTCCTGATAAGAGGTGGATTAATATCTATCGTCAAGAAATTAATAAAGAAATTAATTCAAAGGTGGACCCTACCTCTTTGATATTAGTAGATTATCATTTTATTCGCGATACTCGGAGATTACTTGATGTTCAACTGGCTGTCACGCTAGCCGATGAACTTGTATATTCGAATAAGCGGTGAGGTTATTTATGTAATAAATGCTCGTTCACCCACCCACGGTATCCATTCGAATATATAAAATGTTTAGAAATATACCCATTAAAGAACTATTCGACATATAAGTTTATAATAAATAATTGCTTCAAAATATAATCTATTGTTAATTAATTCATAAGTATTTAACATTATTTAGTATAGAGTTTAAATTTATATATATAAATAATTTATATTAATCGACATTGTCTTAATAATCACCACATTGTATGTATGTTTAATAACTTTAACATTGTTAAAAAAAATATATATGTATATATATTACGATATTTTCATGTCTAGTTAGTTTCTACATGATCTATGATATGTAATGTATATCGATTAAATTGTTTTAATTAAATGTATATATTATGTCTCGTGTATATAGTAAAATATATTTTATTTGAAATATTCCTTCTCAGTATTTATACGATATATCAGTAATAGAGGTCTAATATTATTAAGTTAAAATTATTTTATCAAATAAAAAAATAACATTGTATATTATTACTTTAGTATGAATATTCTTCCTAAGTTTAAAGTGTAATATTTAGTATTTTCTATGACTTCTAATTGAAAATATTATAATAGTGAGTAGCTCCATACAATAATTATTGTACGGTGTTATAAATTTAATATGAATATTATACATATGATACATGTTTTAAAATAATTTGTTTTACCCTACAACATATTATAACATAGTATAAAACTTAGAGAGTTAGCTTTTCAATGATTTTCGGATGTTTTTGAATATATAATAATCTCTAAGGGTTAAGCATATGTTATATTATATACTGATTTCATACATAGAAAAGCCTAAAGCGGAATAGAACGTATAGGTATTTATTATTTTCATATTTATAATGTATATCAATTTAAGATTTTACTACTGTATGTAATATATATAATTTAAAAAAGAATAATACTACTATATAACAATAAACATTTAAAAAAATTGTATTATTTACATTGATATTATAATATCATACACTTTATGTATAATCATTAATCATTACATCGAAAGACGATCGAAATATCATTTAAATTAGATTTGATCGTTTATAAAATTATCAGTGGTTGTTAATTTTCCTACAGATATTAAAGGTTAATTAAAAGTGAAACACTTTCAAATTTAGTAATATCATATATACTCGTTGGTGTTTGTATGCAATATATTAAAGCGTAATAATATATATGTCTGATAATTAAATAGAATTTTACACTTAGTTAAATATTACTATCGGAGGAAGATAATCGAAGTATGATATATCAGTATAGTAGTTTGAAGTATAATTCTTAAGGTGCGAGTAATGGAGATAACAATTTACTCAGTTATAGATATATGGTCTTCATAGTTCAGTGGTTAGAGGCTAGAGCACTGGTCTTGTAAACTAGGGGTGGGGAGTTCGATTCTCTCTGGAGGCATAACATTTTTTTGTTAAAAATTCGTCATGGTGTTAATATTTATTAAATATAAGTTATACAGATAGACTTTCATATTTCACATCGATTAAAGATTATGAGGTATCGTTAATAATTACTTATTTATATGGTATACATATTATTAATATATTGTTTTAAATACTAGTATAATATTAAATTAAATTATTTGAATTATTTAATGTATATTATATTTTTGTGATATACCATTTTTAGGGGGTAGACATTAATGGGGGGGGGGGTGGGGGGGGGGGGGGGGTAAGGCCAGGCACGTTTGCGATAGCACGTTACGTGTTGGAGAAAGGCATGACATGGCATGGAGGGGAATGGCACCGCGTGGCATTGACTTGCAATGTATGTGATAGGTATAGATGGGAGGGGGAAGGGCCTGCATGGCATGTGATGAATGAGAGGGGAGGGGGCACGGCCGAGCACGGTCACGATAGCATATAACTATAGGCTGGGCGGGGTAGCCGGATTCGCCGGATTTGCGGGGGACCCAGAACATACCAAAACATACTATTGATAACTTTGATATATTATAATTTATCAGCTATTTTTATTTCATTGCACCTAATTAATTATACAGTCTTTTTTTTATTTTTATGAAGTTCAAAATGCAAATATCCAAATGTGAATCAGGTACATAATTATATGGATTATATAATATTATCTGAGAGGTTTTTCAAACGCGTTTGTACCTGCAATGTATGGAATAAAGTATTAAAGTCGTGACCTATATAATATATATTATATATTGTCAATTTAGTATCATAAATGTAACTAGACATTATCGCCCGACGATGATATTATTATATACATAAAAGATACATTTCACCTACTCATATCACATCTCATAACTCTATTTTGTAGACTTCATCGTGTAAATCGAAGACGAAACGATTTCCATCGTACCTATACGTGATTTGTAATATTCAGATGAAACAATCGTGATGTCATGGTATATTGATATTTACTGCCTATAAGACTATAGGTAACATAATATATAACACAATACCTAACATAATATACCTAAATTAGTTATACAGTTTAACTACCACGTGATGTTAGGATCTCCATTTTGTCCGAATTATAGAAAAAAAAAATGATAAGTTTGGTATTATAAAGTGTAATTTGTTAATAATTTGAAGTTGATTTTTTGAGTTTGCTAGAAGTTGCAGGAAATGAAAAGTTTGTGTGGGTTAAGTGTGAGTAGGGGGGTGGGGGGGGGGGTGAAATTGGCCACTTCCCCACCCACTTAATTTCGGCTATTGTTTCGAATCGACGGACTGAACTCTAATACTCCGAGTTGTCCAATGTGTATTGGACAAAATGGCGGGAGGGAGAGGGGTGCTAACTTTACATATTATAACCGTCCTGTTAACTAAACGGGCTTATATTCATCTTGCGGACTAGGTTATACCTTATACCTACTATAAAGTCGTGTGCAGTACGACAAAATATGGTGATTGTGAGCTATTGGTTATAAATTGGTGGCTATTGGATGATGGTTCCATTTAACGCCCAACGGACGATCATGTCATGTACACACGATAACAATAGTATATTATAATATTATCATTTAGGACACGGACTATAATGTTTAATGCATTTAAATGGATTTCGACGACAATTTTAATCGTACACGATTTTATACACAGACAATGCGATTATTCTGAACTCGATCCAAGAATCGTGATTATGCCGGTTTAGTTTTTTTTTTTATCGACAACAATGCGAAGTGCGGAGCACCATCGACCAATGGTATCATTATTATACTCGGGGTACCTATAATGGTAACACAAAAGCTGTTCCGATGTGGTCAACGGTTGGAATCATGTTAAATGTAAGATTGACTACGCGTATTTGATCAAAGCGAATCACACATTGTTTAATAATAGGTAGGTGGTACCTACAAATTTTAATCGGTAGAACGTAAAAAATGTACAAAACAACTAGGCCTAACAACTTAGGCCAATAATGATTGAAATACACTAATTGGTCCGAAATCTGTATAGTTATATTCTATCAGAACGGTTAGACAGATATGGCTAATTTTTTATTAAAGGAAATGATATATTTAGGTAATCAGTTCAATAACGATATCGTATAGTAATAACTCGCATATATAATTTGTTATATAATTACGTTCCAGATACATAAACGGCAATGGAAGGTCAAATACCCGATGAATTTTAAACCGGGGAATTTGAAAAATCGGTTTGTATTAAATAGGTACCTATATCGAAATTTCAATTAATTATAAGTCTACGCGCATCATGATGTTGTACCATATCATTAAATTGTTTATAGTATAATATTTTGGAGAGTTTAAAAATTCTTTATGATCAGTTCATACAAAATAAAAATATTACATATATATATATATACTATAATGTACTTATTCGATACATACAATTATTATGATTTCTGTTTTTATTTTTTTTTACAATGCATTTTGAAAAATAGTTGAAAATCGATGATTTAATGAAATGTTCTTTAATATAAAATAATGTTGTACGATTATTATTTTTGTCACACGTGATGAGTGTGGCCTTGGTGTAATTAGATGTTTTGCAATAATGTTTTGATAAACAAATAAACAATAAATTTTATAATACAAATATCTATTTATTATTTATATAAAACTTAGCTATTATTTTAAAACGAGTAGAATGCTACTTTTATAATAGATATTATCATTGAGTGTTATATTATATTGTACAATATATACCTACTCAATAGTCAATGATATTATATAAAAAAAAAACCTTTTGTAATTTATTGAATAAAATGTAAAGGTTACATTATTATTATATTTAGGACATAACATTTAGGGGAAACGTAGTTTAAATAATATGTTACTCTTATAATGTAGCTAATTATAAAAATTACAAATTTCATGGACACATAATATATTAATAGGGTAATATTGTTAATTTATTCATTGATTTTCACATTAAAATTCAACCAACTACAAGTCGCACGTCTCATAAACAGATAACTTACTATCCAACTAATTAATATGTTTGTGAACAAATACGTCTATAAAAACATTATGTGTACAGGTTTATACAGAAACGAGTGCCGAGATATACGTTTGAAACACTACGGTATTAGTAGAGAAAATACGCGTTTACGGTATATATGTTGCGGGAATACATTACCTGCTCTGCAGTATACGGTCATGCCCGAAACAATTTTTCGAAACACCATTATTTTTTATTACAAAAAATTAAGTACCTATAATATTAATGGAAAAAACACAAAATGATAGTTGATTTAATATTAATAATTATTGTATTTTATGATTATTACCTATTTATCATATTCTGATTAATTTGAAGCAATAATTATAATTACAATAATAGTTACATACCAAATACTGTTGGCACAACACCACGAGGAATAAATAAATAATTTATTATTATATTATGGTTATTTAGAATTGCGAAGTCTGTTTGCTTGCCTACACTTGCATAATACATATACTTATTCTGCAAAGCCTGTACCATTGTCTTGAAGTATTCAGAATATAATAAATACGTACCTAAGAATATCATAATTATAATTACAACTAATTCATTTTTTTGCGTTATTTTCTCTCAATAGTATACAACTGTTGTTCATAACTGATAAAATATAGGAAAAAAAAAATAATAATTTGTCATGGTATTCACATTATTTCCACATTGCCCGTATCATACTATACACATCATAATATTGTAATATTACGTGTGAAATAAAAAATCGTTCGTTAACTATTTGTGCCGATTGATCCATCTGCGAAGTCTAGAAAACAGATCGCCACGGGACTTCGCATGGTTTGGGAAACCGCAGTTCGTTCTTATTATTTTTCGATCCGACGATCGGTCGTGTGGGTACACGTCTCGTCGATTTTCAAATACAATGCATTGTCCGAATTTACGGTCAAAAGTAGACGATTTGTAGGCGCCGGTTAACACGAGCAGGCTCGTAATAATGTGTGAAAAATTGTCGCTGGACCCAATTCCAATGTATACTAACCAACTAATTTCGGTTCGTGATATGGCCAACCGCTCAATGTGGCCAAACGAGTTCGGTCCCGACGTGTCTACATTGAGCGGAATCCACTGTATATATAATATAATACATTTTTCTCACCAGTCGAGGTTTGGTCAGTACTCGGCATGCGACCTGTGCCCTGTGGTTGAAATATTAGTCGTTTAATGATGACATCACTAAATCGTCAACTCGGGTGTGTACCTCCACGCAGAGGTTTTTTTCAGTACAACCATAGTTTTTCAAACATCATACAACAAAGGTATCGTCGAATCAGAAATACTGTAATTGCATTTTTTTAATGAAAATTTCGCTCATCTTGCATTATTTTAACGACATTAATTTTTGAATAATAATAGTTATGACTTAATTAAAATATGTAGGTATTACACTACCTACTTAATACAATAATTTAATAAACACTAAATAGGTAGTACAAGCTACTTACATATTCTTATTATTTTAATATACCCAAAAATCTTTATTTTAGTTTTAAAATGTGCTATGAGTTATGATTATATGGGTTGGGCTTAGGACTTAATGAGGTAATATTGTTTTATAAAGATTTACAAACCACCAAGAAAATTTGAAGTCATCATAACAAGACTAAGAATTGGCCACTCGCAAATCTCTCATAGTTTTTTAATGGCCAAGGAAGAACCTCCAATATGCACAACATGTGGCGTCCAAATCACCATAAAACACATACTCACCGAATGCCGTACATACCACACCCTCCGATCAAGCCTCAACCTGCCCGAATCACTCGCCGAAATACTCGACAATCAACCCAAAGCCATAGCCGACATCATCCAATTCATCACAGCAGCAAACCTTCAACCAAAAATTTAAAATAAAGTCCTCAATAGTTTATTCATATTTAACATTAAACATGTAATTTAATCTTATGTACCTAAACCCAAATGGCCTATGTTGCCGAGGGCTCTTTTCCTCTAAATAAAAAAAAAAAAAAAGATTTACAAACCGACTTCTACATCTGTATGCTAACGGTTTCACATAGTCTCATACGATAAACGTAACTTTTAAGAAATTATCTCTCACCGTATGTATAAAACTAAAATACCCGCTAGATATTTAAACCTTTTTTTTTTTAATTTAAGTTTAAGGTTTATTTTTATTTTTTACCACGAGCTATGTATTTTCACATATAAATGAAATATTTCATGAACAGTTCATGACATATTTCATGAAATTTAAAAATGTCTGATGGACAAAATATAGTTAATGTACAATTACACATCGAATGCATTATGTCGATATATCTGCAAACTACTAGACCAAGCGTAATTTCATTAGCTGCGAGTCATTTAATCGGTAGTATTATTACCAAGACGTTAGGTATTGGTTCGATATATCGACTTTTTTGTAGCCCAGTAACAAATATTTATTATCTTTTTTTTTTCACAGAACGTGGAAAACGATCGACAATTATATGTTATTATGAAATACGAAGGTTTCATTTGAAGACTTATGTCGCATACGACACGACTATTGTCATAATAATAATATTATTGTACACGTACTCTTTTGTGGTGTTATTGTACGACACGGCCAACGGGTACAACTACTACAACTTGACATCGTGTGGGGAAAAACTCGAGAAAATTGTTTTCGCGTAAAATCTTTGAGACGCACTCGGCGCCGGTTATGATAATAATATGTTTATATTGTATATTATAATTTTTTATGTAGTCTAACTATAAGTACCTGCCGTGGCGCGTAAGCGTATATAAACAAGGACGGCTCCGGTGCATTATCAAAATTGACGATAACAAATAAAAAAATAATGAACTTTTATGTAGAAATATATTGTGCTATACAGTTGCCGTGAACGTGTCACTTACTTAGAACTGTTAATGCGTTTTTTACAATCCGCTTTGATGTATTAGGGGAAAATATGAAATATTATACTATGCAGGAAAAAAAATTGTCGTCGTTATAATGAGTAATGAATATAAAAATATATATCTGCTACTAGGTACCTAGTAAAATATACACCTACGTATTATTATATTAAACTGTTGTGATGATGTATAATGTATATAATCATAATAGGTGTTGTGAAGTGTCCGAGAATTGGTATTCCAATATATTATTTCAAGTCTTAACAAAGTTTAAAAAATGTCGTGTCTGTTTGAGTGCATTTAAAATTTTAAAATACTATGTTACTATATAAAATACTTATTCCTTCAAATAATTTTTTCCTTCTTACAGTTATTTAACGTATTTGGAATTTTTGTAAGCATAAATGATCACCACTAGAATCTTATCTTGTCACACGATATGTTGCGGCTCATATTATGACTGATAACAACAATAATTTGAAACAAAAATGTTTTTGAAATTTTACAAACATTTGTGTGACACTTATACTATACCGATATAATGATACATGCTAATAATTTAAACTTTTCTTAAATAATAAAACTTTCATTCTAAATTGTTTTAAATCGAAATATAATATTGAAAGTTAGTTAATAAAATATATAAGATATTGTTGGTTGAAAAATAATAAGGTATAACAACACACACAATTACATAATATAGCGTACCTACTACAATATTAATAAATACTTTTAACAACTATTTTGTAAATATTTTAAACTTAATTGTCAAACCCTCTAAACAAAGCTTTACT
This sequence comes from Metopolophium dirhodum, assembly GCF_019925205.1. Taxonomy (NCBI): domain Eukaryota; kingdom Metazoa; phylum Arthropoda; class Insecta; order Hemiptera; family Aphididae; genus Metopolophium; species Metopolophium dirhodum. The sequence goes on from NC_083568.1 coordinate 27,131,859, forward strand.
GATATTTGAAGTTAGTTAGTATATTATGATAAAATAACCACATCCACGTAAATAAAGTTTTTAATTTATTGATAAAAAAAAATAAAAAAATAGTGTTTACGAATCGTCTCAAATACTTTTTTAAAAATAATGATTAGGTAGGTACTGGAAAAAATATTTGTTTTTTTTTTTCAAATTTACCTACCGATCGTAATATTAAAATATTATATTATATTGCATTGATTGCAATCGGCCCGCCGAAGGACTGACGAGTTCGTTGTTTTTTAAACAATAATATCATCGTCTGCAACACACTCGCGGACGGGGTAAACGTACATATTATAATAATATTGTTGTGTAGTTGACGTATAAGTAAGTAACCATTTGGGTAACGGTTCATATACCGCTTTGCAGCTGCGATTAGTTCGAATAAGTTAAACTCCCGACGCGACTTTCGTTTCATCTCCTTTTGGAAGAATTCGCGTTGGTTTATAATAATAATAATAATAATAATGATAATAATAATAATATATATATACCTATTATTATCTATAGTTGTGTGTGTGCGACCGTTGTCGCGTCGATGATTGTATGCGAGTCGAATCGTGTACAAGTAGGTTAATCCCGCGCGTACTTTGGGCCAGAGGGGTGGAGGGGGGGGGGGTTGAGGGTATTTGACGCAGCAGCTTCGTTCGGCATGTATAATGCGATTTCGTAAACTAAATTAATAATATACTTAACGGCGTATTATAACATATTAGTCTGTTATCCTGTTCATCGAGTGAGATTTTAGCGTTTGCTGCTTTTCATCGTCGCGATATCACCCCCTGCACGGTGAGTGTTTACAAGCATTTCAAGTCGTTATGAAATTGGGTATTTTCAAGCGTTAAATTTTTGGGGAGCGGGTGCAGGTCGGGTGGGGCGATCAAAAATTTCCGATCGAAAATACGTACCTACCAAATTCATAGCTACTAAATAAATACAATATTTTTGTGCGCATTTGGCTACACGTAGGTATGGTTTTATATGCAGAACGCTTTCTCATTTTATTATTTTAATAGGCTATGGGCACATTTGACCACAATTATCCGTAGAATGTGCCATTTTTTCCCGTTTTGTTTTTTATCCTTTTTAGTTTGTTGGATAGTGGGATAGAACCTCGATAATGAATTCAGGTTTAGGTACATAATATTAGCTTCGATCATCAAACGAAAAATTAAATAGTTCTTAACTTATATTTCTAATAGATATTACGATTGCGTCATACTCGATTGATGTCGGCAGGTAATAATATTAATCAAAACTATCAATTATTCCCAAACTGAATTATACACGAAATTCGTCCTTCTAAAAATGATAAAAAAAAATTAACAACGTAAAATGCATTGGTAAAAAATGTTCAGTCAAGAATTTGTGGACTGCCGACTGGAACTGACCTTCATTATTGGTGCAACGTGTGGGATTTCTGACGCCCGATTTTCACTAGTATACCTATTAAAATATGTACTTGATAAGCGCAATGCCAAATTTTGCAAATAATCGCGTAACAAAGCATGAGTTCGGTACTTTTAAGATGGGTTCACGAGTGATTTACATAGAATTTTCAACCGATGAGGATATTATATCCGCATATCATTATAACCCATACAAGACGTTAATAATTTATAATCGACACACTATACTTTACGTTACGTGTGCAAATTTAATATTATTAATATGAAATTATAGGTATGTTATGTTTTCGTTTTTTTTTTTTTTTAGTTATCGTTGACTATCAGCAGCCAATTGTTGAATTTCTTTAATCCAAGCGTATAATCATTACGCAGTTTTATAGCCATGGTAATAATATGTAATAAATTATTAATATCTAATATTATTTCGACGCGGAAACATACACATATTTTATGCGAACCGAGTTTTTGATTGTGAGCGCCTTATTTAACTATGCAGTCAATTTAATAGTTTTATAAAGTTGAAATAACATTAAATGTTTTCGAACAAAGTTTATATTTTAAAAGCAATTTTGAGTGAAAACTTGATACTGACAACTAGTTAGTGATTGTACTTTTTCATACTGAATACAACTTTAATAACATATTTTTATGAAAAAATATATAATATGATTCCTCTCTCTCCCCCGACCAAACCTACCGAGAAGTAATATTGTCATGTTAAAAAAAATAGATTTACGACGGTACGACTATACAATATTAATGTAGGTACCATATTAGTTCGTGTCTTGTTTCCGTTTTCTTTTGATGTAATCGCAGCTGTAGCACCCCCCACAAGGGTGGTGGGGGGGGGGGGTTCAGACCTGTAGTGCAGGGGTTCGGCTATTTTAGGAGCCCGATAAAATTAATTTGTAGTTTTTGAAATTTTGACAGGAATACTTATTTTTTATTAAATAATATATTTTTACGATGTAATTAATAAATGTACCTATATATTATAATATTACTTATATTATTTAGGTAATTTTGTTATTTGAACAATTGATTACCTGTTTAGAGCCGCAAAAGTTTCATTTTGTTCAGAAACATTCAGTAGAAGGGCCCACATTTTGGATGTGGGTGGCTGATCGTAGGTCTACCTTCACTGTATGTTATAGTGTGCGATCGTGAGTGTAAGCCTCAAAAAATAATTGAACAATCGTTATCGATTCGGCGTCAGTTGACCTCACGCGTTACAACCCGTAGGTACACCTATAATAGTATGGTTATTGGTAGTGAGTAATTCACCGTGCATATTCTCACCGTCCTCATTTATCCTTTAATAATGCATTAATTTATTCTAATCCTGATTTATTGATATTTGAATAACTCTAAGACACCATATTTTTAAATACTCAGATATTTTATACCATTTATGGAGAATCCTGCGAGGATCCTAACATTTTTTGTTTTACAATAATATATTGTTACTCAGATGATAATTTTAAAACATTTTGATAAGTTTAAAATTTAAATCAAAATTCGAATGAGTAGTTTCTAAGTTACTAAATGATAATACTATGTATTAAGGATAGATAATAATAAATAATAGGTTTACATAAAATATAAAGTATACCGGTACGGTAAACTTCAGTATTTTTTATAATCGGACAATTTTTCACAAATTATGAAATGTTAATAAAGGTATATTAATTAGGTAGCTACTATAATTTTTTTAATCATCCTATAATATTATATCAAATTTTGTTTTCTCAACTTATTATTATCCTTATTATAGCTTAACAAAGTTTAATAACTCAAAGAGTAGGTACGTCATGTTTAATGTTCGTTTTAGAAACATCAAAAACTTTAAAAAATATATCAGTTCCTTGATAATTATAGTTAAAAGGGTGAAAAATAGAAGCTGGCATCGCTACAAGCACTCCTACGAGCATAAAAAATTACATTTTGAATAAATGCATTATAATATAGGAAAAATCGGGGGTGAGTATGCATGGTGAATCGCCCTGTATATTACAATTTAATCATATTAACGCACACTCTAAGTAGTATCAGTAATATATAACTAGTTTATATTAAAAGCATAATATTGTACGTAACATGAAATACCTACCTTAGGATTTGATGTAACTCGAGAATGATTATATTAAATAAATGACGTGCCGAAACGTCATTTTTGAATAGATCTCTCGCAGACTTGGGTTGATAGTTGATACTATTACAGTAATATTTCTTCGAGAGTTGGATTAGACGAGATAAATAAAATTAATCAGCAGCATTGGCTTATAATTTCAGATTGGCGACTCAATACAAAATTACGATTAGCAATAGACGTTGAAAACCCCTGATTTATATCATCAAGATAATATTATCAGCGTTTCTAATTCTCGATTTCTAATAAACAATCTCTAAACGTATAATGAATAAATAGTGATAGCTCTTTATAATGGTAAATGTTCCCTTAACCGTGATTGTCTGGCCCTCGATTGGTTCATTAATACAATTGTATAGTGAATAATGCAATTAATAAATTTTTGATGCCAGGCGTTTGGACCGGCATTATACTAATATATTATTAATTATTATACTCTATACTATAGTATTCAAATGAACCAATATTAGATTGCAACTACCTACTGTTATAAAATAATTAATAATACTAAGTGGCGACGTTCACTTGCCGCTACTAATTACCTAGGTCCTAGATCAACGGCAATATATATATATATATATATATATATATATTGCATCGATAGACGGAGTACCTACGATACGCAGGACATTATGGACCTTATTGAGAATCGATTTCCCAACACGTCGGATATTTTAGAAAGACGCGCCGATGGGGAATATAATAATAGGCATATTATAAATTATGGCGGTAGGTATTGTAAAATTTGATTTTGTCGATAACGAAACATATAATAATATATAATTATTATTACAATAATATACTATCAACTCATTCGAATGGGATTCGACACATCGTATCAATTCAAGATTACATAATTTATCCACAGATGAGCATTATATTATGTTTTATAAGTGTATATAATAATATAGATGTGTGCGACAACCATAGAACCACGTAACTAATACACTTCCGCACGCAAGATAACACTTATACAATTTGATTTGAAATCGACGTTTAACTGTATCATCACAAAGTCTCTCCCACGATTTTCATTCGTATACATTAAAATATTTTATGATCCCATTGCGTTCAATCGTTTTTAAAGGACTGACATTTAAGAATCTTAAAATCAAATATGGAGGTATAAAATATCGAAACTAATAAGCGATGATTAAATCTATTTCAATTAAACCGACGAGTAACTATTGGTTCTTTCGGTACGATGGGCTAAAGATGGGCTTTAATGTGTACCTACCGAGTTTGGCCAATTAAGATATAATATAGAAATCTATAATATAATATTAAATCAACATAATATACGTAACCATGGCGTATTTGACATTATACCTATGTTATTATAACACATACCGGACATTCAATTAAACGCAAATCCGTCTTCACAGTATATGCACCTAGTTGTCCACGCCGTTTCACTGAGAAAATCCACTTAGAAGTGAATCGCGTGACAGTGCGTACCTATAACAAAAATATGTTTGATTTGGAATTAGTTATTAAGTTTTCTGATTACGAAATAATGTGGAAACAGCAGATTGTTGAAACGAAATTCTCCAGCGACGACGGTGGTTCGGTACGTATTGTTTATGATACCTAAAGGTGTAAAATGTTATTGTTATTATTATTAACTATAAACAAATGGATTACACTTATCTATATCTACATTTAATATATAAAGAGGAAAGGTTATTGTTTGTTTGTAACGAATTAACTCAAAAACTACTTGACCGATTTCAAAAATCCTTTCACCAATAGAAAGCTACATTCATGGGAAGTGTTATAAGCATACAACTTAAACCATAAAGTCCAACCCGAAGAGGTGCTCAAACAGCGATTTTGAGATTTACGTTGGAAATATTTGTTTACAAATGGTTGCTATTGGTTATAGGAGAAATAATTAGTAGAAATTAATATTTATTACAATATAACAGGTACAAGAATGCATCAAATCTAATGTTCACACATTGCCTAACAGGGTGTCTGAGTTGCACTTACTGCAACGAGTTATACGCAAAAAGAGTTGAACAATGACAATTTTTTAAGAGCTGTAATTTTTTACGATTACACTGATGAATTATAAGCTTTAAGTTTATAAACTGTCCACTAAAACATTCATTTTATATTATTATCTTATCACGGATAGTATAAATCCTCTATTATACTATTATTATAATAATTTACATTACATTGTTGCATTCAATTATTATTATATCATATTATTGTATACTTTGCTTGAACAAAAAATCGAAACAAATGTAAATATCTTATTTGAACCGCTAAAGTAGAGGCAATTATTTCTTTAACATGACTATTTTTTGTAAACAGTTATTCATCATTGGAAATTGTTAATTCCATTTTAAGCTTAATCTATATAATAAGTAACAACATCAAATAGCAATGATAATGTACTTATATTATCATAGTAGGTAGATACTATATTATATTCTACATTAAATAATTGTGTTATTATATCATCGTATAGTGTAAACGTAAAATTACAACGAACGACCTGGAAACATGTGACGAACCACCAACCAAAAAAAGAAAAACAGAACATATTCAACCCACTCAAAGATTGAAATCTCGCGTAAAACAATTATTATTTAATCATTATTACACTACTATAAAGGTAGTGTTTTATTCTACACTGAATTTTTTATGTTGATATCTTCGTATAGCGCAAACGTAAGATAATCACAAATGTACTGGCAAATTCTGACGAACCTCCGATAAAAAAGAGGAAGACTGGTGATAGTCAACGTATTGAAAGTTTAAAACCTAACGTAATACAATTATTATTTAATCTTTATTACATTACTATAAAGGTATTTTATTCCACACTGAATTGTTTATGTTGATATCTTCGTATAGCGCAAACGTAAGATAACCACAAATGTACTGGCGAGATGTGACGAACCTTTGATAAAAAAGAGGAAGACTAGTGATAGTCAACCTATTCAAAATTAAAAACCTAACGTAAAACAATTATTATTTAATCTTTATTACATTACTATAAAGGTATTTTATTCCACACTGAATTTTTTATGTTGATATCTTCGTATAGCGCAAACGTAAGATAATCACAAATGTACTGGCAAATTGTGACGAACCTCTGATAAAAAAGAGGAAGACTAGTGATAGTCAACCTATTTAAAATTTAAAATCTAACGTGAAACAATTATTATTTAATTTTTACTACATTACTATAAAAGTATTTTATTCTACACTGAATTTTTTTATGTTGATATCTTCGTGTAGCGTAAACGTAAGATAATCACAAATGTACTGGCGAATCGTGACGAACCTCCGATAAAAAAGAGGAAGACTGGTGATAGTCAGCCTATTAAAAGTTTAAAATCTAACGTAAAACAATTATTATTTAATTTTTACTACATCACTATAAAGGTATTTTATTCTACACTGAATTTTTTTATGTTGATATATTCGTATAGCGCAAACGTAAGATAACCACAAATGTACTGGCAAGATGTGACGAACCTTTGATAAAAAAGAGGAAGACTAGTGATAGTCAACCTATTCAAAATTTAAAACCTAACGTAAAACAATTATTATTTAATTTTCACTACATTACTATAGTATTCTACATTGAATTAATTAAATGTCGATATTACATATTATCGTATAGCGCAAACGTAAAATGATAACGAACGTAGGTACTGTTAACGTATGATGAACCACCGATCAAAAAGAGGAAAACAGGAGATAACCAACTTACTCAAATTTTGAAATCTAATGTAAAACAATTATTATTTTATTATTTACTACATTACAATGGAGGTATGGTTCCATACTATGTAGTAAATAATAAAATAATAATTGTTTTACATTAGATTTCAAAATTTGAGTAAGTTGGTTATCTCCTGTTTTCCTCTTTTTGATCGGTGGTTCATCATACGTTAACAGTACCTACGTTCGTTATCATTTTACGTTTGCGCTATACGATAATATGTAATATCGACATTTAATTAATTCAATGTAGAATACTATAGTAATGTAGTGAAAATTAAATAATAATTGTTTTACGTTAGGTTTTAAATTTTGAATAGGTTGACTATCACTAGTCTTCCTCTTTTTTATCAAAGATTCGTCACATCTTGCCAGTACATTTGTGGTTATCTTACGTTTGCGCTATACGAATATATCAACATAAAAAAATTCAGTGTAGAATAAAATACCTTTATAGTGATGTAGTAAAAATTAAATAATAATTGTTTTACGTTAGATTTTAAACTTTTAATAGGTTGACTATCATCAGTCTTCCTCTTTTTTATCGGAGGTTCGTCACAGAATCTTAACATCAAGAATTAAGTTATGTAACTTTGATAATGTTTTTTTTTTTAGATTAAATACAGTGCCAAGAAGTGGTATAAGTTGATGAAGTATGATCTAAAGCCACTGAATAATCTAACACAACAAGGACCAGTATCCGCTGCCAATGATGTGCGTATATTACATAATACATATATTTATATAAATATATTATTGTATTATAAAGAAGTTGATAAGTCCACAATTAAGGGTTTAAAATATTTATGAAACATACAATTTAGGCTTTTTATATATAGTGCGATGACATTTGGTGACCCATAATACATATATAGGGGAGTGAATAGTAATGATACAAATATGTAGTGTTTTTATACGTAAATCTGAGCGTTAAATTAAATTAAATTAATAAACTTGTGAAAGCTGATAGAAACAAAATATTATGTTCCACCTTGCTTATTGTAATATTAATATTATAATATATTATTAAATCACTTTAGGCCTTTTTTGAGTGCTCCATAAACCTACGGCACATGCAACAATATTATTATGTATTCATTGTCTTATTGTAATATTCGTGATATTATATACTATTATATTATATGGGTTGAACGTAAAAGGTGAATCCTAAATGAAACATTTTAAAGCATTCGGCCAACAAGACCTCATTTTGTTTTATATTTATAAACCGTAATTATAACCATATAGGCGTGTGCGCACTATGTATGCATGGTATAAGGTATACGCTTTTTTAGAGGGCTGCATAATATGAACCATGTCTAAAATAACAGTTTTTAGAAAAATAAAAATAACGAAATGTACGTAGGTGTGCGATCGATGTTCACGGTTTAATTATTATGGGAATCAAATAATAAAATTATATCCTTTTAAATAAACACGATTTTGTAAAATTAGGATTTCGTGTCGATCGTAATGGTAATGATAATTAACTCGGGGAAATTTATATTTTCGGGGAGCGCACACATTTTACTAGCCGCTGCATACTCTAAGATCAACACCTATGAGGTGATAATATGACTAAAACATAAATGTATTGTATAATTCTCTTTTAATTTGTACGTTACTCGCTGCTGTACGCCTGCAGTACTATAATAATAATAATAATAATAATAATATATTACGAACTTGAAACCACTCATGACGTGTCCATATTCAAATATAGCTCAATCCAATTATATTAAAAATAAACAAAACAGCATTATGTGATATTATAATATCACGTAGATTTCGATTGTTGTGAACTATGATGTCATATAAAAATTCAATTAATGTATTCAGTACAGTATAATATTATTATTTTGTACCTATACTTATATTGAAACGAAACATAATATATGATATGTCACGCCTATTTAACTTTTGTTGAAATCGATTGTTTTTCCACCATGAAATCGGCTGACATTGTACGACATCAAAGTGTAAGGCGTCCCTTAAATGTCCGCCGAGCAAAGTTGCACGTCTCGGCCGGCCAGACCCGTACCAGACCAGTGCCAACGCACGACTGTGTCCAAAAAATCGAATACAAAAAGATTCGATGACCATGTAACATGTAAGTGTTTAGTGTTTCGTATTATTACCACTTCACCTGACCTACTGTTGTTATATTCAGGTTGGTTGTTGAAAACACGATTTGTATGTGAATGATTGAGCTCATACCTGTTGTTTTAACTACAAGACTTACCGACGGTTATTACCTGCATTACTAATTATTGTTTTGTACTTAATTTGTTTTTCTTATTATTGTTAAAAATGTTGAATTCAAAATATGTTGTAAATATGTTATTAATAAATGTCATGTATTGTTTATGAATATTAAGCTGTTGTATTTTGTTAACGATGGTTTAAAACAAAAATTATATTTTTTATTGGTGGTTTAAGGCGTAATTGCAAATAGGAATCCAGGAAGATAAATCTAATACATAGTAATAATAATAATCATTATTATTATTTTTACCGATTATAATGTACAGGAAAAATACTTGAAAAAAGTATCTATAGATACATACAAGATATACTAGATACATCTATGTTTAAGTCTAGAATAATATGCAAGAAACAAGGTACATTCAACATTTTCAAAAAGTTACTGGTTACCGGTTACTTACATTTAAAATGTTATGTTTAAATAAAATAGAATATTTAGTTACTTTATTTAAAATACAAGCTACATTTTTCAAAATAGTTATTTTAGAATTAAGTAATTCAAACTTCTTTAGTCTAGGAATCAACTCACTAACTTAAAAAAAAAAAACAACTAAATTTAAGATGATCCATAAGACATTAAAACGTATTTAATTAGTCAAGACAATAATTATTGTTAAAGTAACAGTGTAATAATATCTCACGTTTCCACAATTAGTGCTTATTAAATGAAAACATAATAACAAGAATCGAATAAAAAATCGTTATTTTACATCAAAATATAATATAAACATCAAAATTTGATTTTCAAATGCTCATAAGAAACACACACACCATATTGTACAACAAGTAAAATCATCGGTTCACTCTAAATTCAAATTTCGATAGAGTTATTTCAATACATACCAACATTGTGAGGGTTTGAAGAGTTTTATAACTTATCCCTAATTAATGTTTACAATATCCATAATGACAGCATGTCAGTTTAATTAGGTCAGGCAAGGTTAGGTGACTGGTTAATTGGTTGCATTATAATATTAATTTGCTTTTATTATAATTTATGATATATCATTATGTTTAAGTTATTAATATTATAATGAATTTTACTCTCCACGATGGTGTAAAGGAAAAAATAACATTTCGTGGCAAAAAATTCACAGCATTGTTTCCGTTTAATTAACTTCGTGTAATATTATCCACAATACTATAAAATATAAAGAATATTATGTAAAATCATTTATTTTTTTAAACTGAATTAGTTGTTTTTAGTATTAAACGGTGGCCATCTTTTAATAGTCTATTTCAAATCTAAATTTTCTTTTGTATTTATTAAAATTATTGGTAATAGTTGGGATTTTCAGACGGGGCGGAATACGGCTAAGTTCAAAATGTTTAAATCATTGTTTATACTATTTCCGCCCCCCCCCCCTCCCGCCACTGATAATATAATAATAATATAACGCGTTAAAGAAGTCGTACAAGTCGTATTTGAATATCTATTTAAATTTCTTATCCTAACAGAGACTTTTGCAGAACGCTCCATTGGTATAATATTCATTCCTTTGTTGTGCACTCAGAAATTGCGTTAAAAAAAAATCTGTAAAGATAGGGTTTACAATACAAGCGAATATCATTGTTATTATATTGATATTCACTGAAAGTACATAATAATATTATATTTTCGTCGGATATTATGTAAGTTAAAAAAATAAAATAAAACCGACGACGACGACGACGATGAGCCGCGGTGAGACTTTATATTTTTATTTTGAATTACATATACGACATTCGGAAGATATTCGAAAATAGCGCAAAAATAGATTTAAATGTGATCCGGCACAATAATTAATGCACGTTTTATAAATAATACTCAAAGTATAATAATAGTATAATACATTTGAACACGACGGCATGTTTGAAGTACAAGTTTTATTAGTATATTACGGCCGTATTCTACAGGGAAAAAAACCGAAATAATTTTACGTGGGTGTGATATTATTATTATTATTATACTGATATATTAACTCGTTGAAAAATAAAAACTCAAACGTTCACAAAATAAAAGGCAGCTATTAAATTATATTAATGTTTGCTCGACGACTATCGAGCGATTTATCATAATAATATATGTATAACTCTGTATGAGTGCTTCGGGATAGATGCGAATATTACTTTTGTGAAATTTAATAAACCATACTGATGATATCAATTTTAACGATGTTGGCCGTACGCTATGCGATATTATATATTGTACAGCTGAACGTCCCGCTGTGTTCTGCGGTCAACACGACTTTTTTCCTAATAAAAATGACTGCAGTACGAATTTAGAAAAAATATTAAACGTCATTTTATGTTTCGGTTCGGATTTTATTAAATTATAACCGTTTTTTCGGAAATATTTTAAAAGTTAGTTGACCGCAACGAATATTAATAAATTGTCATTTTCCGTTAATAGTATTTAAATAGAGTAATATGACAATTTTTTATTGTTCAATCGATTGTGTAAGTATACTAGTTATAGGTACTCAATGTCTGTGCAATGGTACAGTAAAAATAATATTACAAGTGATACAATAAAATAATATTATACATAAATATTATTACAAAACAAACACATTATATCTTATTAATTGTCTGCAGCGGGTATGTATGGCAGGGTTCGTTGTCTTCTAATAGAAGGTACCACTTGAGGTTAGGCGTGGTTTTAGAATCGGTGGTCAGAGGTATTTTTTCGCCGGTTTTGAAGTGGAGAGCCCTTTCGGTTTTATTTCGGTCTGTCGTGGCCAAGTTCTTCTAATGGATTTGTTAACCATGTTGGTAGCTGGTATTGTAATCCCGTGTCGTTGTAAAGCCGTTTATTTCGGACGAACAATTGGGATTTTAGAGTTTATTCTCAGGAATATATTTCAGAAGATAAAACGCTTGCAATTTTAGTTTGGGTTATACTTGTCCATACTCGGCACGCGTAGATTATGGGAACGGCCTTTTATTAATGCCGCATACAGTATGTCCCAAAAGTCGTCCAAGGGTCATCCCTGCCGTAAACATATCGATATACGACGATATAATATCTAGGCGTAATTTCTTACCTACGACATTAACTATAATCTATAAGGAAATTTCAATTTCAATGGCATACATTTTCTCATAGTTTTCTGTTTGGGAAAAACCAGCATTTAGATATGATAATATTGATTAGCCACGGAGATATTATAATCACCTAATACAGGACTTTTTGAAACACACACTGCTTCGTACATGTAGAAGTAGAGAACATTATTATTTTAATCTGCTGGGTCGAGCTGTGATTTTAGTACGGATTGTGTAGGATTTGTTAACCTATATAGGATTTGTTTTCGTCCTTGTGCATCCTTATTCCTTAGTTAAGTTTTTTTTTTGTTAATTATTGGATTTTCGAAATTTAATATCATATAACCTTGCAGTATACCTACGCAACATGACAACTCATGAGATATTATTCTACCATAAAAGTGAAAAAGAAAGAAAAAAAATAGCTTTTTAATATCGAAAATAAGAAGACCGGTCTTAAAAACGACGAGAACGAGAGTAACGCGTTATTTTCGAGAATTCGTTGTGCCTTTAAGTTCGGGAATGTCTACCTGTTGATTGTTCGATAGTTATACGCTCTGAGCGGAAAGAGGAATGTGTATGGTGAATGGTAGACGAAAACGCGTGGGTGACCCTATTCCGGCGATAAAGAATAAGAGCACTCCGAGAGATTCACGCTTCGAAGACATTTTAGATAGGAAATTCGATCTTGTCGCTGCAGCTAGCCGTAAAGAGATAATTTGTCGATTTTTCGATTTTTTGTAGCTACTTCCCCGAACGCAGTGAACAACAACTAAATACGAACGATTTAAAAAAAAAAAAACTACCGATATTTACCGTATACCAACGACACGTCTCGACGAAATCGTGCAGCGATTCAGATAAAAAAAAAAAGTAACCACGACGACTTTATTTTAAAACTTTATGTTTTCCGAGTCGTCTTTATTATTATCATTGTTTTTTTTTTTTTTTTTGTGTATGTGATATTGTTAAATACGAGTATAGTTGTAGTATCTGCAGCTTAGTTACAATATTAATTTTAAATTTCATAATAAGCTCTTAGGTTGTAACGGGATAAAACGGAGTGCTCATTTAGGTGGCGCACTCTCGTGGCCCGTTACCACACCGTCACATGTAAAGACTACCGCGCGCTCTTGCGATTGTAGAACCGGCGAAACACCGGCGAACGCCCAAACCTAACCGCACCACACAGCCACAGATAGCGCCCGTGCAGTACCCGATTTCCGGACGCCTGCCGCCCTCCGGGAAATCGCTGATTAAATAAAAACCCCTCAACTTAAAACCAAAGTTGAAAGTAATCCAGAATCCAGATCAGTAGAGCTATCTCCCAGGATATTTTAAGTGGTTTTAGGTACGACCGGACCACCCAAAGAGACCAAAACCGCTACCATAACACCACCCCTATCGCTACGGCCAGACTTAACATAAGTATGGGCCAACGAGCACAGCAACAGCACCCTTCGTCCCCTTCGCTGAGTGCGGCGAGCTAGTAAACCGGCCGGTACTTGGTTACCGGTAGACACGGGAACTTCCGCCAAACAATAGAACAGCGCCTTGCCTCCAGTCTGCAGAAGCCGGCCGGTATTTAATGACCGGCAGATACGGTGATGCCACAGACTGTTCCCACCAACTAGTGACGTTCATCCGTCCAGTTGGCTACCCTGTCCGCTATCGTTGTTGAGAACGCCGAGCCATCGCCGCCGCCGTCCAACCCGTTACGCCCGTTTATCCGAGAACGCCGAGCCGTTGCCGCCGCCGTCCGGACCCAGTTGTACCGCTATCGTTATTGAGGACGTCGAGCCATCGCCGCCGCCGTCTGATCCAGTTGTGCCGCTAAGTTTATCCGAGAACGCCGAGCCGTTGCCGCCGCCGTCCGGACCCAGTTGTACCGCTACCGTTATTGAGGACGTCGAGCCATCGCCGCCGCCGTCTGATCCAGTTGTGCCGCTAAGTTCATCCGAGAACGCCGAGCCGTTGCCGCCGCCGTCCGGACCCAGTTGTGCCGATACCGTCATTAAGAACGTCGAGCCATCGCCGCCGTCGTCCAACCCGTTACGTAAGCCTATCCGAGAACGCCGAGCCGTTGCCGCCGTCGTCCAACCCGTTACGTAAGTCTATCCGAGAACGCCGAGCCGTTGCCGCCGCCGTCCGGACCCAGTTGTGCCGCTACCATTATTGAGAACGTCGAGCCATCGCCGCCGTCGTCCAACCCGTTACGTAGGTCTATCCGAGAACGCCGAGCCGTCGCCGCCGCCGTCACCCGACTGTACCCCGTTGTACCATCACGACCGGAGCAGTACGACATCCACGAGGCTGCCCCACAGACATATACCTCATACCAATCCACAGACCCACATCGTGAGTTCAATGTATGATTCCCACCACTAAATGTATTCCCAGATAAATCATTTGTATTTTTGTAAACTCTTTTAATATTGATCAGTAAAAGAAAATATTGTAAAAAATTGGATCAAAAATATTGTTAAAATATTAGTTGATGAAAATAAACGAATTATTCAAGTATAACCTAAACGACAACCGTCTGTTTTCATTACATTGGCGCCCAACTGCAGTGCTCGATTAGGAAGAAATTCCACTTCGACCTACGAGAAGAAAACTACATCGTTATTTAGAAGAAAAACTACTTCGTGTCGATTAAGAAGAAAACTACATCTCTAACAATGGCACCGAAGAAAAACATATCCGAAGAGGCTTTCAACGCGTTCAGAGCGGAAGTGGAGAGAAACGGTCAATATTTAGCTGACCAGCTGTTGCAGAAAATTTACAAGTTAGAAGAAAAGTGCAACAACCTAGAAGACGAGAGTAACCGGAAAATCGGAGAAGTTGTGGAAAACTACGAAAGGAAAATCGATTTGATTGAAGCTCAACTCCATGATATAAAACTGAAATATGAGAATAGCAGTAGACAACCAGTACATAATGACTGTAATAATAAAAAGGAACAAATACACAACACTGAGATATCGCGTCCGATATTCTATGGAAACAACCGCGATGGACACCCAATAGATTTTCTGTACCGACTGGAAGAATATTTTGCAGTAAAACAATCATACGTCGGTGAGAAAATAATTATTGTGGGTGATTGTTTAAAAGGAACCGCATCAAATTGGTTTTCTACCATCCGATTCCAACTCACCAATTATGATGATTTCAAGAAGGCGTTTATTGACGAATTTTGGTCCAGGGAAATACAAATCCAGGTATGGAGTCAATGTCTGAGTACAAAGCACATACCAAACAACACCAACTACCGTGAACATTTTGCCACGTGGGCAACCAAACTTCGACACTTAGAAGTACCACGATTGTCTGAGAACGAAATTGTAAAGCACATAGCAAGACACTACCCAGGATACCTCAGAGCAATATTGGTGTCACTACCCGAATGTACGATACTCACAGCCATGAAGATACTAGGTGAGGAAGAGCAAAGTGATCAACCCACGGAAAACAAAGCAAATAATCAAAAAACTAACCAAAACGAATCCAACAACAACAGCCATACTCAAAACAACAACAGTTGGAACAACCAGCGGAGTAATGGTTGGAGCAATATGCCACCACGCAATAACCGTTGGAACAACCAACCATACCGCAGCAATGACAAGCGAGGAGAGACCCAACAAAACAGCACACCACAAACGGAAAAAATCCAACAGGTGGCAACGAATAGTGAAGAGCAAGCAGGATCTAGTGGCAATGAACAACATGCAATCAACTCATTGAATACCACTAATCAATCAGTTAGTCCGTATATTCAATGTACAATAGAAGGGGAGGAAGTCACCCTACTCATCGACACTGGAGCGACAATCAGTGTACTGACGAAGGAGGTGGTAGATATTATCACTAACAAAAATCCAAAAATCCCACAGCTTCCAGTGACCGGGATCCAAATCAGTAACGCGGTCGGAAAAAAGATATGCAAAGTATCAAAGCAGATTTTCTGTGAGTGCAAAATAGGGAACGAGTATATCCAAACCAATTTCATTCAGGTGGAGAATCTCAATGAAAAAGGGATAATTGGAGCTGATATATTGAAAAAATATGACGCTCAAATCAAATTCAAAGAACAAGTTATTCAATTCAAGATTGACCAGACCATACACAAAATACCGTTCGCCAACCAAAACCCAAGAGTGATCAGCGCCCAGGAGCACTTACTCAATGTAGAGATAAGCGAAAATCCAGAAGAAGACCAAGTAGATCTTACCAGTGATGAGAAACAACAATTTATATCATTACTCGACAAATATGATGAAATATTTTCAGACAAACCAGGGAAAATTAAAACATTCCAGTGCCAGATACGAGTGAAGGCAGGGGACCCTATCCATCAAAAACAGTATCCCATACCAGTGTCCAGGATACCCAAAGTGGACGCAGAAATACAGAGAATGCTCAAATTAGAAATTATTGAAAAGTCTACATCACCATGGTCATCACCGATTGTTTGCACAGAGAAGAAAAATGGCGACATCCGGCTCTGTCTTGATGCACGGAAAATCAACACCATGATTATACCAGACCGGGAGTGCCCCACCAACATGGAGGAGACACTGATGAAGTTCCGCGGCATGAAGTATCTTAGTTCTATTGATCTCACCGCCGGATACTGGCAATGTCCATTAAAAGAGGAGTGTAGGGAGATAACAGCTTTTCTACATCGAGGGAGGAATTACCAGTTTAAGGTGTTACCCTTTGGTTTAATCAATTCTGTGGCAGAGTTCCAGAAAATACTCGACCAGGTATTAGGGCCAGAAATACTCCAATTTGCAGCAATTTATGTGGATGACATCCACATCACTTCACGTAACTTCGAGGAACACATGCAACACCTTGAAAGTATCTTTAAAAAATTGAATCAACATCACATCACCATCAACAGGAAAAAATCACAATTTCTAAAAAACCAAATAGTCTTTTTAGGACATATAATATCCGAAAAAGGGATTACTATGGACCCGGATAAGGTCCAAGCAATACAAAATTTTCAACCTCCGAAAACGAAGAAACAAGTCCAATCTTTTTTAGGATTCATAAACTTTTACCGTAAATTTATTAGGGATTTATCTCAAGACACCGAACAGTTAAGCTTATTGACGAAAAAGGATGCAAAATGGAAGTGGGGAAATCAACAACAACAGGCTTTTGAAAATATTAAATCAAAGTTTCTGGAAGACATCATGATTCAATTTCCCGACTTTACCAAAGAATTCTATATCAATACGGACGCATCCACCACCCATGTTGGAGCCGAGTTGTACCAGCTAGAGGAAGACGGACACCACCAATCCCTAGGATTCGCCAGCCGAACCCTTAATGCTGCTGAAAGGAACTACAACACAACGGAACTTGAGCTGTTAGCGATAGTCTTCACTTGCAAAAAGTTCCGTCACTATCTGTTAGGACACAAAGTCAAAGTATTAACGGACCATCATGCTTTGACATTCCTAAACACATGTCAGCTGTTAAATGCAAGACTGGTGAGGTGGGCTACATTCTTACAGGAATACCAGCTGGAGATAACACATGTGCCAGGTCGAGAAAATGTCGGAGCTGACACATTGACTCGTTACCCGCAATCACCCACGGACGAAATGTCGATAAAAGATCGGACCATCGTCATCAACAAATTAGCCATATTAAACTACAGTCCAGAACTAAGGGAGAAATTCAAGGAACTGCACACAGTACAACAAGCCGACGAATATATTACCAAGCTGAGACAGCGACTAGATCGCCGAGCAGATCACAACTTAATCGAGCATAATCAATTGCTGTTCCGCAAATCCCACCAAGGGGAATATCAGGTCATTGTGCCGAAAGAACTCGTACAACCACTTGTCGTCGAGACGCACCAGATCTACGGACATTGCGGTACTTATAAAACATACAAACTGCTACAACAAAATCACCAATTCAAAAACATGTATCAAACGATCAAAAGGATCATCAAAACCTGTGATCTTTGTCAGCGGACCAAAATCAGCAACCGGATAGCCAGGGGACCGACACTGAGTCTGTTGCCAGAGAAGCCACTCGAAATGGTATCGGCAGACCTGATGGGACCACTACCCAGGGGACAAGGAGGGTGCCGATACATCCTAGCCATTTTGGACCTATTCTCTAAGTACGTTAAGCTATATCCACTAAAACGCGCAACAACGGACACTATAGTCAAGAGGATAGTGACGGATTACATACCAACGGTTGGACTGTTCCAGAAGATTCTCACGGACAATGGAACGCAGTTTACAAGCCATAAGTGGAGTAGGATCATGGAAGGATTAAAAGTCAAAATTGTACATACCACTGGATACCACCCTGAAAGTAACCCGGTGGAGCGAACGAACCGAGAAATTGGTAGGTTACTACGAACATATTGTCACAAACAGCATACCAACTGGTTGCGATGGTTGAACAATATTGAATTTTGGATTAACCACACCACTCACTCATCCACCGGCTACACACCTCAATATGTGATGTTTGGACAAAACACCCAACTGCCCATCACCAAACTCGTCACTTTCCCACCATACAAAGATGATCAACCTGTCCCGGATGTCATTCAGATCGTGATCAAGAAGACTCAGAAACAGGCACAATTGCGAAACAGATTAAAGGACAAAGGCAAAACTTTTCCGAAATACGAAGTCGGAATGAAAGTACTAGTCAAGGAACACCGGCTATCGTCAGCTGAGGACCACGAGACGCATAAGTTATTCTTATTGTACCACGGGCCCTATCAGATCCACGAAGTACACCAAAACAATACGGTAACCATACGTACTCAGAGTGGAACCCAACGCACATACAACTTAAAAAATATCAAACTGTACCACGAAGTGGGACTGCCCGATGGGGTACCAGTTGAACATTAACAATTATACAATAAAAAAAAAAAAAAATATAAAAAAAAAAAAAAAAACAAAAAAAAAAAAAAAAAGGAAAAAAAAAAAACTGTGGCTAACTAATTTATGTTCTGCCTGTGATACTAACCAATCAAATTATGAGATTAACACATTTCCCCTTAGGAAAATAAAATGGAGATGTTCATACGGATTCCCCTGGGAAAACTCCGACCCATCAATAAACTAGAAGTTACCTATATTGACCAATACCTCAATGGGGAACAAAAGAAAAGGGTGGCGAAGTTTTATCGGGAAGAAGCAGCCAAGAGAACTAAATATACCCTCGAACCCACCTGGACGATGCCGGAAACAATCACAGCAGTCAAGAACACAACCGTCATCGAGGTCAAACCTACCAATACAGAGGCAGAATTGGTGATCACATCACCCACCAGCACCATCGTCACGGATAGCGATGAAATTGAACCCGAAGACACCCTCGAGAGTGACAGCGTACCCGAGAGTGACCGCGAACTCGGAAGGGACAGCGAACCAGAGAACAGCAGCCCGGGAGGTGAGAGCCCAGAAACCGAGCATCTAAAGAATACAGTGCAAACAATGTGGAATAAGGATCAAGGAGCCTATAGTAAGCTCAAGGAGACAGTATTCACAGCAAAGAAATTCATGAAAGAGTTCGAAGGAATGTCCAAGACCCAGCTCAAAATACAGATGTACAAAGAAAAGACAAGACAGATAAAAGCGTTAAAACAACAACATCGGCAATGAAGAAACAAGCCACATCTAAAGTTTTTAGTTTTACAGAATAACTCGGATCTCACTATTCATGTAAAACTAAAAAAGGGGACTATGTAACGGGATAAAACGGAGTGCTCATTTAGGTGGCGCACTCTCGTGGCCCGTTACCACACCGTCACATGTAAAGACTACCGCGCGCTCTTGCGATTGTAGAACCGGCGAAACACCGGCGAACGCCCAAACCTAACCGCACCACACAGCCACAGATAGCGCCCGTGCAGTACCCGATTTCCGGACGCCTGCCGCCCTCCGGGAAATCGCTGATTAAATAAAAACCCCTCAACTTAAAACCAAAGTTGAAAGTAATCCAGAATCCAGATCAGTAGAGCTATCTCCCAGGATATTTTAAGTGGTTTTAGGTACGACCGGACCACCCAAAGAGACCAAAACCGCTACCATAACACCACCCCTATCGCTACGGCCAGACTTAACATAAGTATGGGCCAACGAGCACAGCAACAGCACCCTTCGTCCCCTTCGCTGAGTGCGGCGAGCTAGTAAACCGGCCGGTACTTGGTTACCGGTAGACACGGGAACTTCCGCCAAACAATAGAACAGCGCCTTGCCTCCAGTCTGCAGAAGCCGGCCGGTATTTAATGACCGGCAGATACGGTGATGCCACAGACTGTTCCCACCAACTAGTGACGTTCATCCGTCCAGTTGGCTACCCTGTCCGCTATCGTTGTTGAGAACGCCGAGCCATCGCCGCCGCCGTCCAACCCGTTACGCCCGTTTATCCGAGAACGCCGAGCCGTTGCCGCCGCCGTCCGGACCCAGTTGTACCGCTACCGTTATTGAGGACGTCGAGCCATCGCCGCCGCCGTCTGATCCAGTTGTGCCGCTAAGTTTATCCGAGAACGCCGAGCCGTTGCCGCCGCCGTCCGGACCCAGTTGTACCGCTACCGTTATTGAGGACGTCGAGCCATCGCCGCCGCCGTCTGATCCAGTTGTGCCGCTAAGTTCATCCGAGAACGCCGAGCCGTTGCCGCCGCCGTCCGGACCCAGTTGTGCCGATACCGTCATTAAGAACGTCGAGCCATCGCCGCCGTCGTCCAACCCGTTACGTAAGCCTATCCGAGAACGCCGAGCCGTTGCCGCCGTCGTCCAACCCGTTACGTAAGTCTATCCGAGAACGCCGAGCCGTTGCCGCCGCCGTCCGGACCCAGTTGTGCCGCTACCATTATTGAGAACGTCGAGCCATCGCCGCCGTCGTCCAACCCGTTACGTAGGTCTATCCGAGAACGCCGAGCCGTCGCCGCCGCCGTCACCCGACTGTACCCCGTTGTACCATCACGACCGGAGCAGTACGACATCCACGAGGCTGCCCCACAGACATATACCTCATACCAATCCACAGACCCACATCGTGAGTTCAATGTATGATTCCCACCACTAAATGTATTCCCAGATAAATCATTTGTATTTTTGTAAACTCTTTTAATATTGATCAGTAAAAGAAAATATTGTAAAAAATTGGATCAAAAATATTGTTAAAATATTAGTTGATGAAAATAAACGAATTATTCAAGTATAACCTAAACGACAACCGTCTGTTTTCATTACAAGGTCAGGTACTGTTGATTTTCGTAGATAAGTATGTCTTAAAAATATATTATATTAAACGATATTATGTTTCAAACGGTTGAATACACGTCATGAATATAGTTAAAATGATGATATCTCACTATCGAAATTAAAATGTGATAATAATAATATTGCTTCTCGATTCGTAATATTACGAGTAGTTGGAAATCATTGAAATCACTCTTATAAAGTTCAAACATTGAAACAAAATGTATTCTAGACATTGCAGTACAACCCGATGGGATTTAAGAGACGTGGCAAATCTGCATAATAATAATACTAATAATAGTAATAACAACAACAATAATGATAATAATAATAATGTGTGGTATAATAATGTATCGTTTCGTATAGACGACTTCATGTTTGTTCAACGTCGTGTATATATTATTGCTGCAGAGTTATAGTATAACCACTAAAGTCAACATTTGTCCCGATTTATATTATTATAATTAACTGAGAATTCAGCTTGTCCCCCGGCCCGCCGCCGTAAAATATATACCAATTTATAATATTGACTCGGTTGAACGAATCAAAACTCGCCGACGGTATGTTATACGTCATATTACTCTGATGACAGAACTAAAAAAACATTATTTTTAAAATAATAATTATTGGAACTCGTTGAAAACAAAATCTGGAAAAAAATTATTTTTTAAGCATTTTACAACATTCATCAATCATCATTCATAATTTTATATTCTGAAAAATAATATTTTTTCTGTGATGTAAAAAAAGAATTAGGCAGGTGTTTAAAGTATTGAAGAGCTGAGTAGAAGAGTTTTGCAAAGAACTTCTGTTACACTCCACACTGCCCATCGTTACTTTAAATAATTTTAACCAATCAACTGTTATCGTATGATATAACATTTGCAGGAAAATGTTCAGCTTTGCAATGTGATATTAAAAACTAATGTAGGGGGCATTCAAAGACGGAGACATATTTGAAAACAACGTTATCGAAAATTGCTTTGTTCTAATAATGTTGCATTATAATGACTTCATATCGAGTAAAATCAATATATTAAAATGTGTTAATACGGTTAATAGATACATAATATTGAGTTTACGGGCGATTACGGTTAAAAGAAACATTGCATTGTCTACCTTGTGCACGGTGTATAATATAATGAACAACATATAGGTAGTCATCTGTTTAATATATACAGAGTGATTTTTTTTACACCACGTCACGCTCGTCCACTTCCTTTATTTTTTTTTAGCAACGTACTGCAATAGTCATTAGTTGATATTTTGTCGTCGCCCGAGATTTTTAATTTTGATTTTCTCCAGACTAGGCTACTGTATCGTAGGTATAATACCTGTAGTCCAATATATCTTTAGCGGTTCAAACAACAATATATTCAAACGAAAATATTGTTATCAAACCATTCAGATCAATTTCATATTAACTAGGTTTATGTAGATATTAAATCGATACGCAATATACTGTTGCTTGTTGTGCAAATTTTAATGTGAAATTTAATTACACATTTGAGCGAAGTGTGTGCGTACATACTATAATATATGTATAGTGGGTGTAGATACTACGATTATTGTGTTATAAAAATTTACTTCTTAGCGATATTTACCTTTGTCAAATACGCGAACCGTATAATATTTTTGAAAATATTCAATTTAATTAGTATAATTTTACTTTTTTAATCCAGATAATATTAACATAAAACTATAAAAGAAACTGTTTTCGTGAGCATTTTAAATCCCATCCAATCTCTATTGAACATTAAAATTAACATTATTTGAATTTCAAACGATGGCAATTAAACTTTTTCATTTCGTTTCTAAATTGCTATTACTTTTAGTATAAAAATGATAATTAGTGTAAATCTAATGGTTTTCATTTTTATGTGAATGATTTTTTTGAGCATTTTATATTATCCCACTTTCCCGTTGAAGTATTCTGTAATATTTGTATATTATTATTTTTTTTTTTTACAGGTAGTAAGTTATTAAAAATAACAAAATGTTGTTAACTATTTCAGTAACCGAAATTCTAACTATTATTATTGGTAAAAACTATGATGTTATTCAAATTATAATTAATTAAAATGCATTTATAATACGATGTTATTGAATTTAATTTACTATAAGATTTCCTTATAATCTATTGTGTATAACCATTGTCTGTTATAATGATATGCCCTTAAAATAATTACAATTTAGTTGCTGAAAGTGAATGCAAATGTTTTTTTTTTTTAAAAAGTTCTAGTTAGCCAGAATGTAGTTAAATAATTGATATAATGTTTTGAGAAATGTTGATATTATTAAATAAAATAAAGGTAATTTAGGCACTCGGCTATTCACATAATACTAAAACAACTCGTTGAGCGGAAATAATTATATTTTTTTTTTTATTCATAT
This sequence comes from Metopolophium dirhodum, assembly GCF_019925205.1. Lineage (NCBI taxonomy): Eukaryota > Metazoa > Arthropoda > Insecta > Hemiptera > Aphididae > Metopolophium > Metopolophium dirhodum. Next base: position 27,156,140 of record NC_083568.1, read on the forward strand.
ATGAGTGAAATTAAAACAATCGTAACATTCATATAGTACCCTGGAAACCGTGAGGTAAATAAAATACGTATACGTTTCAGGGAAAACGTCTGAATTGTGGTACTTAATATAATATGGTATATATCTGTTCGTATGAATGCACGCGCGCAAAGTAGAAAGTTGTGTCTTTATTATTTGTAATCAGAAAACGAGATTCTCATCATGCGTACCTATATATATTTGTCGGCAAATATATTATAATAATATAGGTAAAAAATATAATATTGTATAGGAACAAAAATGTATTATACGTTATTCATAATAATAATAATAACGATATAATATCAATATTTTAAATATTTACGACGCAACGCAAAGCCGTGTTCACACTCCACAAATAGGTTAGGTCGGGTGAAGAAAATCTCTATTTCTCTATCACAAACGGGAATACTGTTTAAATTGATTTTGATTTTGTTGTCTCTGTAAGTCCATACCCAGATTTCAGATGGTGCACTATGCACTAAGAAAATGGCTCGTTCATTGAAAACCATCGTGAATTATTTTATCGACTTGTACATCCTGCAATGAGCATAATACTCTGTGATGGGACATTCCGATATTTACAATAATATAATATTTAAAAATTTAATGCGTTAGGTACCAATGAATTGTACCAATGTGCGGGCGCTTAATCACAACAGCAAGCAGGTGGCCAGGTACCGATAACAGACGATACCAGGCGGCGCCACAGTAGGTAGTAGAGGTACGCATAATTTTAAATTTGATAATATTCAGAATATTAATTGTTCATCTGCAGACGTTTTTTCACTGACCGAGTCGCCTGCCAGTTCTCGGCCTTAGTATAAGTTCACCCATCTCTCCAACTCCACATAGTCGTAAGTTTACTGGAAACACCTAAAAGTACACGTAGCTGGTAACTAACCTACCTATTATTCCAATATTTTTAATTTTCGTTCTAAATCGTATGAAATAATATATTTCTTGATAATGTTTGTTTGAATTTTAAATCATGCTGTGCATTATACTTTACAGTATATATCATAATATATTAATTTTATACTGTCGAGAACTTTTTAGAAATAACTACCCGGCGGATAAAACTCTTTAATAATATTTCTATATATTTTTGATAACTACATTTCAACTATTTGTAAACATCTTTTGAAACGTGACTTTTCTCTGAAAGCAATAATAATAGTTGGCAACTTATCGATTTTTTTTACCGAAAACGAAAATTTTGTTTATATTTCCCTATTAAGTTCAGTATCATAAAACAATCACTTGTATAGTGCATCTAAGACAAGAACTTACAGAAGCTTACTTAATAGAAATTAAAATTTATAAATAGAATATAAAAATACGGTTAATATAAACTTTATTTGAATTACATTAATAAAAAATATTTGTTTTTGTTCTTGGAATTTGTTTATTTTAGAAATAAAATTAATACAAAATATAATCTGTTTGAAAGTTATATTTTTCCACTATTTTTTTTATATATATTTATAATTTGTATTTATATTTATTATATTTCTGTTCTTGTTGTACATAAAATACATATATTTTTTTTTGTCAATTAATTTAATTAAAGTAAGTTAGGAAAAAATTGTATTTTTCAATGTTAATAAAAAACTGTCTTACAATTTATAATTAAATAGTGTTTCAATTCAGTATAGTGTTTATGGCCAAGGTGGTCTCAAATACATAGCAATTTCATACATAGTTGAAACGAACTGAAAATTATATTTTTAAAATTTACAATGCAATACGAATTGGTAAATATTCTCGGTAACTAAAAAATAAATACATCGAGCAATTTATGACGACTCTTTTTCAGACCAACTATGCAGTATAATTTGTAGTCCTGTGTATTTCTGAGTTCAGATAATTATTATCCTGCAAATATGTTAAATATATAATGATTTCAAAAAATCAAATTTTTTTTTTCAAGTATAAGAGTAACAGAAAATAACTTTTTAATTTTATTTTTTGCACTCACATGACAAAATAATAATTTATAAACAGAAAAATTAAAAATTCGAAAATATATAATTTATGACCGTTAGGTGTTTGTAGATGACTGAAAAATACGAACAAAATATACAAGTCCCCTTGGATAATTTCGTATGGATTGATAACATGACTTGTTATATTTTTATTATTACATCGTTCACTATCTATTAACTTAACCACACATAAGAATATTATTAAATTATCATAAATATAACTCACAGATTAGAATAACAATATAGGTACTGCGATATAATTTATGTTTTTTAATCTTCTTTTTCATCAGATTTTTCTATTATTTTTTTCCTAACTATTCCAATTTTTTTTTTTTTAATGAAACATTTATCATACAAATTGGTTTTTTTTTAGTTCGTTGTAATTTTTTTATCTCCTCGACGTTTTCATTACTCACCGCATATTATCGCAAAGACAAAAAAATTAAAAACTACAAATTGAAGAAAAATTATAATATGATATAGCTGTATAATATAATATTATGTATACAACAGTGAATAATACTACGCAATAAAATATGGAATGATATGGTCTGACCATTACAATTCAAAATGAATAGTCATGTACAATCATGCGATAAGAAATCAAGACGTATATTATAGAAAAAATGTGAGAGTAAATTTCTTTATTCTCAGGTATAAATATTCAAACGATATAGTATTGTAATAATTGTAATACCCGTACGCGCTTGCATAATAAAATATAACAATGTAGTTGCAGTTTACAATGTGCGAATGATAGTGAATGTGTGCAAGTGCAGTAGTGGGTGCGTATTTATAATAACAGCGTTGATAGATGATAATTATTATGAATTGGACAATAGTTAAGTTTTCGATTCGTTAAAAATGGTGTAGATACTTATTTACCAGTGCAGCTAAAACCCGTTAAGATATGACATATCAATGATATTATAGGTATTACATTATACAGCAGCAGACTATTGAATCCGATCGAATTAATTTTTAAAAAAATTTAAAGTAAAATATAATTAGCACATCACAGCACCGGAAAGATACGTAGTATCGCTGTAATATTATTATTATTATTATTATTATTATTATTATCGTTCTCACTAAAACAATATTAATATATCGATCCGATTACACAAACACACAAATATGGACTTATAACAATATAGATTATGTATAACCGAGGCTGTGGGTTTAATGCATTAAGAAAACTGTAAAATATAATAATATGCATCCAAAAGGCATTTGAATACAAATATACTGTAATACCACAAAAATATAAAAACGTGCTGTTTAAAATTCTAAAAATGTAAAATATGTTTGGTTAATGTTTCACGTAAAACAATAAATTGTTAATAAATAAATATAAGTATTTTTCAGCACCGCGGTTGATGTTACCCAATTTTTGTAAACAGTTTAATAATTGTGCAATGAAACTGAAGGAGTCCTTATGCTACGGACTAAGATATATGTGCCAATAGTGGTAAATGAGATAACGAAATTTCTTATGCTCGTCCTGAATAATTGATAAAAATGGAGCTGCCTGGTTCTTGCACGGAAGTTAATTCGATATAACGAATTTCCATTTAACAAAATTTTCCGTTTAACGAAATATGTTTGAGAACCAAATCAAATAAGAACCAAATTTATTCAATACTATTTAACGAAATTCTGTATAATACGAATTTTTTTATGCCCACGAGACTTCGTAATAATATGAAAGTTTTACTGTATTATAATATTTAAGTATCTACGTATTTGTTGTTGTGTGTATTGAGAACAAAAATAACAATTAAATGCAGTAGGTTATACTCTGCACGTGGCCAATTAGGTATTATATATTTTTTATTGGAAATCATTTTCATCGACTGCCGTGGGCACTAATCAGGCGCGTACGCAAGGCGGAGTTTTAGGGGTTCACGGAATTTCAAGAAAATTATTAAATGTTTTTATAGAGTAAACGTGTGAAAATGTATAATCAAACCCCTCCCCCCCCCCAAAAAAAAAAAATATATATTATTTTGTGTACTCGCTTGGGCGCCATAGTATTTATGACAAAGAATAAGACAACATTTTCTTTTGAAATAATAGAACACAATAATATATTGGTGTCGAAATTCGAAGTAAGCTTTAAGAAATGGGAAAACATTGTACGAGGCGGCTAATAATGATTACAATCTGAATGATCTGCAGATTATTCAAAAACATCCAAAAGTATTATAAATAATTAATGAAACATTAAATATGCAAAGGAAAAAAGTTGCAGAATAAGCGCCGCGTTGTAGTATCTATACCATTTCTTTACACGCAAGTTCGACGGAGTAAGAAATGAAATAATTAAAAATATATAAATTTAAATAAATAAACAAGTAAGTCTGTACCTCCTATACACTTGTATATCTTTTTGGTACCGAATCGTGAGTTTTTAATTTCGCGCGTATTTTCGTAGTCGTCAAACCCAGAGGTTTGCACCAAAACGGGGGGGGGGGGGGGGGGGGGGGGAGGCAGGTATGAGCCGAAAACCGCAACGATACGCCCTAAACAGATACATAATATTAACAGCCGTTTAAACAGAACGAGATTGGGGTTGATATGAATTCGTCGTGTTGAGATTTTCCGTTGGAAAAACGTACCGTGTAACTTTGACGCCACGACCGAAGCAGGTGGTTTCAGAAACACGCGCTCTTTAGCACGATATAATGTAATGTCATAATATGCCTATTCAAAACAGTATACTGCTGCGAAACAATCGCGTGAAGTACGACGTGTGACTTAATGCATCTATTAAGTTCACTGCGCAATAATAATGTATAACAATATAGTACTATGTAATATTGTGCCGGCAAGTGCCAAGTTGGCCGTGGAAAACCGAGGAAACGACGATGGTGCCCGCCATCTCGTTAAATTATAATATCATTACGACGAGTACCTGCCACGACGATAGTGATTTTTAATTGAATTTCAAAAACGTTGAGCACAATACGACGATGACGACGACGTTTCGCCTATATTATTGTAATATAATAATATCGCGTTATGCTTTTGGTAATACTCGAGCGTTTTACATCAGTACTGGTTATGAATGTAGTGAAAATTAGTCTTGTTTTAAAAACACCTTTTTACATCGCATATTTCAATCATTATAAGAAGTATCAAAAAAAGATTTACTATAATAAAATAATATATTCATATACCACGACGGAATATTAACATAAGCAATTTCGTCTTACAAAAAAAAAAAAAAGTTGAATTGTGTTTAAAAAATGTATAAAAAATAATAATATTATATTTGAAGCCTTGAAGAGCGTATTATTATTTTCTGTATTTTTCTAATCTTTCTGGTATAAAAAATTTAAAAAAATACTGAATGTTACTTAAAATTAAATATGAAAAATAAGACGTTTAAAATTTGCAAATTGCTAAAAACCTCGGTGAAAACGGTTAAGATATTGTTAGTAATGTTATCACGTGATACTTTAATCTACGTGGTGTAAAACTCAATATCGAAAATGCTCGGACTTAGCGAAAATCTCACTATTCTTTTCGTAATAATTTTGTGGAAAACCATGATAATATGATTGGGCTATAAATTCTGAAAATCACTTCTCTAACAAATTCCAACAGATCCGAGTAGGATTTTATGCAAGGTTTTCCGAAAGTTTTCCCTACTTATCTTAATATATTGTAATATCCCAACTCCACGCAAGGGACCTACCTTAAAGTTTCATATTGTTCTGTGTGCGGTTTTGCAATCTATATTGATAAAGCAACGTTCGGGGCAATACTCTTACACGAAAATTGATGTATACGAGCGTAATTCAAGACTTATACTTTAAAATACTGAATAATTACGAGACCAGTTCATCGTAATTTATCGATACGCAACGTTTTCGTCGGATCGGTTTGGTCCATTTTCGGTATTGTCCGGTATAGAGCTCTGCCGGGCTCATTCAATTGTTTAAATTGCTTATTTAAATATTGATTTGTGTAATATGACATTTTCGATTGATTTATTGTCAACACCGTTTGTCAAACTTAATCCGTCCGTAAAAAACGTTAAAAACCATTTTGTTTTATACGAGCGAAGCTCGAAATCGACGGTAGGTAAGTACGGTAAGTTCCTGCAGTAGTTGACGGCGAGTGTTTGTAATGCGCATTTACAGCGAGTCGTAAGTCGCAAGTGGATATTCGCAATCGACGGCGTACGTATATTATTATGACGAGTGAGGGAGATTAGACGGGTTTTCAATGTTTTAATAATTGTTTGCATTTAATCTCGGCAACCGTTCCGACAGTTTTCATCATATTACTGCGTAATCTATGCGTCCCATATTTTCCAAAGTATGTATGGGTATACTTGTTGAGTGGTGCCGATCGATAATATCGTCCGAATTGCAAACTACGCCAATAAAGGCCGTCGTAATAGGCTATAGTCAAGTTGTATTTCACAAACTGCTAAAAAACGCGTGTTCGCACTTTATCGATTCACAGTTGCTTTTATAGGTAGGTAATAACGCTATGATATCGTTTATCGGAAATCCGGAAATTTGCTCTAAATGGTCATTAGTGATTAAAAAAATTCTTGCCAAGTTAGGGATCGGCATGTAAACTTTCTTGATTTTTAATTTTTAGAAATGTATTAACTGATATCACACCCAAGCGGTATAACAATTTGAATCCAGAAAAATGTCGGTGTGAACAGCCCCAAAAAAAATAATTTTCATTTTCATTTAGTGAGATAGATCTCCGAAACCAGAGAGCGGATTTCGTTGTTTGGGGTCTTGTTAGATTCACATTGGTTAGGAGAAGTGCAGTGAAGATTTTCAGAACTTTATCTTAAATAGTTAATTCATTACAGAACATAAAACAAATTAAAACAAATCTTATTGGGCGTTTTCTTATGTTTTTCAGCTTTACAGCTGCGTAGTGAACTGATGATTGGAGATAAAGTTCTGAAAATCTTCACTGCACTTCTCCTAGCCAATGTGAATCTAACAAGACCCCAAACAACAAAATCCATTCTCCAGTTTAGGAAATCCACCTCGCTAAATGAAAATCTAGCGAAAAATAACTTTTTTTTATCTGTGAAAAATAAAATAATTTTTTTTTTTTTAAATGTTAGTTCCATATTTAGTATTTACTTGATAATCCTTTTTTAATGAGTTTACAATCAACTTTTTAGCTATCATAGTTTAGGAGAAAAGCTAAAAATAGATATTTTGGGACTGTTCACACCGACGTTTTTATGAATTCAAGTGGTTATACCGCTTGAGTGCGATATCAAATCCCTCTCATTAATATTTTATATTATAGCTAGCTAAATTACCCTCCTACACATCGTTACTGAGTTACATTTTTACTATTTTCCTATTTAACACAAATTCTTCAAGTTTTCAGAATTCAGACTTTTTTCATTTCAATTACCATACTTACTTGATCAAAAATCAAGAAAGTAAAATATTCGTGCACGTATAGGAGACCACCCACAGGAATCCATGCACCGATGTGCATAATATTGTACGGTATACCTATCGAAATTAAACAAATGATATAATATCGATTTGTCATGACTGTTGTTTTTATAATAAAATCGATATTGAAAACTGTTTGGAATGTAATATACACAAAGGCACTTACAAATTAAATTATTTAATTTTTTTTACAACATCTTCAAACGAATCTTTTCGCGTCTTGACGCACTCCAACCCTCGTGGACTTTTTGCACCGTTATACGCGTTGGTGTCAGACGGTCAAAATGTTCATATCAATCGTGACTCCGTCGTAAGTAAGTAGGTACCTACCGTTTTTAATTGCAAATTCCTAGTTGTACGCGTCGAGAAGAAACATTGTTTTTACGTTAGGTGCCTATATACCCGCACATTATACTATTATATTATTAAACACTAATAACACTTATATCGCGAAAATTATCTCCTCACATGAACGTAATTATGTATACTGCAATAGCATTTACATCATATAATATTACTATATTATGATTCATCGAAATATTAACGACCGGTTCGACTGTTCTACCATGGTAATATTGTATTATGCGTTTCGTCAGTAAAAAAATCCATCGGCACATCGGTCGGCGTATCGACGAATGTGTCGACATTAAACAGTGCGTTTCGACATCAGGTCATAATCACGATAATGTTATTATTTATTAGGTATGCACAGTTTCCGCGGTACATATTTTAATGATTTTGAAAAACATTCTCCGCGATGACTTCGGTGCGTGTCGTGTCATGTGTCATCGCGCATTGACGGAACATTCACATTCACACCGCACTGAGACTGTATTACAATATTTTTTTATTTGTTTTTTTTTTGTTGATAATGACCATAGTTTTAACACCTAATAATTTAATAATATGTTATTGACACCGCGAGACTATAATTTTGTGTATTTTTTCCAAAAGACGTTTCATACGCAATATGAAATTTCGAACGGGTCAATCGTTAGACACTTTTATCGATACGACGAGTGTATATTGCTAGGTAACGTAAATACCATAACCTTTAATATAATCACCTTTTATTATCACCCGTACACACGATGTTCCATGATTCACACACCGTACGGAACATTTACAATATTGCGTATTTATAATAACAGTATATTATGCTGTAAAAAATGCCGACTCTATTATCGCTGCCTTCGACAATACGTATTATATAAAATATTATTCGTCTTGTCCTGCACACGTCCTTGTTGCAGTGTTGTATTATTCGCTCACAACCACGAATCATGCCGGTAAATACGTCTGGAATGTACAAGAAGTTTCAAAGGGTAGAAATAAGTATGATATACCACCTGCGACGATAAGAACAACTGTATATTATATGCAATAACGTTATTCTCTATCCGACATTGAGCCGACAAACTGCTATCACTATGTAATAATATTGTCATTATTATGTTATATACTTTTGGTGTCAAACAACAATATTGTAATAAATCATAACCATTGCAGTGAGAAAAAATATATTTACGCGCGTCCAATAATACTTTATAGGCATACAGGGTACCCCTGCAAGAGTGAACCTAAACACAATCTTCGAAGAGGGCTTTAACTAATTTTTTTTTTTTATAAATATAACAAATTGTGCATGTAAAATATTTTAAAAAAATCGTTTTCCAATAATATTGGTGCATGATCAATTTTCCATTACAAAATAATTCTTAAAATACCTACGATAATGAATGAAAATAATGTTAACAAATTACATAGTACCTATATAGAAAGCATAAAATAACAACATTAATTAATAATAATATGAATATAATATTATGATGTTCACGCAAATCAATATAATCTAAATTTGTATCAATAATAGCAAAAAAAGTTTAGATTAGACATCGAAGAACATTTCCATAATATGCGTATAATACCTTATTGTCCGTATCGAATAATAATATAATAACCTTGTGCTTTCAATCGTATTAGGTATTAAACGCACATTCACTATTACACGTTTATGTATATTTGTAGTACACAGTACATTATTATTATTATGACAATGAATCAGACAATAAATATGTACAATAAAGATAAGTAACATTTTAATTTATAATCGAGGTCGCCACGCTACCACCCACAAGAGTATGATTGCGGAAAAGTACCCAAAAGTTGAACGTTTTGCAGCTGGGGGGGGGGGGGGGGCGTTATATAATTTTATGTTATTATACGAAACGGATAATGTTCAGTGAACAAACGTATTGTAAACTTGACAATAGCCGAAAATGAAGATTACACACGACAGTTGTTTCACACTTACAAATCTGTTCGGTTCACTATGGGGGTTTTTTTTTTTTTTTGTGACCACATCCATTGTTTAAGATTTGTTGTTGATGATATTATTACAATTCATTATAAAGAATATCATCGATATTTATAATGGTGAACAACGCTATTATAGTGAAGTTTATTGTATGCTCTTATGGATAATTGGTCATATCTATCTATATTTTTAAAATAAATATGTGATTTGTATGATAAATGAAAAACATAGATTTCAACAGATAATTATTAGTATAATATTTAACCGATTGTTTTATATATTATAACGGTATTAATCGTTCGTGCGAGGAAATCACTGAAGCCTACGTTGCTAGTCCCATAAACATATATTTTATTGGTATTTAGCAAAACAAGTTGTGGTAAGAAAAAATGCGACTATTATATTATTGTGCGCATCAAAAAGTAAGTAAGTCGGTAACGAGATACTATTATTATATGTTATTATCTATTAAACTTTATACGCAACTGAAAAAGTTTATGAAAAGTAAATACTTAAAACATAAATTGTACGGAATAATTTTTTTTTAACGTATAATAAGAGAAGTACAACTTGTATATGTTTTCAAAACTGTTTGAAGTAGGTACTTATTGTTATAACTTTTAACTCTTTGAAAACATTTTATTTTAAATATCACCTTCCGCTTTCATTATGTTTAAAGCTTTTTTTAAACGACAACTGATTCGTGTTCATAATTCTAGGCAGAATGTCTTTGGTAGTATAATAATATAATATCAAATATCCAATTAAAAATCTATTATTCATAACATTGTATAAAAATTTCAAATTTAGATAATACGCATTGTTTAGCACAATATGGCACATGTCAAACGTGCGAACACAGTGCATAAGTAATTACGTGGTAGCCGGTAGGTACCTGTCTATTATTCATATTATATAATATAAACACGGGGCATTATATCATTTTCCGACTAATTATAATAATCGGTCAAAAAAACCTGACTAGAAAAGTTTTCAAATATGTCAATCATGGTAATATTTTATTTAATTATTATAATGGCCGATAATGATGTTTGCATGACTGTGCACGAGAACAGCGATCAATAATAATTAGAACGATAAATAAATAACTAACTATCTCAAAACGCCAAAACGGTGTTAAAAAAATATACAATATATTATATAATGGTAAAATCGAAAAAAAAAAAACGAACAAAACATTCACGGTAAATTAATGGATTATTTCCCGTAAACGATAATGCAAACAGTATAGGCACACGCTACATCCGGTTTCCGCTATTGATCACGTGTCGATTGTGACCGAGTGAGCAGATATTTGAGTGCATTTCGACGATTATAAGCGAGTGAGTTTTAGGACACTACGTGGTTTAAGTTTACGATTGTATACGTCACCAGATTACCAAAAACCCATATTATGGTATACACTGGTAAGCCTAAAAAAAAATTAGCGTATAGAAAATATTGTATCCGTAGGTTACGGTTACCGAAATACCGAAAAATCGAAAACATACCAATAATAACAAGTCAAACTAAACATATTTTTGTACCACGTGTTTGGGTTTGCGTTACAAGTTTCGACCTTCGATATAATATTATTATGAGAAAATTATACGCTCGAAAAAAATTGCAATAATCGAAGATATATCGACAAAAACAAAAATACTGAGAAAACGAAAAACATAAATTATCGAATTACGGTATACCGAGTGATACCGGTATGCTGGTATTGATGAATCAATACCACCAGCCCTGATCTGGTAGTAAATGTCATATTATAACGCATCTAAGTACAACGATTTATATTATATGGATGGTGCCTACGATTAAATTGATTACATTTTTTATAAAATATCAATATGTCACGTCATAATATAAATTATTGTTGAGATTAACAGAATTTTCTGACTCTCTACAACAGGCGGAATTATAAAACGTAAGCTCGCGGATACATTTAATAATCGTATTAATTTCTTTAGTTATTAAAGGGCATTATACACATTTTAATGTAAAACATAATTTTCGTCGTTAGTAATAGGTATTATATTATTATTACAGTTGATAATTCGCTGATAATTAAATGTTTTATTATTATTATTAGACTTATTGAGAATTTATTTTTTTTGCAACTTATAATCTCGTACTTTATATAATTTAAAATTAAATTATACTATAATATCGTTTTTATATTAAATTGTGCTTTTGATCTCAAATTTATTTCAGAAAATTAATTAAATTTAAAACCAAGCAAAAAAAAGTTTATATTTTATAGGCAAGTTTAAACTAACCATCATAACTTTTTCTTAGAAAACTAACTGAAGTGATCATACTTTGCGTTTATACTATTTATTTCTTATATATTTTATCTTTAATTAAATTATGGTTAATGTATAATCAAATATCTGTATTGATTGTTATCTTATATTGTATTGTTATAATTATCTATTATTTTGAAGTACATATGTATCGATATAGTTATCTCGTATTGGGTTTTTGAAAATGTATGCACAGTCATAATTTAAATGTAATACTTAACATACAAATTATAACAAATACTAATATTAATATTATAATACGCAAAATAACGTTTGTAAAATCTGATTATACACATTCAGATAAATAATAATCAGCTTTGGTTTACTATAGGAACTCATTGAAGACTCTTTACAATTATTTGCGTGAACTACTTATAATGATCAATTAATCAATTAATTGTTTGGTAGAATTTTTTTTAAATATATTTCCTCGCGATTTAAGTATTAAATATATTATACAGTATTGTAAAATATATTTTTAGTTTTAATATTTTTTTCAAGTCTCGGCAATATAATTATTCCTGCAAACATAACCCGCAAATACCTACCTAGTAATAGTTGGGTATAGTGGGTACTTGCCGTGTTTCGACCAAGACCGTAGTAAAATATCATTAGCTTTTCATGAAAAATCCTACAAATAGATTTTCGGTAAGCTTTTCGTCTGTAAATAAGTGAACTAACAAAATACGTAATTTTTTCCGACAGGGAAAACGTAGTTGTACGTCAGTCACGCGAGTTAATTAGTTTACGTAATTAATTATCCACGAGATTTTAAAACAATGTTTCAATGGTGGCGTATCGGTGAATCGTATACAGATCAACAATAAATCATTTACGGCAAACACCTATCAACTACAGGCTGACTGTTTCGACGAACGCTTATAGGCGCTTAGGTCTTCTTTTCTCGGTCAACAGTTAGTAACCGACGACCGCGTTTTTAGTATTTCTAGGTGAATCTTGTAGGCATACCGGACGTCACGTGGACATTATCCGGACATGGCGACACGTGATTTTACTACGTCCAAGATCATCTGCAGCCGTGTACAAAACGACCACGTGGGGAAATCAAACGAAAAACCCTGTTTCAATATTGCATTAAATCTTCGGGAGAACGATTTCGATTTTCACGCTCACCGCCGGCCCAAGGCTATAGTCACCAATTACGCGTGGTAATCCGAAATCTCCACTCGACTACATCACACGAGGACATTATTGCTGGTCTCTTGGATTTGGGACACAGGGATTTCCCGACGAGCATGACTCGAAGCGTTTTTCTGATAATGATTACCGCCGAGGACTTTTTTTTTTGTCGATTTAAAAAAAAAAAAACTTACCGACAAATCGGACGTGTTCCAGATTAAAACGACTATACTGCTGACGGGAACACAATAATATTATGTAGTTGCGAACAAGCACTTCCACGCAATAGTCCACCCCTCCTCCCCTGCTCCCAATAAGTGCCACGACTAAATTTTAACCGGACCCACAGACACGGACGGCTGCAGAATTACTGCTAACGCTGTTCGCGGTAAAGACGAAGTAAAGACGGGAGAAAGACCATGTTTCGGATTCCTGCGCCAATCAAAGACATTCTTCAGCCTGCAAATGTGCACCGTACGTAATGGTAATCACCAGGTCAACTATAAAGGTTGCTCAGAGTACAAATAACTCACATTTTCTCAAAAGTCTCCGGTGTAATCCTGCCAACCGCTCACCCTATAAAAAATATAGTAAATATTTCAAAGGCCACTATCATCACTCCTTGTGCTATCACATCCTACGCATATGTCACTTCCGTCAATCAAAGAGAGTCTCAGAAATTATTCAAATACCTTTCGAAACATTACTACAGCTCCTTTATATTGTTTCAGAACTCACTTGCATTGAATTGAGTCCATTTTTTCTCTTCTTGCAACACTACTAAACAAAGAGATAGCTCTCCATAACTATTTTTGTTCAATGTGTGGTTGTCTCCGCACAATTTGTCTTTTACGTTGTGATATCATTTCATTAATTATCGGTATCAGTTATTTTAATACCTACGTATAATGTTAACGTATGTTGTATAGTTTAACCTTTATAATCTGTTTATATTCTTAATACTAATGGCATTTCTAGCTCACTTTAATTTTTGGACTTATTGTATCACAGCCATAAAATATATATTTATACGAAAATATTATAATACGTCAAATTACATTAATAATAAACTAAATGAACATTAACAAAAAAATAGTTATCACTTATTATATTTTGTAGTTTATAAGGTATTAATATTATTATGTCGTTCACAATCACGTTGATGTAGCTATATTGCCTACACGTTTCGCCGTACAATATTTATAATTATATTGAAAACTGGGACAGAACAAAATGTAACTTTCATAATAACTAAATAATATAATGTATTACTTACTACTATACGCCTCTAATGGATAAAACCGGAGTACTTGCGTCTAAACAAATTTGGTCGCAACTTTGATCATATTTTGTTATTATCACATACCTACTGCAGGCGAGTTGCGTCTGGAATTATTTTTTATTGTTTCTAATATTATAAATAACCACAAGACTGGGCATCAACGAGTTTATACACTAATTTAATAAGTTTTTATCCCCAAATTTATTTTTATATTTATAAATAATAATAAATTGTATGACCCGACTTTATCTGGGGAAAAAAATAATAAAACATTAATTACGGCAATATTATATCGGCGTGTCTCTAGAAGTTACCTCAGTTTACGGGTTTATCGACAACAGTGTACCACACACTGCGAACTAATTTGAGAGAGATGGGAAATCCCACCTGTGGATGATTGGATATAGGTAGGACTTGGTATATTTTTTAATCTGGTCTAAACTACTCTGTAAACTTGCCTGATATCTCTAAGTTTTCTTTGAAGCTTTCATCAAAATCGGTTGACTAGTTTTGAGTCTATAATATACTCTATAAGTAACGAACCCAAGCACATTGTCTTCTGTTGTACAAAATATTTTGAATGCCAAACAATAAAAAACTCCCACGGGACTGAATACTGCAGACGGTTCTCAAGGAATCTATTGATATAACTATTATTGAAATCGGAATGATATTTCCTGAGATTAGCTATTTCAAACGTATACAAACTCTTCAGATTTATAATATTACAATACTTTTATATTGTGGTTTACCGATATAGATAATAAATCCAAGCAAAAGATTAATATTGTAAATAAGAACAAAAACTAATTTAAAATCGTTAACGAAAATCATTTCCATGAATATTATGAATATGATTAGTTAGTTAACAGTTAATTAATACATATTTTGATTTTATGAACCTACTGTATTATATAATGACAATAAGGTAATGAGACAATAAGACGATAGTTATAATAATAATAATAATAATAATAATAATAATAATAAATCGATCCGTATTTATAATTGAATAATGTAACAAACAAAATATTATTCAAAAACGTCTTATATTGTTTGGTCGTCAATCATTACAGTTTACAACTATTCTAATATTGTGTTCAGGTGCTGTGATTTGTGCGGAAATGTTCACAGTTACTACGAACGAGTGTGACGTATAAGAAATACGTACTGACTGGCTTGTCAGCGGTACATAAGCCGCCGTCGCCACAATAATGAAATGACAAGATTTTTTTTTCTGGGCTTAAGTAACCCATTTACAAAACACACGTCAGCGGTGACTTGCGTCCGAGTCGCTAGCATGCATCTTACATGCCCGTAACGTTGTATGAGACTTAAAAAAAAAAAATCGATGAAACGCCCACGAGGAAAAATTATTCGACCGAACGACACCACTGTGACGTTAAATCAGTATCAGATGATTGTCGTAACGGGGAAAATCCAAAATGTCCGTCTCGAGAAATATTTTGTCGGTTATCACACTATGATACGAAGCCATGTCAACAATAATATTGTAATAACTTACCGCGTGTACGTGCCATCGTAATGACGTGTCGGATGGTGCAATATTGCGGAAGTCTGGCCCGACGATTGGATAACAATAGTGTAACGTTTGATCCACGCGAAATCGATGCTGCGGTCTTGTGACATTTTCCGCAAAACCGTTGAAAAATCAATATAACTCTCCGGCGGAGTCGCGTGTGAAATGTTTGAAGATATCAATTTATAATGTTACGATCGCTAAAATCGTTTCGTTGCGATTTATCGCGTAGTAGCTGGTACCCACCCTATACCTATTATATTATAATGTCGCTGCGTTCAATGCGAGTTTGTTAAACGTTTATCGTAGTTTAATATTATTATGATTGTTACAACTGTCGCGTCGGAGCGAGATAATATCAATCGTATAACACAAACGGGGTCTGTGATATATGACGTGTATATTTTGTGTGTTATTATTTAGGTACAATGACGTAATATATTACATTTTATCATCGCGTAGTCTCGCGGCGATAAATTGTGCGAATTTTAAAATTATCGCCGTCAACATCGGCGACGGTACAACAACGACTCGGCCGCACAATGTTTTATGCCGTTCGCGCAACAATACAATACGATGCGTACACAGTATACAATATAATATTATAAAGGGTGCTCGCGATGTACAGTTTATCCAGAGAACAGTCACCGAATTTTCCCGTTGATTTATCTGTGCGTGTATCGCGATCATTTGAACTGTATAGTCATTATCACGCTACGAAACGAACGCTACGCAAATTTTGGGTAATCGTCGTCACCGCGGTTTATTTTTTTCCCCCTCGTTCGGACGGTTTACACCTCATGTCCAGACCGGGAAACAGAGAAAGAGGGAGAGACAGCGAGAGACATAGAGAGAGAGAGAGAGAGAGAGAGAGAGAGATTTTTACGATCGTAGCTGCTCGGACGTTACTATAACATAAAATATTATTATTATCGCCTATATCAATTTAGGGTGAAACCTAACGTACGGCGCTGCATCGCAGTTTCGTGGTTTTCACAGATAGTGTCGGCACACAAATTATTTTGGCAAAACGCGCCTACTCACTTGGTCCAGTAGACGCAGCTTCGGTACCAGA
Organism: Metopolophium dirhodum; assembly: GCF_019925205.1. Lineage (NCBI taxonomy): Eukaryota > Metazoa > Arthropoda > Insecta > Hemiptera > Aphididae > Metopolophium > Metopolophium dirhodum. The sequence continues at coordinate 27,173,271 of NC_083568.1, forward strand.
TTCCTTCAGAACTTTTACGAACATTTAAATTCTTCTCGGTTCGTCCAAATAGTTATGTATCTATTTATGTTATTATCAATACTGTTGAATGATAAAAATGTTCTTTTCGGTTTGATTTTATAGTTAAATGTTTTGTATGCACCTTATTTAAGCTTCTCGTGATAATATTCAGTAGATATCAAATAGTCTTTGTAACGAATACATTATTTTAGATAATTAATGATCAACCACAACGTCTTTGAGGTATTTATATAGTTTATACTATAATATAATATAATTTTTCGGTTAAGTGTTTAATAAGAAGAAGGTCTTTCACAAAGACATCAGTTCAAGCTTTCATTTCTAAAGTACAAACGTACAAAAATATTGTAATGACGTTTATCGGCTTAAGTCGTTTTAGCAAAACGCATTATCACGCTAGTTTCGAATGAGATATCATTGCTGGGAAAGTACACCTACAGCCTACAGGTATATGACGATTGCCTACCCGCATTCCACGGGTGAACCGCACTAGACAGTTTTGTACTATAGGCGTAGAGTATTAGGGGACTAGGAAACGACCCAATCAGCGAATAAAAATCCGTGACCCACTCTGTGCAGAATTTTTTTTATTTTGTGACTCGATAAGTATGCACTGAATACAATTAGAGACTCACTTAATATCGTTTTGTATTCGACGTTACTCGCCAAGTGTTACCTCAGTAACAATAATGGAATTAAGTTCTACATGTTATTATTGTAATTCGTGAAATACCATTAATTGAATATGCAACGTGGCAGGACCTTTGACATCGAGATCATTGCGTTGAAAGCTCATCAAGATCCAATTGTTGTACAAGTAGCCAAAAAAAAAAAAAAAAATTATCAAAAACACACGTTGCGACATCGAAAAATATCAAATGTATTTTTTATTTTTTTACCATTGGTCTTGAGATTATAAATGTCTGCTCTGACAGCTATATAAGGTCATTAGCATTTCATTTGTAGTAGAATAGCAGAAAAAAAATGTATTAATTAAATACATACAATTTAAAACAATTTAGTTATTTGTACATTACACAATGTACATGTACATTAGAATTTTGTCTCATATTAGGTTTAATATTTTTACTATCAAATATTTTATCATCGCTATCTGCAGCAGTATTTTTGTTTCCTAAATAAATTGGTTATTAAATACTAAAAACAGGGGAGTTTTGATTCGTTCTTATTATTATGTTATAAAGGTGCTATGACGCTGAGCAAGAACTTACGATTATTTGCCTATACCCTCTCGGCTTTTTCGCACGGCTTTGGAAACCCAATAACTCTAAATGATCCTTATATAATATTTATTAAGTTCCTCGTATTTTTTGCAGGTACATGAAAACATTACCAAGACGGCCAGACTTGATGTACAATGGCCCTTCAGATAAAATCGATGACTAAGATAGGGAGAGGATGGAGTCTAAGTAAAGTACGAATCCGCCACCGATCCCCTTGGACGGGCAGTTTCGTTGCAAAACGAATAGGTACAATAATTTGTAAACACGCGAAATAACGATAGAAACCTTTCGAAATAAATTCGCAATGACTCAAACACTTCATTATGTAAAAAAATATTTCTAAGAGCGTGGGTTGTACATTGTTTTACTATAAGGTAGTATACTTTGAGATATGATTTTTATAGTGTTTGAAAGAACCGCCTTGTACAGTTATACCTATAATAAAATCGTCGCCGTTTGCGAATGCTTGCGAATGACACACACCTAAAATAAATAAACGAGTAGACTTACATTTCGTTTAGTTTTTTTTCCACACCCATGTACAATAGTATACAATATTCATGCGTTGTAGTAGACAACAGTTTATTGATATTATGATATGTTTACGTACCGAATTGATATACACCGCCGACACAGCACGAAATTCGATTTGCGCGTTTCCCCGTTCACAGCAACTGTTGACAGGATCTCTCCGAATGACATTTAAATCTTAACGTCTATTCGGTTATAACGTCATATTTTCGATGTCGCGGATTCCTGTTTTATACATCGAGAGAGCGTACCTATTAGGTTTACTTCCGGTTCACGTTTGACAACCACCCTACTCGACAGTATTGCAATTTACATTTTTTTTTTTTTTTTTTTGTTCCAACAGGTTGACGGTTTTCGATAATATTTTATATGACATTATAATCTCTCTCTCACGCACTCGCGCACACGCCCACTAATTCCGCGAAGAAATGTGTACAGAAGCACTCACACCGTGCGAATACGTGTGTGCAACCACCACGAGACAAGGGATTCCGGTCTTCCGGTGAGGAAGTAGACGTGTTAGAGATGGCGGGTTACGACCGATCGGGGATAGTAAATACGGCTATAATATAATTATTGGATTAGGACACGTGCGAGTTCTATCGATCCGTGACACATATTATACTATTGGAATATGTGATTTTACGCGGAAATAGCTGGGTTTCGGGCCGATGACATAGTTTTACTGTCGTTTGGGCGCCGCCGATGGTAAAATTAAAAATATTCGTTTCGTCCTACAGTGTTCGTCGCGAAATTCGAACAAATGAGTATTGTACTTGACCAATATATAATAGGGATTTATCTGCGAGGTTTAACAACTGTACACTTACACGCGAGTTACGACTTTGACACGATTTATTTTTACTGTTGAGCGGAGAGAGAAACGCACGAGAGCACCATGACATATTGTTTTCGTGAAATCAGATTAACTGTGAACCGATGGACTCATCGCAGTTTTGTCGTAGTTTTTTTTCACTAATTTTTTATCACCTCTAACTACGTGATAATATATATATATGTACATTTGTAATTGAATTTCAAATCCGCTCGTGTCGTACGGATAATTGCAATTATCGTTCGGCACGGAACGCTGTCAACTGTGCGGTGTTCACTATCAGGACGATGAAAAAAAAACATACATACGCACAAAATCAATTATAATATAAATATATAATACCATACCATACGGGACGACATTTCAAGCAAGCTCGTCCAGTTTTTATGTTTAAAATGTGGATTTGTTTTGGTTTTAGATTTTTGGTATTAAGTTTTGTTTTATTTTTACAATTTATATAATATGCATACATGGACAGTCAAACAGCGATACAGAAATAATTTCCCGAATGGAAAACTATATTTTTTAAGTAGACCGATGATTGTTGTTTAACGATATTATCAAGCAGACGAATTTTTTTATACAAAATATTGATGTCATGGTATTAAAATTGAAACAAATATTTTTGAGTTATCCTAAAATAATCTATGTGTTGAACATAATATAAGACAATATTATAGACAAAGATGGGTTTACGCGTATCAGGGTATTACCAAGTTTTGATTTAGGTAATTAAATTTAGGTTTTCAAAATACTTATAATCTTCAAATTCAAATTTATATATCATTTACCTATAATTATAATAATTATTGTAATTTATCATAATGTTTTTATTTCTGCGTATAACGATCATCCAATACGCATTTTCTTGGAGCGAATTATTATACCTTAAGTCCATAAGTGCGTGGGAAATATTACGTTCTTGTCGTTTGTAAAACGTTTGGACTCGTATACTTTTTAACGTGTCCGTCGGCGCGAATACCCCCCCCCCCCTATTTAAAATACCTCTCGGGCTTGCAGGTCCCCACAAATTTCGGTCAAGTGGCCCCGGGTCAAAATCTAGTGTTTAGTAGGGCATGGCCGGTTTCCGCCAAAAGTGTACCTTTCCCTTTTCCCCCAATTCTCTTTTCCGCCAAATCAAAAAAGTTAGAACATATCATGTACTAGAACATTATTTTCCGTGTACACTTTTGCTTTGCAATATTTTGTAATACATCGCCAACGAGTTGAACCAGTGGATTTGTTAACTGATCCAATACAAAATTTATAATTATTTAAAACTAATAATGGTTTTCCACGTTTACTTTCAATGAATTCAATGATGTCAGCCATTCTGTTACGGTGTGTGTTTTATAGATGGTTCAAAATCAAAAATGTAGTTTTTATTGACAAAATTAAAAATTTAATTCACGAAATACACTAAAATGTTATATTATATTTTACTGTTAACAACGCGATTAGGTTCAAAAGAAGTAATAAATTCAATAGTAAGTTATACTTTATCGAGAACGGTTAGAAAGCGACTAGGCTGCTTATTATTATACAATAACGGTTGGTTTGTACGTATCGTACAACTGTCAACTGTAACAATATAATAACTGATACAACAAGCAAGATTAGCAAGATAAATCGATAGCGTTTGGGAAATATCAAGGAATAATCAGTGATAAATTTATCAGTAAGTTGAAATTACGGTATGTTATATTATATATATCATTATAGTATAAACTTCTTAATAATAGTAAAAAAAACTGTTTTTATGAATCCTAAAATTATAATATGACTGACATGTATATGAAATAAAAATAAAATAATAATTTATATAATATATTAAAATATTAAAATATGACTGACATGCATATTGTATACATAATATTTAAATACTAGACTAACTTTTTTGATTTGGCGGAAAAGTGAATTGGGGGAAAAAGGAAAGGTACGCTTTTGGCGGAAACGGGTAACTCCCGTTTAGTATTATATACTAGTAAATTCGCACCCATGAACGTCTTCTCCGCCCCGCGCAGCGTAATAATGTACCTACCTATGTCCATGATGTCTTATTACGATCACACAATTATAGTAATCGTAGTTATTGATATCGTCCGGGCCATATATTACGTCTTGACGTCTGCACCGGATGTGTATATAATATCGCGTACAACGCACGGCGGCGGCGGCGGCCGATATATATATATATACCTACTGCACAATATACGCGTGTTTCCGGTTTCCGAGTGTAGCGCCCTTTTTCTCGTCCACCACCCACCAACCCACCCAGCCAGCCAGCCCAAAGTGTCCACCCCGCGACCACCCACTGGCACCGGCCGACCGGCCACGACCGTACACAAAACGTTTGTGTTCCGATGTGTCTCGCGCGCACGTCGTAATAATAATGTACGTTGTACATAATGTTATGCCGAACTCTTATTGTATGCGATCATCCTCGATCAATCATCCGATTGTTTTCTTTTGCCCGCGGGTCCCTGCAAACGGACGAACATAATACGCACGTCCGTCGGCGCAGGGTCGTAACATTTCGCTCCGTTACGGGAAAATAAAAAATAAAATACCGCTCTGTATATTGTATTTTTCTTTCGTCTTCGTCGTCGTCGTATTATTATTACTATCGCACGAAACACGAAAAGGCCGTCCGGAAAACAATAATAATATACCACCGAAGCCGCGGCATTATTCACGTGATTATTACAATGCAACGCTCTTCGTTGCAGGATGAAATATTGTCCCGAGGCTCGAGAATATTCACATCACGAGTAATTAAAACATACGCCATATTGGTCTACGATACCTGCGGTTCGTGCGTGGGTCACCGACGCGGTAAGATATTATATAAACGTATGGGAAACGATCGAGTCTTTGACGTTTCGTCCCCGAAAAAAAATTCGTTTTATCCCCGTCAATATTATTACGATAGGACCGTTTATCGGTCCCCCAGTATCTTGAATATTACTAAATTTAAATCGCAATTTTTTTTTTATGAAACGTACAATTTCAGTATATCGATATACTGATATGGCTATAGTTATACGGCTAAATGACGTCTCATAACTCCCAGGGGCCAAATGTCCTATCTCAATAACTGACGGGGACGTAACGTCCGTTTACCCAAACGATCGTCTATAGTTTATTTGCAATGAGGGTTTTTCGTACACTGCAGAGTCCTTCAGGCCACGGATGTAACGTTGAAAATATAATTATTTTCTTTGTTGTTGTTTTGAAATCACATAAGTCGACACAGCAAAACACCGCCGTAGTAGACTAATACAGATAGCAATAATAACATAATATATTATGGTTAAACGGATGGTAAACCACGTATACCGCGCATAACAAACGCTGCCACACACTCACGGTCCACATGATATTATATATAATGATAACTCAACACAAACCGGTAAGTATACTATATTATATTATATACGGTGGTTATGCGTTTAAAGAAAGCGACCGGGGGGAGGGGGGGAGCAAACACAAAAGTTCCAAGTTGAACAACTCGAAACAACAATATACGCCCATTTTATATATACACATTATATTCACGCAAGCATAATAATATTATAAACAACGCTAACGTTTTCAAACTTTATTCAAATTTTGTGTATACGAGTCGCGAAGTTTTTCATTCAAACGTTTGTACAACGGCAGTGGGCCAATAATAATAATATCTTTGTCTGATTCAACGCCGCTTTGAACTGTATATACAGCGACTTATCAAAAGGGGTTTTCTATGACTTAAGGGCGACTAACGAAAATTAATTATGAAAGTGACGGCGGCGTTTTCCGTAATACACTCGGCGCACGCCGAGATGTGTATATTATTATTGTGATATCAATATTTATTATTTGAAATAGATAATTACTGACGTTCGGTATTTATAATTCGCGTGGAAAAAACGAGAGCAACCACCAGTCGAATGTCGGAATGTACATATTACAATACGCACCGTGTGTCTGCGAAAAGCGGGTACACTATCCATAACTCGGTTACCCATATTACTCAGTAAAAAAACATATAAACAATATATAACGTATAACATATTTTAGAAGTCTGTCTGCGGGATATCGATGATCCGATAGTCTAGTTTCATATCCCACAAACAGAGTTCAAAAATATGAATGGGAAACTGAGTGAAATTTGGGTCATTTAATGAATTATACCGTGGCCCCGATTTTCACACGTTAGAGATCGGCCAAAAATCACGACATTACAAAATGATTTTGTTCTTCGGAATTAGTAGGCATAGGTACTATAATACGCCAATTTTTATATTAGGCAGGTAAAGTGGCGTAGACAGGAATTTTCACTGTGGGGGGGGGGGGGGGATATATATCTAATGATGTAATATAAAAATCTCTTGTCACGGTGTCTGCGGTCGCAGTACTCCCATCGATCGATTTTAATGAAATTTTTTCTGTATATTTGGTAGGTATGAGAATAGGTCGTCGATTATTTTTCACCGTCCTACCACCAATCCGGGGGGGGGGGGGTTCTCAAACGGGCATTTTGATATTTGCGATGGAAATCGTTGTTTATAAATGGTCGCTATTGGCTACGGGAGAAACAATATTAGTATAGAAATTACTATTTATTATTTGGTTTCCATTGGTTAATCGGGCAGATCAGGTGCAATCAAATCATATTTTCGCACATTGCTCACTTGATATGCTGTCGGACATTGTCTGCGCGGTAGTCGCGCCCAAAAGGAGTCGAACAATCAGAATTTTTTTCGAAGATGTAATTTCTTAACGGGCAGCGAAATGCGCGGGATCGGCTAGTAATAATATTATAATGTACAAACGGTTTGATTTTAACGTGAACTCAATTTAAACAATGTATTATATAGCGATCTGGAGGCACTCGCGCGAGACATGAAAAATGAATTATTCCGTTTTATCTAGGGTATCACAATACTCGAAACAAAATGCACAAAAACCGTACAGTCGACCATACGATGATTTTCATTCCGTCTATCACTTATCAATAATCTAAACTATAACAACAATACAGGGCCGGCCGCCGACGGGAAACGCTTCAGTCATCCACTATATTTTATGGGGTGGATCGTCAACCGAAGTTGATACGACATTCGCAACAGAAAATGTAATTGCATTTCGCCGTATCAAGAGCGATTTCACCGCAAAGCCGATGGCTTCCTTCGCAGAAATCGCAACAATGATATCGTCGTTATAAAAACAATAATTCGTAACGAGGAATTTGACATTTATCGTTCGTTGTCTTGAAATAATATAATATTTACGGCTGCAGTGTGGCTCAGGACAATATTAGAATATAATACTTCGCATAATATTTTATATAATATTTGATATGTTAACAAATATTGTGTACCTGTATACGCGAAACCATGTGAGTTATACGAAAAATTGGCAGGTTTACCTACCGCCTATAAAATGCTGCGTATTTTTCGTTCAAGTATCGCGACCGTCACACATTTTTTGTTGAACATTTGATGTAGTTTGTATCTGAATCGAAATTCAGACGAGTGTTGAGTTATTCGACTTTGTGTAGTTAACGCAATGAGTATGAATGCCTATGAAGGCTGTAGTCAATTCGCACCAAAATTGACCCGAAATATAATATACAACATGTGTAATTTGCACCATTTTTTTTTTCAAATGCGTTTGTAATTTGCAACGAAATAAGGATATGTGATTTGCACCATCCTCAGGTAATAAGAAATAGGAATTGTAATTTGCACCAAAATTAAAATCGATTATTTTTTCGATAGTATATCGATATAGTACCAACTTACAAGACGTTGTTGTACGTATAATAAGTTGGCCAATTAAAATAATTTTACATATTATTAGTTATATAAACTAACAACAACATGTGTATGAGCTCAGCTATTTTATAAATAAAAACTAAGCTAAAGTTTTATAGGATCATAGACATCTTTATCGAAAACTATATTGTATACATTTGATTTTTTTAATCTTACATATAATTATTTTAATTGGCTAACTTTTTTTTCTATTCATAATAATACGATTTTTTATAAACTTACAACAATATGTGTATAAGCTCAGCTATTTAATAAATAAAAACTAAACTAAATTTATATTAGGATATAGAAACTTGTAAGTTGGTACTATCGAGATACTATCGAAAAAATAATCGATTTTAATTTTGGTGCAAATTACAATTCCTTTTTTGGACTACCTGAGGGTGGTGCAAATTACACAACCATATTTTGGTGCAAACTACATATCTTTAATTTGGTGCAAATCACAAATATAGTACTATGAATATATGACTTGTATTTGGTGGTATAAGGAATGCTTTGAAAATTAAAGTTGCTAATATTATTCTATTGACTTTTTTACATTTGTATAAGCAAAATCATTATATGTCCTTACTATTTATAGAGCATCAAACCGGTTTTTATCATCGTAAACCAATTTTTCAGTAGAATAGGTCCCCCCCCTTATTACCTATCCTTTGAACATACATTTTATTTAATCTATACTAATATTATAAAGAGGAAAGATTGTTTGTATTGAATAGGCTCCGAAATTACTGAACCAATTTAAATGAAATTTGGTACATAGATAGTTTAGACACTGAGAAAAAACATAGGCTACTTTTTAATATAAAAAAAAGGCTGTAAGGGGATGTAAGGAGCTATACACTGGTTTGAATTGAAAAATTATTTTTTCGTTGGATAGTCCATTCATCGAAGAACGCTATGTTCTATATAACATCACGCTACGATCAATTAATAGGAGTGCTCAAACCGGGATTTTGAGATTTACGATGGAAATATTTGTTTATAAATGGTTGCTATTAGTTATAGGAGAGATAATTAATAGAAATAGTATTTATTTATTATTGGTTGCTGTTGGTCAATCGGGCAGATCAGGTACAAGAATGCATCAAATCGAATTTTCACACATTGCCTACCAGCGTGGCTGAGTTGCACTTACTGCAGCGAGTTTCACCAAAAATGAGTTGAACGATCGCAATTTGTTAAAGAGATGTCGTTTTTTACGGGCCACAAAGTGCGCAGGATCAGCTATGGCCTCAATATATTATATATAATCTAATGTCTGTGTGCAGATCTCTGGGAAGAAGATAGGCTAATTTAAAAAGGGTTAAATTTGGTTTTTTTTATTCGTCGGTTAGGTTATTAGGTTAGGTTAGGATTGTGTATTGATCGATTACATTAATCCACCGTATTATAGCAAAATAAATTTCGTACGACTTTGATACTTTAGAGTTAAATCGTACACTTAGCTACAAACCGCACTGGGTCCGCGATCTACCGCAGGTTACCTGATAATATACTGCTGCGAATGAGAATTTTTATTCCGGGCAACAGAAAAGTTAAGACGAATTTTGAACACCGTACACCGGATATTAAATAACGAATCGAACAAAGTTTGAGTCATAATGTAGAGTCGGTACATATTTTAACGGGCGACGAAGTGCACGGGATCAGCCAGTGGATTAATAATTGGTTCTAATTTGGAAAAATAATTTTGTATCGCTGGAACTCTGGAACTCTTTAAGTGGTATCTATAAAAAATCCAAGTATTTTGAAATGCGGATCTCCAGATTTACGCTTAAAAATTCCAAACAGAATTTGAATAAATAAGAACGTGATTTGTAAAAATATACGACGGGGGCGAGCATGCACGGTAAATCGCCCCGTGGTACTTATTGTATAAAAATGACAAGTAAAATACAAATTATTTACAGTATTATGAAAAACGTACACTGAAATAGTGATGACGATTTACCAGCTGTAACTATATGTACAAAAAATTACGCAAATCAGTTGTCGGTAACAAATGTTGATACCTATATACACAGTTATATACAAGTACGGAGAACGGGGCCTAAACGTCCTAACCCATAGTGTAACTACCTGTAGTAGTTTTGCCAGTAGACCGTACGACTGTGAATTACAGTTTACAACGCTCGTAAGTTGCAAAACTCGGGATTATTAATTTATACGTTAAAAGGCCCTTTGTTGAATATAATGGTAGCAGTAGTTTTTAGAAAAATATTATTAGCTTTGTGGCTGCGTACACAGTACAATGTTAATATTATAATGGCGACATTCTTTAATTAAATGACGCACGAAAATATAATATAATATAAAATCATACGAATTACGATTATATTTTTATTCCTTTTTAGTCTAAAGTAATAACGGATGCCAACGTTTAAATATTTTAATTAAAACAATATTGTCCGTAAGTACCCTTAACATTAAATATTAATATATTTATCTGAAATTCGAAACTTTCTGTGTTTGGTGAGCGATGTTATATTTATATATTTTCATAACACGTTTGCACTTATACAATACTATAGTGATACTATCGTTTCATCTTTATTTCAGAAGACAATTCATTATGACGGCCAACAGTCAACGGGTCATTGGATGTCAGCAATAAAATCTGGGCAATTCGGTCTAAGATTGATCGTGGACAGGATGGGACACTGTTTCTACAAACCGTTGTTGCATATTATATTGTTACTCTTTTGTTGGACGCGCACGACCAGTGATCGAAATCGCATTCATACGTAACAGAAAAAAATAAAACGAAAAACTTTAGACGGCAAACGAGAGACGAAAAAAAAAACGCGACGCTATAAGACGTATACAAACATAAGACAACAGACGAATAATAGTAATAACGAAAACAAAATGAAACAGTCGACTTTGCACCCTGGTAAACATAATAATATGATATTATAATATATATAACATAACCTTCACGACCAGATACATATTATTTGATATGCGTACGATATTATTTACGGGGAGCGTTTCACCAAGCAAGCACACCCCCGTGTTTTCCTTTGATATAAACAATTTATTAAAATACTAATTTTCGGGATTTCTAAAAAAATATATGCTCGGAAAATTTGCGATCGACGTTTTCATTTCGCCCCACATATCTCACAAGCCCGTTACCCTGGACGTTTCATCGACACCATCGGTCGAATAAATCAAAATAGCTACGCTCGTACGAATTTCGATTCCGATACGTCGATTTTTTTCAAAAAATTTCGCCGCTCCGTGACTTGCGGTTGAAGAGGCTGCAGGTTGCCGGTTTCAAAAACAGAAGTTCGTATCTACACGCGGGACGATACTCCTTGAGCAGCAGAAAATATCTCGATAATCGGAAAACATTATCGTCTCTAAGTGTGTTTAAAAATTCCAAATATCAGATTTTGAATTACTGCTGCCGTTGTCGGAGAAAAAAAGGGGACGACCGTGCTCGGCGAACCATCCTGTATAATGTACGCATAGGGTTTCGAGTCGTATTATAATATTACTGTTGTGCACCTAAATATATTTCACTTTAGAGGAAAACCGTTTTTACCTGTAAAGTGCTATGCGTATAATGTACCAATATATATGTTATAAGTACACCGATGAGAAGAAAAACGTTTTGTTTTTTTTTCTTGTATTCGAAAAATGTTACGAATATCGAATAATCAATAAACGGAAAACCCGACGACTATCGAAATGGCTACGACAAGACGTATTATTTGTAAGGTAAAGTTATGATAATATAACGATAGTAGGGAGTAATATTACACAGGGCGAGTCGTTTAATGAATGTACTTATGTGAGTAGACACACATAATATTTTGGTAAACTTTTCAGAGGATTTTTAGATTCCGAGCAGGGCGACGAATCTAATGATTTTCCAATGATTTGTGTTTTTTTTTTTTAAATAATATTTTCTGTATGTACCTATACACGATAAAACGCGCATAGTTAGTCGAAATAATGTTTTGATTTTCAATTTAAGAATGGTTTCTGATAATCGGTACTTTTGGGAGATTATAAGTTATCAGTGATTTTCAAAAGCTTTGAGATCAAAAAAAAAAAAAAAATTTAGGCAAAACTGACATTCTTACGCTAAACAACCATTCGACAAAATCGATTTCATTTTTTTGTTGCAACTCAAAAACGATAACTATAACTTGAAATTGTCACAAAATTATGTTTGTATTAGCATTTATTGTACCTACATGATAACATTTTCAATATAATACTCTACTCTTTATTGAGCTATTTATTAGCAACGAATTCAGCGTCTTATCTATACAAATATTATTATCCGTTATATTATCTCATCTAAATAATCATTTTTCCGGGTCCATAGAACCGATAGCCAAATTGCCGTTATCGCTTGTTTGGAAATGCCGCGGAGTCGCCAAATTTATAAGTTATAATATTATTATATAAAATCTATATTTCCTATTTTTATAACTTTATAATAAAGCATCGATAGTGAAAATGTTCATTAACAAAAAGACTTTAAAACACATAATACAGTATAGTCACTCGATAATTCTAAATTCAGGGAACCGAGTTAAAAATTCGATTTATAGAGGTTTTCGATTTACCGAGTGTTCGAATAATCGAGGGAAAACAAATTAATTCGTATCAAAGAGAGGTGAAAAATATTTTGTATATATTACATATTAAAGTTTAGATTAGGTAGGTAAGGTCCGATAACATTTATAAACTACGATAGTACCTATTTAACCACCGTCGTTATAAGTTTCATTTCGAGTACCTACGTCGAATAAATTGTACACGATCTTTATATCTACATACATTTGAACTTACATATACCTAATCGCGTTTAAGAAAATTCGAATTGTAGAGGTTCGTGGAAAAATAATCGAATTGTAGAGTGTGTGTCCCGCCGACAGACTTTCCGAATCATCGAGGGGACCGGAATACACGTATTTTCTTCTAATTATAGAGGTTTTCTCAGGGGACTCGGCGTTTAGTTCGATTTATGGAGTTTTTCGAACTATCGAGTGACTGATGTATATATAACGCCAGGGGTGGAGATAATGGAAATTTGCTTATTAATAAACCAAATACGACATTAATGCAGTATTATTACACGACTAGAGGTAAACGATTATTTAAGCTACTTCCCTCGGATATTAAATTAATGGTGAATACCTCTTACTTTAGATTAATGCTCCGTACTCTATAATATATGCGATCGTTTGACTAATGCTCTTATTACGTTACTACAATAATTATTATTGCTTATATTATTATGTTGCTATTCAATTGTTTATCACTGTTGTGCTATAAGACTATAGTATATTATTATTATTTTAAAAGCGTGATTAATTAATTGATATTATAATATCCAGTATAGGAATGTCGGTTACTATGTGTGTGAAAATTAAACATTAATTATTGTTTTTTAGCTACTTAACCTCTTTACTTTCAACGCAAACTTTTGCTTACAGAGAGTAGGTATCAAATAGCAGTCCGTGTAGTTGCTTTGTGCATATTATATTATATTATGTATATTTGAAATCAATAAACAGATGAAAAATTACATTATACCGGCTACACATTTTATTATTTATATTGGTGCGCACGCTAATACTTGAGGCTCGGGACAAGGTAGTGCGCGACGAGTTCGCCGTCGGTCTGCGCGCCTGCACAAAAGCCCCGGTTTTTCTTTTTAATCACCGGAAAACGTATCGTGCGACGGTCTTCAGTTTTCACTTATGCCTACACGCGAGCGCCGCCTGCAGTTTTTCATTTCACGAATCCATCGTACCACGCGATTTTCGCATTCGCCGGCGAGCGAGCTATACCAGCTTACAGCACACGCAAAATACTGAAATCGATATGGCGAAGTGATGATATTAAAATGACAATAAAATTACGAATGGCTAATATCGACAACGGTTTCATACCATCGGAACGTGAAATGAACGGACAGTGTGTGCTGCAGCTGGGGATTTCGCGAGTATATGCGACCCATAAACCCGTAGCAGTGGCGTAATTAGGAATTTGTCCTGGGGGAGATATACATTTTTTTACACACAAAATATTAAATTTTCAAGTACATTGGTGAGTATATAATATTATAATATATAATATTATGAAGGCTCTGGGGGGTGGGGATCTATCCCCATCATCCCCTCCCTTAATTACGCTCCTGACCCGTAGGTATATAATATTATATTGCATCATTATAAAACATCAGACTCGACGTGAACGCGATTATGATTTTATGGCGATTAATATCATACTCTGTACCATTATTATAATATCAATAAATATATTTTATAGTTTTCACGCGAAATCCAAAGCGGTCGTCGATAAAATGACATGATTACAATATAACGCACAATTATATAGGGTTTTAAAAAAAATGGTGCTGAACACCTATTAACCAACCAACCTGAACGTCCCACTTAAAAACTAAAAAAAAAAACACTCGCCAAGTCAGGGATCGGCATGTAAACTTTCTTGATTTTTAGTTTTTAAACATTTATTAACTGATATCACACCCAAGCGGTGTAACAATTTGAATCCAGAAAAATGTCGGTGTGAACGGCCCAACAAAAATCATTTTCATTTTCATTTAGTGAGATAAATCTCCGAAATCAGAGAGCGGATTTCGTTGTTTGGGATCTTGTTAGATTCACATTGGTTAGGAGAAATGCAGTGAAGATTTTCAGAACTTTATCTTAAATAGTTAATTCATTACCGAACATAAAACAAATTTTATTGGGCGTTTTCTTATGTTTTTCAGCTTTACAGCTGCTTAGTGAACTGATGATTGGAGATAAAATTCTGAAAATATTCACTGCACTTCTCCTAGCCAATGTGAATCTAACAAGACCCCAAACAACAAAATCCGTTCCCCAGTTTCGGAAATCTACCTCGCTAAATGAAAATCTAGCAAAAAATAACTCTTTATTTATCTGTAACAATTAAAATAATTTTTTAAAAAAAAATTTTTAATTCTACATTTAGTATCTACTCGATAATCCCTTTTTAATGAGTTATCAACCAACTTTTTAGCTATCATAGTTTAAGAGAAAAGTTATAAATAGATATTTTGGGACTGTTCACACCGACGTTTTTATGAATTCAAGTGGTTATACCGCTTGTGTGCGATATCAAATCCCTCTCATTAATATTTTATATTATAGCTAGCTAAATTACCCACCTACTTATCATTACTGAGTTACATATTTATTATTTTTCTATTCAACACGAATTCTCGAAGTTTTCAAATTCAGACTTTTTTTTCATTTCAATTACCATACTTACTTGATCGAAAATCAAGGAAGTAAAATAGGAATTTTAATAAATTCTTTATTAATGTATAAAATGGGCATGAGCGCGCTCGCTGATCTGTGCACATATTAACCGTCCGTGACCGCCACACCGACAGAGTGTTTCGGGCTGTTACACAAAAGTCGCGAGTGTGGTGGGTGTGTGGGTGTGTGGTGGGTGTGCGGATGTGTGTGTGCGTGTGATGTACTATGTCACATCCGAGACCCTAAGTATACGAGTACGGCGATGTCGTTTCGTGTACGCGATCCCGAAAACTCGACGACCACTAAACACGGACCAACGGTGTGGTATTGCGGTCACGACTACAGTGACACTACACACGACCAGCTGGTCGCACGAATCACTCGTTTCGTAGTACAATAATAATATTATATTATACTGCAGTACAGCGT
This sequence comes from Metopolophium dirhodum, assembly GCF_019925205.1. Classification (NCBI taxonomy): domain Eukaryota; kingdom Metazoa; phylum Arthropoda; class Insecta; order Hemiptera; family Aphididae; genus Metopolophium; species Metopolophium dirhodum. Next base: position 27,189,436 of record NC_083568.1, read on the forward strand.
AATATTATAACGTTGAGATATATTATAATATATCATAATTTTGCGTTCGACGAGTCTGATATAATATTACATGGACGACGTATTATTCTATATTGCATCGTTCGATGTTTCGACCGAACGCCACCGTTCCGCCCCACCGCGGCCGCCTTCGCAGAAATTATCATTAATTCGAAAGCATCATCATTACTCGAAAATAACTTGTAGTTTCCGTTGCTATAAGTCGTACGTGGGTACGATGTAAGTGCCGAATTTTCGCATTTTTCGAATTATTATTTTTTCAGCCCTATGGCGAGTTTTTATAAGTAACGTTATTACGTCTTGTTGTAGCTGTATATATTAGCTCACTATAGCTCTGGTAATATATTCTGATATTCGTTGAACATAATAACTTGGCATCTCCGAGTGTTCTGTCTCGAGACTTCCTGCAATATCTACCCGTGATTCGTAAATGAGAACTAATAACTGGCGAGGACTACGATTGGGTTTCTAAAGTGGTTATCATGGTTATTATATTTATTAGTTACTACAAACGGCAACTCGACCACTATAACGGAACATTTTGATGTATATAACTATCTGGAATCACTGCTAAAACTCTATTAGTAACTATAACAGTTTACTTACCTATGCGACTTGGAAACTCGTAAATTAGCCTTCGACCAATTAAAACCTATTATAAAATTAACATAAAAAAAACTCTTTAAGTCAAAAGTTAGTTCAAAGTATGCCAAAGAACTTATAATCGACATTCGATAGTATATCGAATCGAATCTTCACCTGAAAATCTTATTGCAAGTCTGTGAAATAACCGTCGTGTTACCATCGGGGCGCAAAAAAACCATTTTGATCACTTCAAAGTGTCACTGGAGACCGGACTCGCTTCGTATTTTGATGCACACGATGTACATTACTACAGTCGATAGGACGAGAAGTGATCGCTGGCGATCTTAACGACCTTTTTTTTCATCGAAAACGGGAATACTAGAATCGTATACAACATCATTCTATAATACATTTGTATTAGGTAATTGTATCTAAATCTAATATTTTAAAATGGATGACATACATATTATCAAAGCTCCAACGTTTTGGCGTCCTCTATCGTCTTCTGATCCGATATTTATCTGTATTCATGTGGAAAACAATATTTAAAAAATTAACTATTTATCACTATATCATCGCCCATCGGTGTGGTATAGCTAAGTTATAATACCCTGTAATCATTAGAAAAAAATTGAACAATAACTAGTGACATTTAAGTCATTCTTCGGAAGATTGTAGATTGAAAAACAATTTTCATTTGTTTTAATGATTTATCAAATATTTTAAACCATATTTAATCGATTATTATTTATTTAAAATGAATATTATAATAATTATGAGCAATTAAAATTAACATTTATAAATTTCATTAAATGTAAGTATATAATAATTATAATACTATCCTACATTTTATGAGTCGATTTTGTAACTATTTAATATTATTTTGAGAATTGTGGTGATATAGATCCAATTTCGTTTGTGAAAAAGAATAGACCGTAAGCAATTTACCAAGCTCGTCTCTATACACGTTACACGACGAAGTTTGAATTTGACATCAGTTTTTCAGTGGAGTACAAAAATTATGCGCGACCATTCGACGAGACTGAGCCTTTTGTAGGTATGAAATAACGGCGCTCATCGTTCGACGGGTTTCGCAACGCTGTTTGGTATATCTTTTGTCCATAAAAATGATGTTTATTGTTGTTCTAATTCCAAGGATATATGACGGGAACGCGACAAAGGACGACAAAAAGTATGCACAGGTGTTGATTTTATTTTAATTAGGGAATTTTTTTATATTTATTCATGATTTATACAAATTCATAAAACGTTTGTACTATACAAAAAAAAAAAAATAATAATAAAAAATACAATACAATACAATACAATAATAATAATCATATAATTATTATAGATAAATTAAATTAAATCAAATTGATTAGGAGGAACTTGTTAGTCTGTTTGAAAATAATACTGACGATATTTGAACTTAATATGAAATGGAAATCGTACGGACAACGAAATCGTACGATCGATAAAATATAATCGGTTTAAGTACATATAAAAATACAACCTATTCAATTTTACACAATTATTATTTATCCTTAAATTTTACTTTTCGTAAAAATACACAATATACATTGTCTCAAAATGCAACACTAATATGGAAGCCTTTAGTGCGATGATAATAATAATAATAATAATAATAAACGTCAATGCTATAATAGAACTTAAAAAAAAAAAAAAAACATTTACACCTTTTTGTGCTTTGAAAAAAATAAAAATAAATTAAAACAGACTTTAGAAGAAGTGGAAAATAAAAGTCCAGAAGTGTATCCAAAAATTGAGAATACAGCACATTACGATGCAGTCCTGAAATAAAAAAAAATAAACTATATTAATAATTCATTAAATTCATATAGTTTTCTATTTGGCCATGTTTGTTTTAAAAACTTTACAAAACTACTCTAGTAAAATATTATGCAATTGAAAATAGTTTTGAAGTTTGTTGTATAATATTTATAGAGCGAAAAAAAATCTTTACAAATATTCCAAAGAAATAAGGGTTAGGTATATATAGCAGTTTTTTTACGATAATCGAGAACTATAATATCATATTAAATGATCCTTGACTCGCCATCTTACATTGACGTACAGAAGTCAACGATACTATTATAGTTATCGTTATAATAACGACAAAGTTTAAATAATAACGATTTACATTTCGGTACAATATTTAAGTATTTTGGACGATTTCAGTGCAAAACAGACGAAATCACAAAAGCCTTAACTCATGAGTACCACAAAATATATGTTGATTTCAATTGTATTATATTATATTGTTCAAAATGTGAAATCCATAAAACGTTTTCTAAATTACAATTTTATAGTTTACGTCCTTTTTAATTGTCGTTGTCGGACGTCGTAGTGTCAAAAAAAGACGGCGAAAAAAACAATACAAATTCAACTCATAATAATATTGTTAATTTGAAATGAGTTTATCCATTAGAGGGGCGGTTTTGACTCTGCGCGTAATTATGATTTTATCTGACGGAGCGGTTATAATAATAATAATAATAATAATAATAATAATAATAAAAAAAACCAAACGTACTTGAGGGTTTTGTAGTGTTCTTTTTCCACACTGTTGTCTGGCGGTTCGCGTTCGAATGACAATAATGTGAGCGCTGCGATAAACAAAAACGAAAATAATAAGAACGAAATTAAAAACAGCAATTTCTATAATTAAAAAAAAAACGAGCAAGCAAACAAACTAAATTAACCTTTCTCGTTGAGCACCGGCGTGGTGAGGAGGAACAACACCAGATTGGCGTTCTTCTCGTACGGGCAAGCCGCCTGTTTCCACGTAATGAACTCCGTCACCTGCTTGGCCAGTTGCCAAAACTTTTCGAAATTTATGTGGCCGTTGTCGAGCCTGGGAAAAAAAAAATCGTAATTCGTTTTGAGCATCATATATAATATTATTATTATCATAGTATACCAAATTGTACATCATACGCAGCGATCGGAAAAGCGTTCGATCGGCACAGGCGCAATAATAATTATTACAGCCAATCGTTTCCTCGGCGCGATAGGGCATAAAGCCGTTCCCCACCCCTCTTCCGCGGTAGCGGAAGATTTCAATAATTACAGAGGTCATGCTCTCGTTTATAGTTATCGCAGCATGTAGTCGAAACGTAACAACTTGTAATTGGAAACATTTTAAACGCTAAGCGGAACGGGAAAATTGTCCTTTTCACTTACAGCGTCGACGTTTTGGGTCTGTCGGGGGTAGAACTATACATTTGACATTTGACTTGAAACGATTGGATACAGCTGGAAACGGTATAGGTACCGTTCAATGAATGGAGATACAGTGAAATGTATTATATTGTATATAGTATACCCATTGACAGTAAACTATTGTTCAAGGAGATTGGTGGCAGACAGTTTTTAAGGAGTTCAACATAGGCAATTTTCAAATTGCGTGCAAGCGGGTCTTGTAAATATGTCAGTGTAGTGTGTGTGACTGTGGAAATAGCGGAGCGCCCCCACACGCGCAAGTACAAGTATTTACACATTTGTATGTACATTTTGTCCATCCTACCGATCTACATCGTCATGCGATAATATTTCGGAAAACTGATCTGAATTCGTTATAATATCTACTTGAGATTGGTCAGTCCACATTTCTAGATTTCTGATAAGAATTCCGGAATTTCAAAATATTCAAATTAAATTTATAGTTGCATTTGTGTAAATTGGGAAAAGCGGACTGACCGATCTCAAGTAGGCACAATATTCAAACTAGTTTAAAAAAATATGACGAAAGTGGACGAACGATTGGTATGGTTTGGCTAAAATAACTATCCACCACTGATCCCTTTAATACAGCATTAAAGATGGTCTTCAGGACCAGGCCCGGCTACGTATTAAAATTAAATTACCAAAACAATAATAATGTATTATCAGGTCTAGTAATAGATATGAATATTAACTATATAATAAATCGAATAGGTACCTGGTAAATAATATTACGAAATATATTTTTATTTTTTAACTTTTTTTTTTCATTTGATATGCCTTAGCATTCGACCAATAACAAAAGTTCTCCTTCTTATTATTATTATTATTTACAGTATAAACTTAAAAGTTTACAAAAACATAAATTTAAATTTAATGAATACGTTATCCCTCAACTTATTTTGTTGATTTATATCAATTTAGAAATCCCAAATAATAATGAAATGAGATAAAATATTTAATATATTTTGGTTATTTCACGTCATAAAAATAGCAAACTCGACTATACTACTCGTAATATTGGGTATATAAAATACGTTTTTTGATATCTATTTTGCATAACCTATATATATACAGAGAGTAACCCAAAGAACTGATAAATATAAATTATTAGCTATTCCTCATAACTTACATTATTTAATAACGCACTTTGTTTTTTTTAATGTAAATACATTATGTATACTATATAGATATATTAGAATTATCAATAACTATATATTAATACCACACCTATTATTAGGGCTATGCATTTAGTTCCTATAAAATGTGTTAAAAATAACATTGAAAGACAAAATTATCAAAAACAACCGTTTTATAATTTTTTAAATTATTGATGGGTACCTAGTTAAAACTTTGTGCTAAGAAAGCTATGTATGTTGTACAACAGCATAAAGACAATGAATTTCCCTAAAAAGTCACAAACACACTAATGATAATATAATTACCTGTTTCGGCATCCTTCGTTCAGGAAGTAAATGTCTTTGACGAGCAACGAAAAGAACGGTATGACGACCCTCTGCCGCTGATCTGTGGCTCCAGCGCTTCTCCATAGGGCCGCCTTAAGCGTTGACCGGTAGCTGCTAAAATTTGACGACGGATCCATGTATTGTTCTAGTATGGTAAACTTGGCGGACTGTTGTACCTTGTGCCACTAAACGAATCGAAACAAAAAAAAAATTCAAAAATTGTACACAATTTTAACGGGTCGCGAGCGTGTGTCTTCGCACGACCAATAGTATAATATCGATCAATTTTATTACCGTCTTTTTGAGCCTGCTTATCGGCGACATGTTTAGCCCTGCGATGATAGCCATAAGTGAATTGAAGTTCCCCACGTTGAAACACTCCCGGGCAGTCTCGATCCAGAATTCGATGGTCTTGACGCGCTGCTTTTTTTTCGAATGCTGAAACACGATAACGGTGGCGCGAAAATGTCAACGACGATCATAATGACGATTTACTTGAACGATACACAAATAAAACAATTAAACATTCGTGAGCTTACCTTGCATATTTCCGAGGCCACTAGGTAGCTGAGTCGATTGAACCAATGAACGTACGACTCGAGATTTTTGGTCTTTTTCATGTCTTTGAACGACGAATCGATATGCGGACTGTCCTTGGCGAACGCCTGAACGAACTCTTCAGGGCCTATGAACGACAGCCTCTCGAGCTCTACGAGAGTAAGTTGTTGCCCCAGCAAAGATGCGCTGGAACACACCTCCATCGTGTCCGTCTGCAAACACATTACAAAAATGAAGCGTAAACAAATAAATAATAGGTAATAACAATAAATACAGATGCAACGACAGCGAGCGCAAACCGACTGGAGGTAGACGCAAACGACATACGTATAAAAGTTGGCTGAGGGTGGGAGGTGGGGTGTATGTAGGTGAGGTCAAGATGGAGGGCGAGAAGACGACCAGACGACGATTCTTCGAGTGATATATTTGCACTGCAGAACGTATAATATATTATATTGTTATATTATTATCGTCATTATCACTGTAATATTAAGTTATATACAAGGCAATTCTGATATGGTAATAATATTATATTATATCGATGTGAGCTGGTTGTCGGAGACTGTTAATTTTTCATTACAGCGCATGCGCGCGACGTGGGAATTCCGACGGTGTGACGATCAGCTGCTGTCGTGTATTGGGCGGTTTTTCACGCGTTTATAAAAAGCGCTTTTCGCAATGGCCGCGCCAGCAATCTACGATCGGCGGCGAATCGATCAGACGGAAGCAGTACGAGAGGGAGAGAGTGGAATTTAGAAAAAGGTATATGTATATTGTATATACATTATACAGAGAGAGATAGAGAGAGAGAGAAAGAAATAGAAACAGAGAGGTATAACGTAGAGAAAAAGAGCGCGGAAGAGTTTTTGGTGGTCGGGCGACGTCGCATAATACATCACCGTCAAACTTTTGTGCGTATACCGGGACACGCATCACACACTGTTATATATGAACACGTTCGCTGTGCATATACGCGAGTGTACGACCGCGGACGAAAATAAAACGAGAAAGAGAAAAATGAATAATGCCCAATCGGTCGCCGAGTACGCTATTTATATTGCGTTTTTCTTTTACTATTTATTTTTTTTCTCGCCCTGCGCGACGAGATTTATACTCCCGACGATAATATTTCCGTCCTCCACTTCCCCGGAACGTCGCCACCGTCTGCGGTTGCGATGATTTTTTATTCGCGCACACTTTTTTCCTCGCACCGGCCCCAGAACTTGCGGAGAGTACCGAATCCATATTTAAAATTATGATGAATATGCGCCCGCATAGTCTTCTGCCCGGTGTAGGTCGTCGCCGTATACCAGCTACAATTGAACGTACGCATACAATTATAGTAAGTGCAAAAACAACGCATCGTAATAATTAATAATTATAAGCTATATAATCAAAAAATATGCGCGTAAATAATCTATAAAGTAGACATTAGAAATATTGTGCGTGAAATATTCCTCTCGCCGGTGTCGTCAAACGATCCGTATGGTGTTCCAGAAAACGATACGGATTTCGCGTATTCGATCGATTAGCAGCTGTACTATATTTAGGTAGGTTCGTAAAAGGTATTCGAAAATCGGCGCCGAGACGGCTAAATAATATATTATAAAATGTACTCCGTAGGTTCGGTTTGATAGAGTAAAATCGCGTAAACGAGCACGGATATCGGTCCGCCGGGGACGCACGAATGCGATAAGAATTATCGTACACACGTGGAAAATAATTTTTTTTACGCAGCGAGCAAACGGTTACGGTAAAAATTCGATACGTATTATATTATTATCGTGTATACAAACATAGTAATAATAATAATAATAGTCTTATGAGAAACGTCTGCGATAAATAACATTCTAAATTGTCACGGGAAACGTTATGAATACGGTCGGTGTACTTAAAAGTTGGAGGAAATGTTATACGTTTTCTCATTTCAGAGTTCTTGTTGCTATGTATAATATATAATATACGTATAATTTCGCGTTTGATATAAAAGGTTAATTCATGTAGGTACACATTTCCCCGGGGAGAGTCTCATATATTAAAAAAAGAATATTACAATTATGCGTGCGATCTGCTGCGCCCGCTCGCAAGAGCGATATGCGTGAATTCACTGGATAAAAATGACACGTGTCAATGATTATTATTCCAATACGTCCTCGCGTGTATATATTTTATATCATAACCGTCAACATAATATAATACAGTATATAATATGAGCGTTCGTTAAAACCTAAAATAAAAACTCGTCAATTATAATGTTCGACTGTTTATGGCACTATCGGCACTATTGGATATGCCAAAATGTTGCGAAAATATTGCGCAATTCGGTGAGACGTCGTGTTGACGAGGCATTCTATTTAAAAAAAAAAAAAATTACTAACTATAACGATATCCGTATTTCTAGAGGAGCTGCGTGACTTGCGTTTCTTTACAAAAAAATATTATTTACGTCGTCTGTGCGATTTTTCGTAAAATATACTTAGTTTGGAAACTTAAACAAACCCCCGGGCCAGACGCCGATCGTAAATTAGGTCAAAACAATATAAATAAACACAAAAATAAAATCATCTTACACAGCAAACCGCAAAATATATCCATGACAACGCCGACTCGGATATACTCGGCGAGCGCATTGGAATAGGTTTTTCAGTTTTTCGTGCCAACGTTTCTACTACTTATGGGATTATAATATGTTATCCGTTACCCTTATATCAGACGTTAGAATTATTAAAATGCTGTTATGTGTTATTATTTTAATGATTATAGACAAACTATGATAACACGGCGCCTTGTATAGGCAATTTAACTACACTATGATCCATTTTTTTCCGACACAAAAGGAATGGACGCCGATCATTAGACTATATAATATTATTAATCGGCTGTTATTTAAAAATGGGCCACTAAACTTTCATTCGAAGCCTTGGCAGTTTGTTAACGATCGACCAACGAGACTTCGAACGTCGTTCAAACGTCGATAAAAACTATACACACTAAAATCGAACTTAGTATTATGATAGTTCTTATACCTATTATAAATATTATTAATGAAGGATGTTAGATAGTATTATAAACTAAATGAAAATGCATATTAAGTACAGGGCTAAATAAACACGTATTATAATATATTATGCAGTTATGTACGGTGCGTTTGTGTAAAAATAAAGAACAAAATTCGTTCTTTATTCAAAACAATATCCAAATATTCACTTACAATAAGTGAATTTACTTAGTGGGTACCTATACTGACTTAAGTTAATATTACATTGAAAACAAAATATTTTATGAAAATAAATCAACAGGGAATAATTAGATATGAAAGTCACCAATCGAATATGTAGAATGTATTCTGTTTGACGAAAGTTGTAAGTTTCTGCGTTTTGTGAACTTTCAATTACAATTTTGGATAGTTTCACAATTCCAATCATATAATATTTGTATAACAAATTTATCAGTTATAGACATGTTTTCTTCAGAGAAATGTTTACAGAAAATGTTCAACGAAGTGTGAAATCAAAAGAATATTAAAGTTTTCGGATATGCCATAGTATACGTATTTTGATAATTTATACACTTTTAAAATAACAAAAATAAAATTATTTTTTCGTAGGTATTTAAGTATTATTATTACCCGAAACTTCCAAATATACAATAATTTATATGTTAAAATCTCATTAAATATATTATAATTAACTTAATTTATGTTTGTACTAGGTAGCTGGTTTATAAGTTTACTGCAATTTAATAATAATTAATGCCACGATTCCCAATATTTTTAATATTTTTAACGACTTTTAACAAAAAAAAATCAAACATGTATACTAACAATGAAAATTATTGATAGCAAAGTTCTAGGTACTTTATGTTTAGAAGTTTTTAATATATCCACCACGCAATCTGCAGATAACAAGATTATCAAACTCCACATAAATATACCATTGAGAATTTAAGGTATTTTTTTTCCATAGAAATACAAAATTGACAATGTTTACAATATATTATGGCAGTTAGGTTATAAAACCCCATTTTTTAAATGCTAAGTAACTCTATTACTTATTTGTTACCTATTTAGATATTATACACACGGCGAATGAACATAACAAAAATATTCACGAATAAGACTTCCTTCGTAATGATAAATTGATGAACAGAAAAAGAATACTATGTTGGTTTTTAATATAAATATTTTTTGCAAAATGCATTTATTAATACTATTTAATAATATAATGTATAATTTGATAGATTTAACATGAAAATCGAATCAGCAAATCATATTTAATACAGAGAATTAAGTTGAAAATTCTTATTACGTCATCAACTTTATTAAATTAAAAAACGTTTCCCGATACCTACCTATGTATAGCAAAAAGTTTATGTCATATAAAAGGTTAATAACTGAATCATTATAGTACTGAAACCAAAATAAATACCTACTAAGATTGATATTATATAATATTGCTATAAGTGCTGCAGGCGCCCCTTATTATATGAAAAGAATATGAAAATGTCAAAGAAACACAACCTAGGTACATTCCAGGAACCGGACTTATTACTTGCCTACTCGTTTCCTCGGGATAACTTCTACTACCTGCAAGAATCGAAAAAACGTAATAAAAGTGTATGATGGCGATTGATATTATTACAGACAGTAAATCGTTAAAAGACAAAGTAGCTTTGTAGCACAATATTATATTATTATTTATTATATACAATTTTAGGTCCGAACTTCAAAAGGATATAAGCAATTTTATTCTTCGTAAGCTCAACTAAGTTCAGCTTGTAGTATTCAAAATATTAGACCACCAAATACATCGAGTGTACCGATTTAATATTATATTATTATGTTATTTCGAAATTGTATAGAAATTATGTTTTTCGGAACTATGTCTCGGTGCGTCCCGGATGAAAGTCTTAGGGTATATTATTATTATTACGTAAAGGACCCCGAACGACTGTCAAGATAACTCACGAATAATCGATTTGTATGTTATTATTTTTGGCACCTATTTCGAGTAGGTACGTAAAGAAAAACCGGAGAAAACCCATTAATATATTATAACGTTAAAAAGTTTCTGCCGAAAACTACGAAATAATACGATAACCTCAACAAACGCAATACCCAATATCAAAAGAATGTAAATATAAATAATAATAATCTAAATTAATTGTCGAGCAAATTTAGTGTGCACATTGCGATACCAAATATTATGTTATGTAAACATAATTACCATTATTGTTTACTCGGTTGTGGTGCAGCGCCACTGCGTCATAACGACACCGTAGTGTCGCAAATAGGGCCAAGCATAAAAATGTAAACTTGATCGGTCTTAAATTTTAAACGTTATAATCAACGATTACGTACCGTTGAATCAGGTAGTTGGACTTTTATTCAATATTTACATTGAAAAATCTAGAGTATATGCATATTATACATATATATGTTATATTATATATGTGTGTTTGTGTGTCAATATTTATCACAATATTATATTATGTTGTATTGTGCGCACTGTCGTATTATCGCGTAGGTATTCTTGGAAAAAACACGTTGAATTAAAAAAGCAAATAATTATTATTTTCAAGGACCTACTACACAGAGTAATGGTCGTTGTTGGGTATTGAATTTCTTTACACCTTAAGCGCGAATGTTTCGCCGGATAATGTATTCGATTCCTCCCGGTCCTATATATATTATATAATAATACGCGCTGTGACCTACCGTTATTTATATTATATCAAACCGCATACAAAGGCTCACTCGGGCGAGAACTCTAAATTGTTAACCGTCGGCCGTCTAGCTGGTCCGCTCGTCGAACTGCCGACTGCTTAATATATTTTCTAATTTTGTGATTCGACAATGATTATTTATTGCGCCGTCATCAAAATCGTTCTCGTCGTACCGAACTGTGTACCTATATTATGTAGATTCACAATCGCATTGTATTGCACCCTGCAGCTATATATGGGGGGGGGGGGGGGGGGGGGGGTGGGTGCCGGCCCGCCTCTGAATGCTTACAACAAATAATTAATAATACTATCGGTCGAACGGTCGACATCGGTTTACAATATTATTGTGTTAAATTGTGTGTCGACGTCTTCGCAGGAGCACTGCGCTCGCATGAAAATATGAAATTAAAAATTCGATTATTAAGCAAAAGTGTGCACTACGTCTCATATTATTATAGTGATGGATAGCACGCCAAACCCGTGTAGAAAATCGTTATTTTTCTTCTACAGACACATACATATCGATTGAAAATAGTATAGTGTATCGTCGTCGAAATGGTCGCGTAGACACTTTTATTATGCGCAAATACGGTGGCGGTGCAGGTGATGTCTGTGGTGGTGGTGGTGGTGGTGGTGGTGGTGGTGACTGTGATGGTGTCGGTAGCCGGTGTATAGAAGACTCAGACAATATTATATTGTTGCTGTAATAGCGGTTCGTGGGCCATTAATTTAAAACACCATCGAACAGATGCCGCGTTCGAGCGGCGGAGGTTGTAAAAATATATTAGTCTAATAATTTCCAAAGAAACTTAAAAACAAAAGCTATTCGGAAAAATACGAACGGATAATATATATGTGGGGGTGTGCGAAAAACTAACGCGTATATTCCGACTCGACACGCGAACCACGGCAGCTTTACGGTATTTTCGTGTACACTATATACATGTATATAATGTGTACTAGGTGAATGGAAAAAAAAATTTAAAACTTTTGCACCATAGTAGTATCTGCGCCCTGCGGTGGGCGGAAGATTTTCCACCACTTTATTGTCTGTCACTATATTATTCCGGCGCGGTAGACTAAATATTGAAATTGCAGTTTAACTACTCCTCCTCGCCCTCACGCACATCCTCTTATTTTTCCACCAACTCGTCCTCGACACGCCATCGTCTCAGTTTATGCGAACCCGCGGTATATAATATCTCTTCGGGTTTTTTTTCACGATTTCTCGCGCTATCGCATCCACTCGTAGTTATTTTCATTTATTTTTAAATATTTATCGCGCATAATATAATATCGTAGAGCCACGGCGCGGTGATTATTTTAAAGTGAGTCGGTCGGCATCTCGGATAATTTACTTTCGTTTATCACATACTATATTATATAAGTTGTGGTTTTTGAGTTTTAAAACGTAGGTAGGTATATAGATACTTTTCAGAATATTAAATTAAAAAATAAGTCTGTAACGGGATAAACCGTCACTGTATTAAAATGGTCCTTTCAGGACCACCAAACACAACAGTATGGCAACATAATGCGACACAAGTAATAGACGCGACATATTAGAATAAGTAGTTTACCAACAGGAAAATTTCACGGAAATAACAAGCAAGAACCACATTAACAAAGCGAACACCAACGGGTCGAGGTGTGGTTATTGCTTATCAAAGCAACCATCCTCGACCAATCACAGGACAACAAAGGGAAACAAATAGTATATATACCGGGACAGTTCACCGGTCAAACCTTTATAGTTCACATCCGAACAAGTCCTACACCACTCAACTTGCAGCCAGCTTTCAGCAGCAGTTCCTCAAACAGCCGTTTTCACCGCTTTCAACAGGGCATCAGCGCCCACGGTTCACACCCGAACCGTCACCAAATCAGCCGTTCTCACGGCTCTCAACAGGGCACCAGCGCCAACAGCAAGCCGCCGCGGAAGCGACGTCTTCACCAACAGCCGTTTTCACCGCTCTCGACAGGGCACCAGCGCCCAAAACAAGCCGCCGCGGAAGCGACGTCGACGTCAACACAAATCAGCCGTTTTCACCGCTCTCCGACCGGGCACCAGCGCCCACAAGTAAGCCGCCGCGGAAGCGACGTCCCTCCGTCAACAGCTGTCGTGGGGCCGCGCCCTCACATTGCCACAGCATCCCCTCCCGCATCCTCTCCCCAACATCCCACACCCAAGAAATGACCAGGAACAACAAACGTAGGAAGGTCGGAGACCCCTCGACCAAACCACCTCCGAAAATACCAAAACAACGATCAACTCCCCCTTCCCCAATACAATCTAATTCCAGTACATCCGACTCTGAAACCATAGACACTTTCTCCGACTCTAGCACCTCAACCCACCACTCCCTATCATCACTTACTTCCGTACACTCAGTAAAAACTCCACTCTCAACCGCCCAAGTTCCGTCCAAAACTCCTTCAATCTCCAGACCTCCACCTATCATACTGAGTTCCGCTTCCTGGCGGAAGGCCGCGCCCACCATCTATTCACTCCAAAACTTGCAACCGAGCTCTCTATCAGCAAAATCCTCCGGCGACCGGGTAACCCTACGGGCAACCGATACCACCCAATTCCGCCTAATCCAAAAGACTCTATACACCTAGGTACCGAATTCCACACTTTTTCTCTCCCCGAGGAACGCTCGGTAAAAATCGTTCTAAAGGGCATTCCAACCGATATATCTACTGATGAACTTAAAGACGAGCTAGTTACTCTAGGGTACTCCGTGAACTACGTCCGCCGCTTTGGCACCCCTGAAAAACCTATGCCGATATGTGTAGTGCACATCGCTGCTAATCAGACTGCTAAGGACATATTTCTTCTGACTAACTTGTTTTACTTGCAAATCTCAGTTGAACCACTAAAACCTTCTGGACCCGCTCAATGCTTTTCATGTCAACGTTTTGGCCATGGCTCTCGAAACTGCGGTCACCCACCTCGGTGTGTAAAATGCGCCGGAAACCACAATGCAAATGCCTGTCCAAAAACTCTCGAACAACCTCCGACATGCTGCAACTGTGGTGGCCAACACACGGCAAACTTTCGTGGCTGCCCCCAATTCATGGCTCAGAAACAGCAGGTAACTCCAACTCCAACCCAAGACTTCGTTCAAAATAAATCCTCACACCCAACCTCAACCCTCCCTCCGCCACCACCTCACCCTAATCAAAACACTACATTGACATACTCCGCAGCAACATCAAAATCAGCGCTCACTTCTTCAAATTCTCCAGTCCCACAACTAAACTTGTCGCTGATACTAAACCTGCTCACCAACCTACTAACTGCGCTATCCAATAATCATGATCCGAAAACTCTCATAGAATCAACGATCAAAACATTCCTGTCCATTCTCTCACCCCCAAATGAATAACTTAAAAATCCTATTTTGGAACTCCAACGGCATCAAAAACAAACTCAACGAACTACGCTCCCTCGCTCTCCTACTGAAAACTGACATAATCCTACTAAATGAAACCCGTCTATCTCCTTCTACCCAACTTCACATTCCAAATTTCTTCACATACAGGAATGACCTGCCGCCCGTCCGCGGCTCGCCTGCTCACGGCGGCACGGCTGTTCTAATCCACCGACGCATCATTCATCAACCTATAACTCTTAACACACTCATTCAAACCTCTTCTGTCCTCATCCAACTAAACGGCCACGAAGTCCTTGTATCAGCGGTATACAAACCACCAGGTGCAACACTCACGTCTCACGACTTGGACTTGTTGACCCAAAGTGCCGAATGGCAAATCTCTGCAGGTGACTTCAACGCCAAACACCCTCTCTGGTTTAGCCACTCGACAAACGCTGCCGGTCGCGTACTTTTCGACCACGTTCAACAATCGGACTATACCATCACTGCTCCCTCATCCCCCACACACTTCCCGACAAACGCTAGATACAGACCTGACATACTTGACATCGCACTCGTTCGACTACCTTATCCTACTCACATCGACAACCTCAACGAGCTATCTTCTGACCACAACCCTATCCTTCTGGAGACCTTGTGTACTCCGGTATCATCGTCCCCTCCAACGACTAACCGCTTCATTAACTGGACAAAATACAAGACAATCCTATCCAACTTACCAAGCCCAACTGAACGACCGACCATCAACAGTGAGTCAATCGACTTGGCAATTGATACTCTCACCAAAAACATACAACACGCGGTCGAAGCTAGCGTATTTACCCCTAAACACAAAAACTCTTCCTTTTTACTACCTGACTACATAAAACTTGAAATAACTGAAAAAAACCAATTACGCCGTCAATGGCAAAGAAACCGTGACCCGACTACCAAACGTCAACTTAACGCCAAAATCTCACTAATCAGAACTTTACTCGAAACTCACAAAACTGACCAGTGGGACATTTTTCTTAATTCTCTTGACCATCAGGACGGCTCTATATACAAACTAAACAAATGTCTCCTCCACAAACGTCCTGCATCCCACCCTCTCACCGGCCCCAACGGTCTAGTTTTTCCGGCCATCGATCGAGCCGAGCTGATAGCTGACTCTCTCGAACTCCAATTCCAACCAAACCCTGGTCCCGACCTTCCAGAAGTTTCTGCCCACTCCAACTTACTTCGAAACATAAGTATCACCAAATCTAATTTATTCACCACCCCTGGCACAATCCAAAAAATCATAAACAACCTCCGCAAAAAGAAAGCCCCTGGTGTCGATCTCATCACCAACACTGCTCTTAAATTTCTACCGAATAACATTCTACTTTCCCTAACACAAGTTATAAATTGCTCCCTCAGAATTTGCTACTTTCCACGTGCTTGGAAAAAAGCAGTAATAATTTCCATCCCTAAGCCGGGTAAAGATCACAAACTTCCCGAAAATTACCGACCTATCGCTCTACTCTCCTCAATATCAAAAATTTACGAACGAATCATCCTCTCTCACCTTCAAACCAATCTTCGAGACAAAATCCGCCCAGAACAATTTGCCTTCAGACCTGAACACTCTACCACTCTACAACTGACCAAACTTACTCACCAACTTAGTCAGAACTTTAACAAAAACGTTAACACCGCCTCCATTTTCCTTGACGTGGAAAAAGCCTTCGACCGGGTCTGGCACGTCGGCCTCCTCTACAAACTGTCCCAACTCAACATCTCGACTGAAATCGTTAAAATCATCGAATCCTTTCTCACTGACCGCACTTTTGTCACAAAAATCGAAGACTCATTCTCGTCCACCAGACACATACTCGCAGGCGTCCCTCAAGGATCCTGCCTTTCACCTACTCTCTACTTGACTTACATTAACGACATACCAACAACTCCTAAAGCTCACCTCTCACTATTCGCTGACGACACTATGTTCTTTACTTTCGACAAAAACCCGAAACGCGCAGCCATACAATTACAACACCAACTCAACCTAGCTACCACATGGTTTCATCGCTGGAAAATCAAAATAAACCCTACCAAAACAATAGGTATTCTTTTCGGACGTTCCAATACTACTCACATCCCACCACTACTACTCGACAACCATCCAGTGACTTGGTCCAATCATGCCAAATACCTCGGCGTTACAATAGGACGCAAACTCACCTTCGACAAACACGTTCAAGACATCACCAAAAAAGCCACTCGCGTCCGCGGAATTCTTTACCCCATTCTCAACCGTTCTAGCCCTGTCCCAAAATCTTCAAAGCTCAATATTCTAAAACTCTACGTCTCTCCAATTCTTTCATATGCTGGCCCCTCTTGGGCTCCTTTCATCGGTCCCTCACATTGGAGACGTATCGAATCTGTTCAAAACATCGGCATTCGCACGATAACGGGTTTACCCACTATCGTTAAAAATTCGGTCCTTCTAAAATCGACAAATTTCAAATCTATTCAAAACTCCATTCGTTCCCAAACCAAATCAATGTTCTACAAAAATTCTTTCTCCAATCATACTTACATCCGACTTCTAGGTAAAACACACCCTCCCCCAAATACTAAACGTAAATTGAAACCCTACCCACTCTCTTGGGCAGACCAATAAATCTAACCATTTCTTCTTAATTTCCATCCACTAGTAGAGGCATAAGCCTGGAATAGTAAACGGCATAGCCATCCCTTCAAAGCAAAGCAAAGCAGGTCAAACCTTTCCACCACACCAGTCTTCAACATATCTTCTACAAGTCAACAAGCACTATAGAAGACCCGAAGACCTGAAGACCCGAAGACTATCAACGCAGCAGCAACACCGACCTGAACGACACCGGCGAAGCTGATCCGACCTAACCAGTCCACGACGACGCACCCTGAACGCACCGATCTAACGTGATCGCCCGATACCGCCGAGACTCAACAGTACCCGGCATACCTGGCTAATAAGCGCCACTTCACGGACCGACGACGCCAAGCCTACCGTGTACATCCAACGATCGACGACAACGGATAGCCGCCACACCGGGACCTGATTGACCCACCGACGGCAGCGTATAATATAATTATACTCCGGCGATCCATTACTGACAGTCCACCCGTTCAATCGAGTCCAGTCACACCGTTGGACGAATACCAAGACACGCCGGGAACCGACTTCGCGACGTAACTTGGCCAATCGACTATTCAGCAAGCCGACAAGTAGTACCACGTTTCCCCCTACGGCGAGCTATTTCGAGTTTCGCCGCGAGGAAGAACCGAACCCACACGACTTGCTCGAGTCCGTGCACGGACGGTTTCTACTCTCCCCTATTATTGTATTACTTCTACGAAACGTATAGGCAAGTCCCGACTATTGTTTTGCTCGCGCCTCTTCAGGCCCGAACCCGCCCGCCGCGGCCGCTTCCTTAAGCCTGCCGCGCGGCCCGGGATAACTTGCCCCGATCATTATAAACATTACTTATTGGTTATATAATAAACGAATCATAACAATACACAACGCATTGGTATTTACGACACGGGACGTCACGAACAGACGCTCCGTATCAACTGGCGCCCAACCCGTGGCTCGAGAACTACATCGACCACAAATCAACACAATATACAAGTACGACGTTTACTAGTCGGTACGGCGAAATAGTATACCCGCCAACAAACCGATAAGAACGTCTATTAGTCGGTACAGTAATACCGCAATCGATTTGTTGGAGGTTTGAATAACCAACCCGTGCCTCGGAAACTACATCGACCACGAAATCAGCACAATATACAAGTACGACGTTTACTAGTCGGTACGGCGAAATAGTATACCCGCCAACAAACCGATAAGAACGTCTATTAGTCGGTACAGTAATACCGCAATCGATTTGTTGGAGGTTTGAATAACCAACCCGTGCCTCGGAAACTACATCGACCACGAAATCAACACAATATACAAGTTCGACGTTTACTAGTCGGTACGGCGAAATAGTGTACCCAACCACTCAAAAATAATAACGACACTACTGAAGCAAAATGACTAGAAACTCAAATCGTCAACGAAATAACCCGATAATGGAATCCAATGAAGAAAAAATCACTCGGCTAGAAACGACAATACGAACAATGACAGACGATATAGCTACGATGAAAGAAAACTTCAACACACGTATCGAAGCACTTCATCAACTAATAAGTGACACAACGCTGGCCATCATCAACCATAAAACCAATAAAGAAGAGTTAATTAACGTCGCTGAAGTCCGTCCATACTATACGGACAAACAAGCGACAGATTAATATCAATCTAAGAAAAAAGAGGTCCATTCACAGAACGGGAAATCACCAACCAACCACAACAAGGACCAAAAAATATATAAACCCGTAGAAACACCCCAGCCAAGTACGAGAAACCAAAAAACACTATTCGACAATCAAAACGAGACATCCCTCACGCAACAGATTTCGCCGCCCCCTACACAAAGCATCGATATGACGACGCACTTTCGGATTAGAATTAGCTACCAACTCGCTCACACAGCCACTTGGTCACTAATCCGAGGGGGGAGTTGTAACGGGATAAACCGTCACTGTATTAAAATGGTCCTTTCAGGACCACCAAACACAACAGTATGGCAACATAATGCGACACAAGTAATAGACGCGACATATTAGAATAAGTAGTTTACCAACAGGAAAATTTCACGGAAATAACAAGCAAGAACCACATTAACAAAGCGAACACCAACGGGTCGAGGTGTGGTTATTGCTTATCAAAGCAACCATCCTCGACCAATCACAGGACAACAAAGGGAAACAAATAGTATATATACCGGGACAGTTCACCGGTCAAACCTTCAACCACAAAACAGCCGTTCTTACTGCTTCAACAGGGCTCCAGCGCCCACGGTTCACACCACGAACCTTCAACTCAAAACAGCCGTTTTCACCGCTACTCCGACAGGGCACCAGCGCCCAAGGTAAGCCGTCGCGAAAGCGACGGGTATCCACCTCCCACCGTTTATCTGTCGAGGGGCCGCGCCCTCTCATTGCCGCAGAATCCCATCCCTGACCAAACCAAACCCCCAAAAACCGCCCGTCACACCACCAGAAAATCGCTCTTTTCAGAGCTACAGTGTTAAAACCCTGAGTTTGTTACGGTCTTGCCATGGGCAAGACAGCTAACAAGCGGAAGGGCCCCGCGCAAACACCCGGGAGTTCCAAGAAGGGACGTCCACGTGCCTCGCCATCCCCACCGTCCACCTTCCTAAAAGGTCCACAGAGGGATTCCCCACCCTCTCCAACTCCGTCGACCGACTCATCAATATCAATGTCGTCAAACTGCTCCACTTCCGACACCGAGTCAAACAAATCCGCCCAACACTCCGCCCCGACTATGAAACCTCCACCAGCCAAAACATCCGAACAACAAACCCCGACATCAGCCAAACCCAAGCAAATCAGGCCACCCCCCTTAATCTTAAACTCTGCGTCCTGGCGAAAAATCGCACCAACCATTTACAAACTTCCGAACTTCACTCCATCGGCAATTACAGCCAAAACCACATCCAATGGACAAATAACCGTCCAAACTACCGACCCCACCCACTTCCGACAAATTCAGAAAGTCCTAGTTGACAGCAAAACTGAATTCCATACCTTCAGCCTCCCTGAAGATCGTTCCCTTAAGGTCGTTCTAAAGGGCATACCGATCGACATCACCACTGACGATCTAAAATCCGAACTAGAAACCCTAAACTTCCAAACAAAATACATCCGCCGTTTCGGTACTCCCGAAAAACCGATGCCCATGTGCCTCGTACACATTGCGGCAACCCCGAACGCCAAGGATATCTTCCTTCTCAACTCCCTATTTTATCTTACGATTTCGGTAGAAGCCCTTAAACCTTCCGGCCCGGCACAATGTTTTTCGTGCCAACGTTTTGGACACGGTTCCCGTAACTGTGGCCACCCACCCAGATGCGTCAAGTGCGCAGGAAATCACTTGGCATCTGAATGCCAAAAAACTCCCGACCAAACCCCGACATGCTGCAATTGCGGCGGGCCTCATACGGCTAATTTCCGCGGATGCCCACATCTCTTGACGATAAAACCCAAAATCGCACCACCAACAACCAAACCCCAAACCCTGCCACCGACAACTCAATCTTTTACACCACCCCTGCCCCCACCAACAACTACAATAAAACCCCAAACCCGCTCGTACGCTGCAGCCACCACCGGCCAAGCGCCCCCACCACCACCACCACCAAAACCGACCAGTCCCGAAGCCCCACAAATTAACCTGTCCCTCATTTTAAACCTCCTGACCAACCTCTTAACAGCCATAGTTAACAACCAGGACCCCAAAACCCTGATACAAACAGCAATACAATCATTCTTAACCATACTATCCCCCCAAAATGGATAACTTAAAAATTCTATTTTGGAACTCAAACGGCATTAACCACAAACTTGACGAACTGCGCTCTTTAGCACTAAAACTGAAAACCGACATAATCCTACTTAACGAAACCCACCTAAAACCCTCGGCCAGACTTCACATTCCTAACTTTTTTACGTACAGGAACGACCTGCCGCCCGTGCGGGGCTCGCCCGCCCACGGAGGCACGGCCGTTCTCGTCAACCGACGTATCGTTCACCAACCAGTTACCCTAAACACAACTATCCAAACCTCTTCCATCCTCGTACAACTCAACGGCCACGAAGTACTTATTTCAGCCGTATACAAACCACCCGGAACCCTACTAACGACAAACGACCTCGACCTTTTGACAAAGAGTGCCGAATGGCAAATTTCGGCAGGCGACTTCAACGCCAAACATCCGCTGTGGTATAGCCACACGACTAACGCTGCCGGCCGTGTCCTCTTTGACCACGCACAACAATCGGACTACTCTGTAACTGCTCCCTCTTCTCCCACACATTTCCCGACATGCACACGATACAGACCTGACATACTCGACATCGCCCTCGTACGACTACCCTATCAAACCCAAATCACTAACCTCAACGAACTATCTTCCGACCACAACCCCATTCTTCTAGATACACTCTGCACTCCGATCTCTTCTTCTCCACCGGTTACGAATCGGTTTATTAACTGGAAAAAATACACGACAACTCTCGCGAACTTACCGAACTCAACCACTCAACCGACCAACGACCGTGAGTCTATCGACCTGGCAATCGAAAACCTCACAAAACATATCCAACAAGCGGTTGAATCCAGCGTATACGTACCGACACGCAAACACCCGTCCACTGTAGTACCAGACTACATTAAACTGGAAATACAAGACAAAAACCGTATACGCCGCGAATGGCAAATAAACCGCGACCCGACAATTAAACGACAACTAAACGCCAAAATATCTCTCATACGTACCTTACTCGCAACGCACAACACTGACCAATGGGACATCTTTCTTAACTCACTAGACCACCAAGACGGTTCAATATACAAACTCAACAAATGTCTCTTACACAAACGTCCAGCATCTCACCCACTAACCGGCCCCGACGGCCTAGTTTTTCCGGCCAACGAACGAGCAGAGCTGATAGCCGACTCGCTCGAACGTCAATTTCAAACAAACCCCGGCCCCGACTTACCAGACGTAACCGCTCACTCCCAGTACCTACAAGGCCTTGACATCACCCGATCTAACCTCTTTACCACTCCCGGCCAGATACAAGACATAATTCGCAACCTTCGCAAAAAGAAAGCCCCAGGTGACGACCTCATCACCAACACGGCTCTTAAATTCCTACCGAACAACGTTATACTGTCCCTTACTCGGATCATCAACAGCGCCTTCAGAATCTGCTACTTTCCCCTTGCCTGGAAAAAAGCAGTCATCATCTCCATTCCCAAACCTGGCAAAGACCATAAACAACCCGAAAACTATAGACCAATCGCCCTCCTCTCCTCCCTGTCCAAAATTTACGAACGACTCATCCTCACCCACCTACAGGACAAACTCAAAAACAAAATCCGTCCCGAACAGTTCGCCTTCAGACCCGAACACTCGACCACACTACAACTGACCAAACTCACCCACCAACTGAGCGAAAACTTTAACAACGACTTAAACACTGCTTCCGTCTTCCTCGACGTGGAGAAAGCCTTCGACCGCGTCTGGCACGAAGGCCTACTCTACAAACTCTCCAAACTCAACATCTCGTTAGAAATCGTAAAAATCATCCAATCCTTTCTCACCGACCGTACTTTTACCACTAAAATCGAACACTCCTTCTCTACTACCAGACACGTACTCGCAGGAGTCCCTCAGGGCTCCTGTCTCTCACCGACGCTATACTTGACGTACATTAACGACATTCCAACGACTCCTAAAGCCAACCTCTCACTCTTCGCTGACGACACGATGTTCTTTACTAGTAACAAAAACCCCAAACGTGCAACCATACAACTACAACACCAACTCAACCTCGCGTCCAACTGGTTCCACAGGTGGCGAATCAAAATAAACCCGACCAAAACAGTAGGCGTCCTCTTCGGGCGTTCTAATACAACCCACATTCCACCTCTAACCATCGATAACCAACCCGTTAACTGGTCAAAACAGGCCAAATACTTAGGCGTCACGATTGGACGTAAACTTACATTCAACCAACACATTCAAGACGTAACCAAAAAAGCTACCCGCGTCCGTGGTATGCTTTACCCCTTACTTAACCGTACCAGTCCCGTTCCGCTGAAAACAAAACTTAACATACTTAAACTCTACGTGACCCCTATACTTACATATGCTGGCTCTTCCTGGGCACCCTTTATCGGCCCCTCCCATTGGAGACGTATCGAATCCGTCCAAAACATCGGCATACGCACGATAACCGGTATGCCCACCATCGTTAGAAACTCGGCCCTTTTAAAATCAGCCAACTTCAAATCTATTCAAAATTCCATTTGCTCTCAATCAAAAACAATGTTCTACAAAAACTCTTTTTCCGAATACGATCATATCCGCCTCTTAGGTAAAACCCACTCCCCTCCAACCACCAAACGTTTACTCAAACCATACCCATTAAATTGGACTGACTAACATAACTGAACCTACCAATCAACCACAAAATCCATCCACTAGTAGAGGCACAAGCCTGGAATAGTAAACGGCATAGCCGCCCCTCCCAAAGCAAAGCAAAGAGGTCAAACCTTTCCACCACACCAGTCTTCAACATATCTTCTACAAGTCAACAAGCACTATAGAAGACCCGAAGACCTGAAGACCCGAAGACTATCAACGCAGCAGCAACACCGACCTGAACGACACCGGCGAAGCTGATCCGACCTAACCAGTCCACGACGACGCACCCTGAACGCACCGATCTAACGTGATCGCCCGATACCGCCGAGACTCAACAGTACCCGGCATACCTGGCTAATAAGCGCCACTTCACGGACCGACGACGCCAAGCCTACCGTGTACATCCAGCGATCGACGACAACGGATAGCCGCCACACCGGGACCTGATTGACCCACCGACGGCAGCGTATAATATAATTATACTCCGGCGATCCATTACTGACAGTCCACCCGTTCAATCGAGTCCAGTCACACCGTTGGACGAATACCAAGACACGCCGGGAACCGACTTCGCGACGTAACTTGGCCAATCGACTATTCAGCAAGCCGACAAGTAGTACCACGTTTCCCCCTACGGCGAGCTATTTCGAGTTTCGCCGCGAGGAAGAACCGAACCCACACGACTTGCTCGAGTCCGTGCACGGACGGTTTCTACTCTCCCCTATTATTGTATTACTTCTACGAAACGTATAGGCAAGTCCCGACTATTGTTTTGCTCGCGCCTCTTCAGGCCCGAACCCGCCCGCCGCGGCCGCTTCCTTAAGCCTGCCGCGCGGCCCGGGATAACTTGCCCCGATCATTATAAACATTACTTATTGGTTATATAATAAACGAATCATAACAATACACAACGCATTGGTATTTACGACACGGGACGTCACGAACAGACGCTCCGTATCAAGTCTTTGCTTAATAATGCAATACCATAAACACGAAATTTCGTTACGGCAGAAAAAAATTAAGGATTTCGTCGTGAGTTGTAGTGATATATAGTGTAATAAATTCATTCCTCGCGTACGGGTAGGAACTAAAATCTTACCGGAAAAAAATGTTCACTCGCGAAATTAAAAAATCACACTGAATGCCACACGCACCCACACCCACACCCACACCCACACCCACACACACACACACACACAGATAATATATAGGTACTTATCTGACGAGTATGCTAATAATAATATTATAATTATTCGGTACCTATACTACCTACGTGACGGTTCCGCTCGCGTTGTTGTTTGCTTTCCGTCGTTTTTCATCCCTTTTCGGGTCGCAAAAGCACGACCGCCGCCGCGATAATATCATCATCGCATAAATATTATTCTATACAATAAAATAACAATAATCGCGTGTCCTGCACGTGCGCGCCTCGACGACTGCCACCCATAGACTATATATCATATTATTATAGTGTTTCTAATTTATACACCCTACACAAAATGTAATAATTTATAAGAATAATAGACTCTGAAATATAATAATTACTATCGAAGCTCGCGCCCGAAACCGTCGGCCTACAGAATGATTATACAATACTATATACCTATTATGAAAAGAAAAAAAGAAAACGATGAAAATAATATAACAATTATTTTATGTCCATCTCTCTCTCTCTCTCTCTCTCTCTCTCTCTATCTATCTATCTATCTATCTCGACGGGCCACGACCGAACGGGCGTTAATAACAATAATGCGTGTAAACCCTCCTTTTTACAGACAAGTTTCCGGTTCATTAATATCGCGGGCGCAGCGGGCGTCAGTACTTATATATATTAAACACAGGCGCGCGCACGCACCCCTTGCCCACCCACACCGATCCAGAGATAAGTCTCGCCGTCGTTACTTATATTTTAATGATAATTAAACGCAAACACACGGGGTTTTTTTCAACAATTATTTTTTTTTTTTTTTTTTGTAATGGAATTTTGCGCTTTGGCACTTTATCGCGAGTCTCCGTTCGAGTTATTAATTGCGTTTTTGAGTAGACGTTTACCTCGATGGTGTGTGATTAGCGATCCGACGGCCATGTCGCTCACAAACCGCGTCGACACAATACGATACACGCGAATACGATATTATTGAATTTGGTCCCATTACTCACTATTCGATATATTTTATATTAATAATTTAACTCTATAGTTATTATATTATGATATCACAATCGACGCGCGACGGTAAAAAGGTCAATATTATATTTTAATTAATTAAATGTTTCCGTCTACTAAAATATGTTTTTACAAAGTTCTAAATTTACAATGAACACAAATTAATATAGACACGAATTAACAAAGAAATGTGTTATATGTTAGTATTGTCTGGGTGGGAAGATATTGTCTTGTGGTGGTCGTGGATTTAGCTTAGGTTTAGATGTTTTTACACCGATTTTGTTTTTATTTAGGTTATTGTAAAAGTTTTTATAAGTATCCAATATCCATGTTGATATAAGGGTGATCTCGGGTCATTAAGCAGTTGTTTGTTCCCCATGATGTGAGGAGTTTTAAGTGCTATTCTATAAATTCGTTTTGGAGAATTTGTAATTTTTTATTTTCGTCGGTGAAACGGCAGATCATTCTAAGCATGCATAAGTTAGTTGCAGTATTATTATTTCCATGTATATGTAGCATTCCTATCCTTGTGCATCCTTATCGTTTAGTTTTTTATTGATGTGAATTTTCCAAGTTAGTTTTTTGTCTAGGTACGCACTTAAGTATTTCACTGACTTGCCTTAATATTCCATTGGATTTCTTGGTCGTTAATTTGTGTTTTGTACTTAGACTGGACTTACGTATTTTCTCAAGGTAAACATTTAGTGAGATTAGGGGTATAAGTTTGCATCTTGAGGACCACGGGGATAATTTGTTTAGAGAGTTTTGTAGGTCTTTTATTAAACAATTCTAGAATTTAGTTTTCCGTTATAATTGCAGTGTCATCTCCAAACATTGCCAGCTGGCAGTGATTTGGTTTGGTATTTCATGGCAGTAGATGTTAAACAAAGTTGATCCTATAGGAAAGATCCTTGAGGGGCTAGATAAAGATCAATATAGTGATGTTATCCACACCACCAATACACAATCCGGGTTTCAACGGATATTATAGAGAAAATGTTTACGGTTAATTCCGAAAAACCCTTGGTGGTTTACCCTAACGCTGAAGTTTACCTCACCGAAAATTAATTTTCATGTGCCTGTCCATAGCTTTTGTCGTGGAGTTTCTTTGTATGCAGTAAGTTGGTAACCTGCAAAGAAATAGTCTTCTTGTGATGAAGCAGATGGCTATAGTTAAAATCTGTCTTTTCCTAATTAGTGGTTTTCCTATTATCGAGTCTATATTTTTGACGTTACTGTAATTGTTATATTTTTATACTCGTTGTTATATATTATTATTATTATTTTTTTTATAATTGTCTGTACCTATCAAATTATTTTAATTACTTATTATTTGCTATGGCAGTATAGTTGGACTTTGGCCCATCTATATATTATATAAATGTATAAATAAATCAAAATATTATTATTGTTCCTCTTGAGGAGCTGCAGTTTCTGTACACCTACTTTGCTGCCAAACGGTTGTAATGGCGCGTGTGATACCATCACTGATTTTTTTTCGATCACGAAACCACTCACTCTCGACGACCGTGTTAAGTTTAGTTTTATTTTTACACCAGAAACTTTCAATATTTTGGAAGGTTGCGATGTGTCAAATAACCACCAAAATTTCTCGCATAAAATAATGAAGAAGTTTAAAACTCGTTTCGTAGGCTCAACAGATTTCAAAATGAATTTTTGATTGCAAAAAAATATATAATGCTGGCGGACATTGTTCTTTTCCTCGAAAAGCGTAATAATAATTTCAACTTCTTTATGTATCTGTGTTGTGAAAAAAAAAACAATAAAATATCAAAGTATATTTTCTTATACATTTTCATTATTTTCCGTGTACGATAATTCGGAAATATTTGTAATGAATGATAAGACGACATGATCCATATGGTCGTCTTCAGTATACGAATATTAAAAAAAAAAAAACGTGAATTAATTCACGTTGAAACACAGAGGTATAGGTACTCGAAAAATGAATCCTTGACCTTTTGTGAAAACTTCCAAAAACGGAACTTGTACGTTATATTATTATAGTAATACACAATTGGTTTACGACCGACTTCGTGGAAATTAATCGGTAAGAACGTCGGAGCGAGTTACTGTTTAAAGACGGAGTCATAATATTATTACGATTATTAAAATGTATACTGCGCACCGCTGCTGTCTGTTGATCGTCTCGAGTTTTAAGATCGAAACGTAATCGACCCTCGAACGGACTTGCTCAGACTATACATATAGATAGAGGGAGCTCCCGTAATTGGGAATTACGACCGGATGGTGGGTGGTTGGTCGGTGAGCCGATAAGTCCCGTTGGCGAATATCCATGGTGTGATTGTTTCATTAAATCATAAAATATATTTATACAACGCGACCGACGTAGGTACATGCGTACACGTTGAGTTTATATATATATTGTATAGGCTTGCAGACGGTAAGCACACAATTATATGATATGCGCGGTTATAGTAAAATATATTTTAGTTCTAATATTATACCCAATGTAAAAATTAAACACGAAATAGTTTTAGGATGTTTTCGTTGTTTAGCTGTTCCGCAGTTTAAAAACATAAAAAACCCATTTGAATTTTATTCAAGTACACACCGTTCGATATTCTTCTGTCTAATGTGTGGAGCACGTGTTATTTTATTTTTATATACTTAATAAAAAAAGTCACATGTGCTAAAGCACGCATATAAAATAGGATAAAAAATGTCAACGTTTTTGACCTCCAGTTAAAAAAAAGAAAAAAACTATGTTTTATACGCATTTTATCTTGTCGATACGCCGTTATATTATTAAAATATTATACTATATCTACCGATGAAAATTATGAAAATTGTTACATACACTGTACGCTAAGCTACGAGTATATATAGAATATTTTGTTGTAGATAATTTATGCACCTAGGAGACATAATATTTAAAACAATAATTTAAACTGTATGCGACTTGGAGCGATATTATGTCTACTTTGCGCGACATTTGTAAGCAATTGAGTCGGATGGGTTTGACTATATATAATAAATATTGCATTAATATTAAAAAATGTTGAAATACTTGAGAGGTATAGTGTTTATAGAACTTATCATGGTTCACAATTTTTACTAAATTTAATTATAATTAAATAATTATGTCAAATCATTAAATTTATGAGGTAAAAACAATTTTTTTTATGAAATCACTTTTAATAAGTACCATTAATTAAATTAATTGCAGTAAATAAATCAACTTCACCGCCTTGACTACTTTTAATGCATTTATTTAATAGTTTAGAATAATATTGTTTTGCATTTCATACGTACTGGACAAAGCCAGTTTATAAATGTCAAAATATAATGAACTTGTATTTTCTTCTTGGGGTCGATTGTATTGTGTTTGAAATGTATAGTTTTTAATTGTTTTAAACTGTTTATTATTATAATATATTCATAACATAAAAATAATACTCTAATGTCCGTATGCATAGTCACTTTGCGTGTCACATGAGCCATTTTAATAACTATGTCGTCTCATGTGACACACAAATTGACTTCGCGTACAGACATAACACTCTAAACTACAGCATATTTTTGAATTTCTCACTCTGTCTAGTTACTGATTTGGATTTAGGAACGGAACAGTTTTTTACTTAGTTGTGTTTTTTTTACATCCCGACGTTGGGAGGACGCAGAAAAAAAACCATGACAATGTAAATTTGTGTATAGAATGCAGATTAAAAAAGTAACTAGTCGGTAGCTGCGTCACAATATCCACGACGAACGGACCTACGTGAAAATTTAAAAAGAAGAACACTTCATGATCATGTGACCTAACGAGGAACGGTCGAAGTGCTAACGGTAAAATATTTATATTTGTCTAATCATTCATCGTTTTATGGACCAAATATTTACGAAAGAAGAAAGCACGACCTATTATTTCGCTTGTAGATGGATTCGGTTCTGCGTATTATCAGCTAACATTGTTATTTTATCTGTTTATACAATTGTCATTGTTTTATTAAATTCCGCCGTGTGGAAAACGTTGTAAAAAAATACGATTCGTTATTCTCTGGACTCTGATAAAAGAACATATTATTTTCAACGAGTATCTCGTTGAAAACTCTTATTATTAGTATTGCGTGTAAAAAATACAACACTCGAATTATGCTTGGAATAGTGTTACCTATATAATCGAGAAATAGTTTTTAATTACGAGAAATAGCGTAGCACTGCGGACAAAAGCATTTTTCCTTACACAGGCAAAACAATATCGTCGTCGTTCGTCGGACAGGCCGAAAAAAATAATCACACACGACATCGTTTTATTAAAACACCAATAGCTTATCGGTCCGGCGTAAATCGACGGCTCGGCGCCAAAATATATTAAAGACTAAATATCATATCATCTGCCACTGTATTCGGTGTAGGTAAACAACAAAAGATATACATATATATATATTATACGAGAACACGCGTTGCGCAAGACAGTTTGAGCACACAACGCACGCAGCATAAATAATATTATCATCGTCAATCGTTAAGAGCCATTAATTATATTCTCACGCGTGATTGTGACGAACCTATTAAGTTTCGGATAATCGTTGTGTAATTACACAAACCATAATACGCGCGTATATATTATTATGATATTATGCCGGTAGTATAAATTAAATGGAGAGTTAAAAGCGAATTCCACGAAATCGAATATCGTTTAAAACGCTATCAAGAGTGATGGTATACGCGCATATATTAAAATCTACAAATTATGATTATAATAATAATATAGTACTGTTTTACATAAATCGATCGTTAATATAAAACGGATCATCGCTGCGGCAACTCTCGAAAACTGCGGTCTACCCGAGTTCAAGCCGTCGTCGCGTCAACTGCGCCGTGAGACATTTTACACAGTTATAATATAATATAATATTATGATAAGACGACGAGTGCTCGGTATTATATTTCACGGAGAGCGAGAAAAAAATAGTATTTATAATTAAAGCTCGCACTCGTAGGTCATTCCGTATAGGTACCTATAGGTATATTATTATATTGAACCGTGGAGACAGCGTATACAAGAGAAAACGGTTTGAAAAACATTCGAGAAATTCGATGAAAAAAATACGAAATAAATAAATCTCGAAGCTGAATATCATATATACGCGTGTACCTATGAAGCAGGTATATAAATCGGCTGTACGTATTAGATTCGGATTAAAGTTGTAAACTTCTACCGAGTTTATGTGTATTACAGTGCGATTTATTTTTTACGATCACTGACGCAGCGAAAATATCTTGGGCACGTTCTCATTATACCCATTCGATATACAATATACAGGATGTGATAATCGGAATTTCCTTTTAATTTCAAAATATTTCAAATTCTGATTTTTGAAAAATGTTTAATACCCAAGCACCATATTAATATAAAATACCTAGATTCTTCATGCCATTTAAGGACCGTCCAATTGGTGATAACATTTTTTTTTTAAATTATTGGAAAACTATACGCTACAAATCGGAATTCTAACGAGCATTTCCTGAAAATTTGAAACTTGAAACTTCTGAAAGTACTAAAGACGATATTTCATGATAATAGGTTTGAAAATTAAGGTACTGTAAAGATTTAAAATTCGTAGAAAATAATATTAATTTATGAAAATAAAATTGTCTTAGTATTCCTATAAGTCCTATAGTCCAGTATAGTAACTGATAGGTAGGTACCAAACTAAACGCAACGTACATTTTATATTTTATGTAAAATCAATATTTAGGACAATAACCGTAGTAGGTAATATACAGTTTAATAGTAATAACTCGGAAACTAATCTTTCTAAGTTCGATTTTGATATGACCATTTTTTTTTAAATATCCCATGGTAAAAAATTAACATTAATTATGGGTGGTTAGCGGTTATCTTTTGAAAAAAAGAATTTGTATTGCAACACGACACATTTTAAATATTAAATTATACAAATCTGATTATTCGAAAATATTGTATTTAAATTAATTTCAAGTGTACTCAAATCCTCTTGAAATCATAAATTTAAGAAACGAATTATTAAAGGATAAAAGTTGGGATATGAGCGTGTAAAAATCATCATGTGAGTATAATATAACATGAGGACAGGTGCGTTAATTTTATCATTTTAAACGTGAATTTTTTTTAAATTTTATGTCGTGGATGCAGTAAAATATATATTATTATACACATACATGAAACGCAATTCGGTATAATAATTTTTGTTTTAAATTAAAACGATTAGTATATTTATGCATATTCATTATTGATATTTACCAATAGTGTGGAATTCGACCGAATGCAATCAACTGCATACGCTGATGCACATGTATTTCGTCGGAATCCTACATAGTGTGTGTACGGATCGACGTAAATAAATATTTAAATGCAATTAAACAGTATACAACATGAAATAATACAATAATTTTCAACAGCTCCGTTGGTAATTAATACGCATATATTATTATAATAGTGGTATGCAATCATCACAAACATCCGATACTATAATATTATATTACTATACAACTCAATAGCTGCTACGTTCTATTATATTATATAGCTGTGATATGTGAACTGTGAATGTTTTGTCATTCTATCGAAATGAGTATACCGTGAACGTTAAAATAGCCGGACGCTTTTAATTTATGGTCTCCGCATTCCGATGTGCAGATAACAGTTGCAATCAAAGTCATTTCCGATCGTAATCATTTTCGGGTGAGTATTAAATATTATAAACGGGTTTAACGAGTTATTGCCGTAATCGCCCTTCGAGCAAACATTTCGATCTAAATTAGGAGTGACGGGTTAGTATCAGGGGCGGACTGGCCGAGGGTGCTATAAGACAGCTAGCACTATCACGGGCCCCAATTCGTGTTTGTAATACAGGCCCCGATTACCATTTTCGCGCCCCTTCTTAAATGTACCACTTATTGTAATGTAGAACTCTTTCCAAATTTTAGTAAGTTTAGAAAAAATGTACAGGCCCCTAATTAATTTTGAACCCTGGACCAAAAGTAGCCAGTCTGCCCCTGGTAAATATACACAGCTGCGTGTATCGGGTGAGCACTCGGACCGTCTATACCATATAATAGTAGATACACTCTTATATGCCCATATAGGTACGCCCATTCAAAACGGAAGTAAAAAACTGGAAAAAAGTGTATTCAAATCTGATATGATTGTTTTGGCGAAGACTCGAGCGATATAGAAGAACATCGTACGATAATTATTGTACTATTATAATAGGCGCGACGAAAGACTTGAAATCTGGTGAAAAAAAAAAAAAAAACATCGACAGCACGCGCACACGGTCTGATTTAAATACGACCGACGTCGTCAGCGTTAAAAATAGATCATCTCTTCGGATATAATAATGCGTGCGCGCACAGACGTGTGCATACGTATAATGACGCGGTACAGTAATAGTGCGAGCCACGAGACCCTCAAACACGAGAGGCCGGCCGCGGAACTCACACGGCGAACGCGCTGTACATCATTCAGATTTTAGGTGATTATTATAAGCGCGCGTGACTTGTGTACGCGATAAACACCGCGACGCGATCCGTTTGCGAATCTGTACATAAAATGATGTAACGCGCGGCGAACGAGGAGAGTGATTTGCGACCCGGGGAAGGTTAAAGCGTGTAGATATTATATTATTATAGTCTGGCGTAACGCGCACACGTATACACGCACGCACGACACGAGACACGATAACATAATATAATATTATTATTAATACAAATGAGCATCATCTAGTTTGTAACATTATTATGATATACGCATATTAATATTATACACTCGGCGTCGTTCGCCGCGTCAGGGAGATCGGTTGCAAAGGACTCGGGTAACATACCGCGGCGTGTATAGGGGGGGGGGGGGAGGGGGTGCGGGCTCCGTCGAATCCCTAGACCAGCGATTCCCAGAGTGTGAACCTATATAAAGGTTCCGTCGTACAGTCTCAGGGGTTCCGCCAGATGTACGCGAATATTGAGAAAATTATTTTATATTATACTTAAAGTTTACCTAAATAATAGTTACTAGTATGATATTGCTATAAAATATTCGTTTTACAAACACGAAACTTTTTCCTAAGTGTCACGTGGTCGTAAAAATGTAGGAACCACTACCCTAGACTACCGATTTTTACATGACCATCTTGGTCACTCCGTATTTTTATCAATAAATTAAAAATGAATTTACATTTTAGTTGCAAATCACTATATATTTATAGT
This sequence comes from Metopolophium dirhodum, assembly GCF_019925205.1. NCBI lineage: Eukaryota > Metazoa > Arthropoda > Insecta > Hemiptera > Aphididae > Metopolophium > Metopolophium dirhodum. The sequence goes on from NC_083568.1 coordinate 27,223,901, forward strand.
CAACGACACGATAGGACATATGGGCATTTATTAATTTAGTTTAGAACAATATTAAACGGTCTACGCGTCATCCTTTACGTTAGAATCATGAGACTATCCAATCAAGAAAACCAGAAAAATTAAATACTTTGGATTAAAAAGTATAGGTACTTACATATTATAATATAGGTACAATAGCTATATATACCAATTATAAACAAAATAAAACTCAAACAATTTAAATTATAATATTATTATCAATAAGTAATGTCTATTGTAAATTGTGTATTTAAAAACAATTAGCAAGGTTACGATTTGTAATTATTGACAGATGATATTGATCTATAATATTTTTCACATACATTCCTGGTTTTATTATTTCGAAAATTATTAAAATCCATAATACCATTTTTAAACTACCTGTACTGGCGGAATCGAAATACCTTTTCCTCTAATAAAAAAAAAGGTCTGGTGGAATCGACGAGATCCCATGTCGACGAGATTATAATATTGAATAGTGCTGTAGACGGCTGCTGAAAAACTTTTATGTACGATAATACACTAACTCTATCAGTCGAATCAAATTTTTTCGCACGCGATTTCGACTAGTGAATGTGTCGGATGTGCATCAAAGTCAAAGCTACCGGCTAAGCATATTTTTACTTATTTTTCCATTTCCAATCGAATTGTGATTTTTTTTTCATTTTTAGAACAAAGGCGATTCGACTAGATTATTAATACGCCCTGCAGATTCGGCAGTGTACTCTACGCATCCGCATGGTATTATTATATGTGAAAAAAATAAAAAAAAAAATACTATCGAGCAACACTCACCGGTGATAGAGCATCAGCGGATCCGACCGTGGCGTCGGTGCCGGTCTGCTGCAGGAAAGTCTCGTACTTGTCGAGGGCCGTGAGCCGGTGCAACAGCGTCTGAAGCATCGCGGAGACTTGGTGGCGGACGGCCGGTTCGACGGACACGCACTGATGCGTGATCTCCCTGACGTGCGCCATGACCCGTTCGTCGCGGAAGTCGTACGGAAACTTGTCCGTCCACTCGGCCAACAGTTGCACCAACCGGGGCACGAACCGCGACAGCTGATCCTGTAGAAGACAACGAAAAAAAACTTAAATAAATATTACCATACATATTTCGTGAGCTGAGAGTTAAACTTTAATGAATTCGGTCTAATTCACTGATTTGATTCGAATTTCCGGCAGGTGGGGTTGAGTACAGATTTTAATTTTTTTCAGTTAAACATTATTATCCAGATGCCGGTCTGCAGATAATAATTATTACATATATATGTTAGGCATAATAATATTATAAGTTATAACGTGTTTTTACAAAATGTATATTATAATATTATTATGTCATACATTATTGTTACAGATCCCATTCATATTTGTGACAACTATACCGAGGTACTCCATGTGAATGTGAACTTATTGTTTACACATTTTGTTTCAATATTTTACAGGGCTTAAAATCGTTATCAATAAAGTCGATAATCGGCAGGAGCCGAACATTTTTGAAAACCGGTAACCGGTTATCGATTCATTTTGATATTTTGGTAACCGGTAACCGTTTCTTTAAAGATATTTCAAACACTATGATAACCGTTAATTGTTTAAAAACCGTTCATAAGGTATTTTGGTAATCGATTACCGATTAAAACCGGTTTTAAAAATAATTATTTTCAATTTTTAAAACAGTTTATTCAGGCCATTTGTGGGTTGATAACATAACTATTATTATTACAAAATCAAAAACTTAATATGCTTTAATTTGGTCGATTTCCCTCAGTTTAAATATTTATTATTTATTTTTTCAAACTGCTTTAAAGTTTAAAACAAAATTTTAATGATCAAAATAACGGCAATCTTCATAAATCGAAAAAATAAATTGCATAAAAAAATGTTATTGTTATAATTTTCTTATTTGTAACTTTAAAAAACCAAAATTTAATATAATAACTTTCCATGATGACACTAAAAGTGACACGGAACTTTTTGGTTGTATTGTATATATTACAGTACCCCAAAACCTAGGTCTGCAGATCGAGCATTCTACGCTAGCCTTCGGACCGACCCTTGGAGCAAACACTACAAATAACAAATGCAGAACCAGGAGGGTTTGGGCTCTGAGTCATAATTTAATACCAAACTATTTATAAATGTATGCAAAACAAAGTATAATGTGATAAAAACCTAACAATTTTGAAACAAATTGCTTAAAATTAAACTTGGACGATCCCCTATCTATAGTAAGTTGTGGCACTGTATAAAAATGAGTATATTTCTAAGAAACAAAGATCAATTTAAAATAATCATGAACGATGACGTTTATGACGGTATTTATAATATATGGTTAAACACTTATACATATATATATGTGATATTCACAACAGATAAACAATACTCGACGGCGATTAATTGGGGAAAAAAATTTAAAAATAACTGGAAAATTAAATTCAACTATAATGTAATCATGATTCATAACATAATTCAAGTATTAAATTCCACGAAAAAACCGTTAAGTTTTTTGGTCGGGAATAGGTTTTGGTTATAAAACCGGTATTGAAAATACGAGGTAACCACTTTGATGCTAATACTTAGATTTTTACCTTGATTACCGATAACCAAGAACCGCTTCCAGCATTCCAAAACTAAAAGCCGTTATCGGTTTTCGATTCTCAAATTTACGGTTTTCGTTACAAACCGGTTACCGGTTTTAAGCCCTGATATTTTGACATACACTACGGTATTAGTGTATTACCATAGCGATAACAGATTTACACACGAGGAAAAATCTATATTACCTACCTATGTATATTTTTTTACGATAATCAAAAAATTGACTAGAAAACGAGTATTGTGTACATACCTACGTTGAAAAAAAATTCCTCTTCGTGTAATAAAATATATATGCGACGAAAATTAAGCGACGACGACTCGTCCGGAATCTCGGTCCATCATGGCAAAAAACATTCCAAAAGATTTCACTGCTACCGCCGAAGAGAAGACATTATTTAAGCGCACAATGCTGCGCGGTATTTAAATTACTCGAGTGCAAGCATCGTATTATATTATATAGTATTGTACGCTATGCAACGCGACGACAATGGCTTATACTCGAGTGGTAAAAATAAGATTATAATCCCTTTTCCTATACAATTATTGTACGGACGGCGCATACAATTTTATAATTAGTAAATATTTCGAAAATACTCTCCTATCAGTCTTTGTCACGATACATTACGACGTGATATATTTTACGTCCGTTTCGTGCTTTATACAACGACGGAAAAAACGTGTACCCACGAAAACTGAAAATATATGTATTACAGATATGACACATGCGCGACTCTAATAATTTCGATGTTTTAAATTGTATTAATAGAAACTAAAGTAGAAAAGGCGGTAAATTAATTATTATTAATTTTTAGTTCAGATATTGAACAACAATTTTATTAACATAACATGTTATTTACTCGTTAAAATGCTTTTAAAAAAATGAAAAATGTCGAAAAGCTTTATTTAAAGTTTGGTGTATTCGCGTAATATATAAGTATGTGACATACAACTTTTGCGTCTTAGCTATCAATATAACGTGCATCTTTAATAACAAATAAAATTAATTTTAAACTTTTTTAAAATTATCAGATATTGAGGTACGTATTAAAAAGTAGGTCAAAGGTTAAATTATAAATTATAATAGCCAAAAACAACATGCTTCGGAAATAGTACGACACCAGAATAATACCTAATGATGATCATCTGGCTCGCTAGAATTATAAAGCAGTAAGTATAATAATATATTTTTTTTTTTTTTTTTATTGATCTTGAGCCCGGCAGCTGAGGCCATTAGCTATTTTTTAGTTTGTAGGTTGTTAAGTTGGTAGGGGGAAATAATATATTATAATATTTGTAATTATACATAAATATGGAATGTAAAACCAAAAATAGTATTGAATTCCAATTTATTGGAGGAGAACGTTTATTATTGCACGTATAGCGGAATGACTGTGAATTCATTTATTTTATAATTTTAAACTGACACTCGCGAATAAACAATAATGTAAAATAATAACAATTCGATATTTGTATTTTATATTATTATAAATAAATTGTGTCTCAGCAATGTTCGTAATATTTAGAAAATGTGTTTCTTTCGAAATTGTAAATTGTAAAGTTATTCTTATTTCACGTCTTATAACTGTTTAATATCACGACATTGTTTGACTCCATAAATTAGAGAACATAATATTTCAACCGTTTTTACATTAGAGCAAAAGCATTCGTGACAAGATTGCAATCGTAGAATAGGTGTCAAAATTAAAGCGTGTAATCACATTATTTTTAAAACAGGTCAAAAAGGTTAAGGTATAATAATAAAGTCATAAAGATAATAATATTATTGTTATTCTATATTGAGATAACGGCAATTCACACATACCAACCACCATGTACCCGAAATGCCTATACGGAACGCCGTGTTGCCATGATTTGAATTATAATATTATAATATGTAACCTAACCGTAATGAGTCAAAAAAATATATTATACAATAATTATTACGAAATAACGAATGCGCTATCGCCACATGGGCATAACATTTTATTTAAAAACGTCAACAAGTGATGATTCAAGGTTATAAATATTTTATATTCTATAAAGTATAAATTAAAAATGTATACATTTCTATAAATATAATATAATCATCGAGTTTGTCAATATGCTAAAGGATTAAGATGATATTTTTGATGTTTACATATTAAAACTATACTATGAAAAACCCAATTAGTAGATGTATATATTATATATGCATATTGTGCATAATTAAAAATTAAATTATCAAATCATTTCTATAGTTATAAATTGTTTTAAGCTGTATCTTTGTTAATTATAAATTATTATTATACTATGTTGATCCATATAAATATTATCATAATATGAGCTGACAGATTAAAAGGATGTGTGTGACGTATTGAAGTTTATGGAATACCAAACTATAGATAGAAATAATCCATGTAAACTTTATAATCATAGTTTTTGTATAATAATTATTAGTTGTATAAACCTATCGAAACAACACATTTTATTAATTTACCCGAAATTACCGTCGGGTATTTGCATAATATTACACGATACATAGATATTGAATATTTTTAATTATGTTACTTACCTTGTGGTGAGGGTTTAGGGCGGCTGATACTTGATCTCCGAGCCTTTGCTGTGCATGACACACGGCCACGACTTTGGCGAGCAGCTCGTGGGGCTTCACGAACAGGCGAGAACTAAGAATGAACGCGAATAGGTACGCTTGGTCCGGGTAATAATCAGTGGTAGGTACCAAGTGTTGGACCAGACTCGACAACGGCCCGGACAATAGAATGCCGTCTCTGTAGACGAGAGTCTGAAAAATATGAAAAAAAAAAAATCAGTAAATGAGTAAGTTCGAAAACTTTTATTACATAATATAGAGGTACATATTATATTATTATAGAGCCATAATGGTCATCCAAAAATGTTCACTACCGTTTTCCCTTTAATAATGCATTTTTCAAATTTTGATATTTGGAATTTTTATGTACACACCAGCACTATGTTCTGCAAGTATCATAATTTTTTATACCGTTTTAAGAGTGTCACGTGGTGATACAAACTTCTTGTTTTTTTTTTTTAAAGAGAACAAACTTTTTGAAAATATTTTACCGTGTAGTTTCTGAGTTTTTAAAATTAAATTAAACAAATGGATTACCAACGGAATAGTGGTGACCATCATACTTGATGAATCGCTCTGTACAATATTATATTATATATAGGTACTATACTATCATATTTATTATTATTATACTACGAAACATCATCTAAATTCTATGTCACTGCAAGATCAATTTTGACGTGATTCCAACGGGGACATGGTAACGCAGAAATTTGGCAATGACCGCGTATAACAAACCCATGGACTTCGTGTATTTTATACATGTCCGATCGAGCATAAAGCCGCGATAATGTTCGAACGCGCATTCCGACTTTATGCGGATATAATATTGATAAAATACCTACTGTGAACCGCGGTAGAAGCCAATGATAACGTTACCGTGGTAGTGGTTAAGACTATATTATTATCATACTATAATATTATATAACGATAAACAATATGTCACCAATCGCACTATGTTATATTTTATAGTCATTATTCGTATGCAATTATAAAATGGCACATCGGTATTATAAGTTGTAATATATTTATTTACAGTTTGCGAGTTTTTTTTTTTTTTTTATACAACCCGTCGTCTATCTGTCTACTGTCTATGTAACTCTTTCGATGCGGTCGAAATAATCATAATATTATACATCATAATGACGTATTATAGACAACCATCGTATAAAACATATTTTTACGTCGACATTTTTTTTTTGTCTCTACATTATTTATTGTTGTGCGTATAAGGATTTTATTCTCTCTCGAAAAGTCGTCTTAAAATTGCACTAATGCTGTAAAGTAGGTATCCGTGTCAAATATAACGATGCTTTATACGTGTCATTAATAACGTGGAGTACTGTGTATATAATATATAATATATATATATACATATATATATATATAAATTTATATACACGTATATATAGGGTGCGTAATTTATGATATCGCTAGACTTTGCGAAAAATATAAGATTTAATGGCCGAAAAATTCGAAACAGCAGAGAGATTGTTAAAAAAGAAACAATTTTAAATAAATGTCACGTTCTGAATATAGACGCTGAAAACAACGCTTCTGCTTTGAAATTTTACCGCGACTGCTGTCGTTGGACAGTAGCTATAGAACTATTACCGTTGAACAATATTTTATAAATCATTTTTATGTTCCAAGTTGACAAAAAAAAAAAAAACGACGACTTCTCGCATGTCAAACGAACGTCATTACGAGGCTATATAACATATAATATTATAGAGCACCATCACGCATGACATATTTTCATTCTCAAATATTCGCTCTTAATCATATTACACGCTGATGCAATAAATTATACATCAGACAAATACATTTCGGTACAACACACATGCTAGTGCAATATAATATAATATGATATAATTTAATACTCGAAAAATCTCTCAGATTTCGTTCACATACGAGATAAGTTTAATTTGGTTATAACTTATAACGCGCCCAACCGGTTACAAGACACGACGACTAACTGCAGTAAAGATTCAGAACCGCGCTTCGTTCCACATATTATGACAAACTATATAATTTCTAAAACCACTAAAATATTCATATAAATGCGACAAACCTTTAACGCGTTTTTTGTTTTACGCAAACCATTCTGTGAAACGAACAATTTGCGCTCGAATTATATTATAATATAATATATAGTAATTTCCATAAAAATAATTTTCGATATAAAGTTTTATAATTCGACGAAAGCGGGAGGAATCGTTATTATACAATATTATGTTGGACATGTTTACTCGGCGGACTCGAACCGATCGAATCGTTGCAAAGTTTAAAACTCATTCGTTCACTGCAGCCGCAATCACACTCGAAACCATCAATTTTTAATATGCGTCGCAACGGTGAATGACTAAAAAAAAAAATCACAAAGTTTTATTTCCATCACAGCCACGAACAACGTCGTGAAAGATGCACTTCCGAATGTGCACATCAACGACGGATGAGAAAAAACTCGTTAAACAAATCGAGTAAACAAGGAATAATAATTATTGACACGCGTAGCATGAGTATTCGACCTTTCGACGAAACCGAAGTCTTGATAATATGAATATTTCAAGGAGGATATAAATTAATTTGACATGCATTTTTAAAAATCATATTACGACAGTATTTTGAACGTTTTTCTTTTTAATATGAACGAATTCTAGTTAGCTACTATAATATTATATTTAATGGAGTTTGCGTTGTTTTGAAATAAGAAGTCTTCAAGACCTTTTATGAATACTTGAAAAGCGTCTCATCAGCTACCGTGTAACCAGTAATTTACGCTTAAGAGACATAACGAATAACATAATACAATTATTTTACTCAACACAACAACGTAAAGGTACAATATGATAAGTGTCAGAAGAAAATTCACCATGGTCGTACCAACGCCCCTCCCTAAAACTTAAACCACACACATACATAAATCTAAATTGTTTTCAAGAAATATTTAATCTAATCATTTAACAAAGGTCGTTAAAAAATATAGGTAGGTACATTGCTTGTGAGTGCAGCTGAAAGAAGTTTTTCTACTATAAGAAGGGTAAAATATTTGGCATCGTTCCAGGATGCAAGGGGATCGACTAACTTAATTATGTCTATTGCGTGTTCTTAGAGAAATCAACTATACTTTAGATTATAATCTATAATACTAAAACACTAATCGAATAATACGCTTTAAAAATAACTTGGACATTTTAAATTAATAAAATATAAATAAAAATTAGATAAATTTAAAATCATTTTATTTAAATAAATGTCCAGGATACATAATATATTATTATTTTTGCGGTGTACATTCAAATTAATGCCCCCCCCCCCCCCCCAGAGATCGTCCGTTCTATGAGCCTGTCTTTGAGGTAAGACGGTGTTGATAACTTTAAAGTACGTTTGTATTTTCCTATGTGTGAACGTTTATATTTATTCATCTGTACGCCGGTTTTAAGAATACGGTTTGAGATATACCAGTATTATAGTTACCGACCAAGAGGAGTTATCTGAGAGTACGATTATTTTTACTTTCGCGGGAGAAATTCGAGTCATCTGGACTCGATACAAATATACATACATCGGACGGACGTATTCATAACTTCCGACGCGTGAGTTGCCGGCAAGGTGAACTATACGAAGTGAAATCGGAAAAACTAAAATCGAACGGAATTCGAATTGGTAATCGCGGGAGCGGTTTTGCGAAGCGCATACAATATATATATATATATAAGGTGGCCGGTCGGATGTTCGCGCGGACATGAATAATGGCCGACGTGATTCCCAGATTGGACATTATCGTCCGTCGACAATGACGGTGGTGCTTAGAGGTTAAGTGGACCGCCGGATATCCGTGACCCTAGATACTTACTGTATACCCGATGACAGTTTTTACGAAAGGTTATAAATGCGTGTGCGTGTGAGAGTGTGTGTGTGTGTGTGTGTGTGTGTATGTGCACAAATGGGCGAGTGTAATTCTCGAGAGTGGCATTTGTCTTCCTTACGTGAGCTTTGCGCTGGGCAACCGAAATAACTGCGAGACCCCGGCTACATATATACAATATTAATACGGGGTGGTTTTTTTCTAGATTATAAAATTTTCCCTCGACGACTTGTGTTGTTATTATTGTTCCAAACAAACCGACTAGTACGATTTCCACCGACACATAATGTCATTGGCAAATTAAATTCAAAATAATTGGTTTTTTCTATTCCGACCCTATACACATAACATTTAAAGCTGTATATTTCGAGCGTTTTATACGATAACAGTGTGAGGTCCACATTTTTGGCAAACTGCTGTTGTACAACCGTGCTCGAAATAATTTCACCACCTGTGACCGAAATAGTAAAAGGCTGTGAATCGCCGAGGTAACGGACGTTTCGCATTTATAGGTATCATCCTGTACATACGCCAGTATCTGCTGGAGATACGCCGGCGGCGAGCGCAGAGACGACGGCGTCAAAACGGGTTAAGTCCTTTGACCGACGAGGACTGTACGTCTGTATGTGACTGCCGACTGGTACTTGTGATGTGAGCTAGTAAATTATATTTCACTAAAGTTAACGTCATATCGTAGTCAAGGGACCGCATCAACCGGCTTATAATTTCTATTGGACCCGAGTTGAGAGCGAGGTCGTCATTAAGCGTCGAATTGACTTGAACCTCGAAAGAGGTACAAGTAAATAGGTAACAATATAATATCGGTACGAAATAATTATTAAACTAGCATGTAATAACATTTTGCACATATCAAATAATAATATATTGTATTACGGTCGATCGAACTAAATCGATTGACTGCGATCGCGGCCAGTACGTGCGCTATCGAAAATTAATATGTCAACCCATATTAAGACCTCGAAATCCAAAAAATCAATAAAAATGTTGGTGTGAATATCGCGGTACCATCGCGTATTTGCTATACACTACCATGGACGGAACATAGTAGTAGTTACACATGTTAAAGATATGCTGCGTCCCACAAAGCACTGAAGCACACCACACATGCGCAGTAGCGACGATATTGCGTATAATATACGATTGCTGTTATCATTACTTCTGTTATCTAATATTAGGACTAATTCTCTCGACCGTACTACCCCACCAACCAGGCATGTTCCGTCTATTAGTATAAGGTGTGTGTACACTACCTACAATTTTGCTTGATATGATATTTTTTCTCTGGGTATGTAATCGATTATGCTTATACATATTTTTACGTGTTTCGATTCGATATAGTAATCGATTGCTCCGACCACGTATAAACAATATTATGTGTGTGTATACTATCGAGAATCTACCCATCGCTCTGGTCGATTACGCATCGTGCTCAGTCGTTACGCGTGTTCCCATCGTGGTGATGAATATTTTACAATCGCTCGGAGTTGTAGTAGTACGAAACAATGGCAGATTTACTAAAAACGTATACGGAATCAAACGAATAGTACAATATACGGTTATATTATGCTACACCTATCCCGTTTTTCCTTCCCTCCCCCCCCTTTACGTCGAACTGCATTAGGAACCGTCCATTCGACATGGGTACATAATGATATAATATATATATATACAGGTATACATTTAGGTATAAATAAATAAGGAGGTAGCTGTAGAGTCGGGAACGCACACGAACGGTCGTACATTATAATTATATATTATTCGACGAGCGTATACACACACACTAAACGAGATTAAACCGCAAACCCTAGTATTTAATTACTTTAATCATTTCTCACAGAGTCCCACCACCCACACTACCCACGCGTGCTTGGCAGGGAAGATCTTATTATTATTACGGTGTACAACATGATAAACATAATTAATTTTTGCTTATATCATTATATATATCGAATACCTATACAGTTAAGATAGACGTTATAATGAATCACGTTCGCTGAAATAAAACGACAAAGGTCGGATGGGTTATTGGGTTTAAAAGGATACGCGCAGACGCATCGCGTGGATCTCCGAATAATAATTATCGGTGAGGAAATAACGAGGTTGATGAATTTCACGAATTCCACAATCTGATAGCCATTATATTATAGACTATAGCTGCTATATGTTAGCAGTTATATTATATCATTGACCAAATAAATTATAATTGTAAGTAGGGAAATTCATTTTCTAGTAAGACACTTGCACAGTCACACTTAAAATATGTTTTGAATAATCACGATTTCTTAAAATTATAATATTTTTAAATTTAAGTTAAAATGTCACGACTCACATTCTTCGTGTGTTTAGTGTATTTTTAGCTAAATATATTTTTTTTCAAAAGTACTGATGTAGGTACCAATAAAGGATATTTTTAAAATATCTTTTTCATTTATATGCATTTATAGTAGAGATAACAAACGTTGAGCGACAGCGGGATTACCTCGTGAAATTGTGTGGCACACCTCTTATAATTTAAAAAAAATTAAAAATTAAAAAGTATTTTTTGCTGCATATAAACAGAAACACACAATTGATATTTTAAGAAAACAATTCTGCTGGAAGAAATAAAAAAATAAAACACAAGATAAAAATTATAGCAAATTAATTAGGTATTATTAAAAAAAAATGTAATATCAAATTGGGGGAAATTACTAAATAAAAAGTTAGAGTTAAGTTAAATACTTATTATTTTTTGTTTAAACATTTTAACTTAACAAGATTGTTAATTTCCTTATTAATTTAAAAATTTTAGTAAAGTGTCCTTAGCCCATAGTAATAACTTATTAAGAATTATCCAGTTAGTTTTAAAAATACAACATTTTGTTAAAATTACGTTTCTACATAAAACATGACAAAATTGTGGTTATAAATAATTAATTTAATATAGTTAGTATAATAAAGTTGTATAAGCTGATTTCAAATAAAAATAAACGAAATAATATTCCTTGATTGAATAATTCGGATAATTTAGTTTTAAAAATCATTTTTAATAAAACATTTAATGATTTCAAAAATATATAGATGTATAATAATATTATTGTATATTGTGTGATCCAGGAGACATTAGACAGTTAAATAAAATAAACTAAACTTTTTTTTAAACTGAGTAAGGTATTGTTCTCTGTATTAACTTATTTGATAATTATTAAATTATACAACTTTTAGGTAGGTACTTTGGGTTCTTTTTATAAATATATCTTATATTGAACTTAAGTTAATTTATATTAACTTCCCAACATATGGACTAATAAAATTTGAGTACTTTAAAGTATTTAAAACATTTAATTAAAATCACAAGACCTTACAATCATTAAGTTAAAGAGAAATCACAATGCATATTATTATTAAAATGAATTCTAACGAAACAGTAATTTTTGAATTGGAAGTATTTCATTTAAAATTTAACATGAAACGTATTTGAAGGTTGATTTATTACACTATTACTCTACTAATGTAAATGAGAGGGAATAAAAACATTGATTTATGTTAGATATATCGAACGATGTACTAAATATATATATACTGTGTACATTTTAATGCGAAAAAGTGAACGTAAAAACCCAGGCATTTCATATTTATTTTTTAAAAAAAATAACGTTATTTAAATTTGACACTATCAGTTGATTACTCGTTATAATCTAGGCTGCAGTGACGTTGCTTATACAGTTAAATGATAATATATTAACTTCGACACATTTCATTGAAATTAAAAAAAAGCTTACTTATTATCAAACAATAATATCTCGGTGAGATTATTTTTTTTTTAAAAATTAAAACCTTAACAATTTTTACGAACAGTGTACTACGTACTATAAAAAAAAAATATAAATGAAACTATGCTTGAAATATTTTAATATTACGACATGAAACGTAATAATATAAAGACCATAAACGTTATTATATAATATTACAATATTACATAACAGTGCAGGGCGAAATTATGTCAAAAAATGTATATTTTATAAGACACAACAAAATATAGAGCAACTTTTTTTTTTCCAAACGGTTCGACGTCGGACTTATTATATTTGTGTTTCGTAACGCACAAATTCCGATCAAAACTCGAAGTTTTGTAAACAATTTGTCGGACGTTGAGCTACTTGAGGTTAATTTTTTTCTACCACCGGTTCCCAGTGGGAACTAAGCCAAGTTTTCGAAAAAGTTTACGACCTCGGCCTGGACATCCATAAATACGAAAGCACCGGGAAAGCATTAAAGTTTATATTATGGTCTGCACAATGGGATTAGCGTTTAACGTTAAGCTGCTCTCCACCGGCGGTAACGGTTTTCCACTCACTTGTCGCACACGACGCCCCGCGTAGCACTTTCATTCCTTCTTACGACACAACACTTGTAACAATGGTGCGGTCTGTCCTAGGAAATACAGTTTTTTTTTTTTTTTTTTTAAGTCCTTTCGTGCCAATAGTATTTTGGAGAATTTATGATTATTACATACGGATAAAATTATATTGATTTGACGGTTTGTCCCTCTCTCACTCGCTTTCTTTCTCAATCTCAATCTCTTTAGCTCAACCCTAACTCAATCGTTCGCTGCGTACATGGTCGGACGGACATAAAACTTTAGATTATACAAAACTTAATTGGCAAAAAGTTCAAAAGCACCGCAAGGGGGAATACATTATTGACGTCTCAAGGTTCTAATCAATATTTAGCAATTTCGACGAATTTCCATTTAAAGTTGGCGAACTATACATCTGTATGACGTATTATATGTGTATACCTACCCGTTTGCAGCGGGCAAGAGCGTTACACAACGTCGTTCATTTGTGTAATTATTGTGCACAGAATTCCACTCGTTGGTCGGTATCGCAAGGAAATTACGACGGCTAAATGTAAAGTTTTAACATACAGCGCCATGTCGCCGGCCCACAAGTATATGATAAACAAACTGTATACACGAATGTACATCTGGAGCGTCGCGAAGCCTAAAAACTTATTCGGTGAATTATTTGCATATATTACGAAATAATATTATAATATATGATGTATCGCGTACCAAATAATAATAATAATACGACGGGCGCATAATGCAAAGTATACTACCACGCCTGGCTAAACGGAATAATATATACAAAGTATAATATTCCGCACCAAGCATTATCACCCCAATTTTTTTCTCTAATAATGGTAATGATATTAAAATACATTAAAAATAACCTCTTTTCAAATAATTATACTTGTATACCAGTCGAGAGGTGTTTTTTTGACCAACCGTTTTATTTTAAATGACAACCAACCATTTTAGTTATTTGGTAACCAAGTGGTTCTGATGTTTTTGAAAATTGTTATGAATATTAATCAGAATTCGAAATGGTAATTTCTCAATATTGTTAAAATGTATGCATATAAACAGTATAAGAGTCGTTAAAAATCGTTTTACAAAACTATAAAATATATGTAATATTTTAGGTAGGTTATACCGCTACATTAAAATATACTCAGATAATTTTTATAACTTTAAACTGTAAATAGATTAATATTAAATAACTATAATTTTCAAATGATCATATTCTCTTTGTGTTTGATTTTTTTAACCATCTCCCACCTCCCTTATAATTAGGTACAGTGATATATGAGGGTCTTATAAAAAGTAATTTTGTTTTTAAATCAAGTGAACGATTATAATCGAGTAACAAAGAGATTTACGCCTAGAGTTTAGTGGAAGCAGTTTGTTTTTGTTTTATTTTGTCCACTCAGGTGAGACTGTGTGAGTCTTTGGTATGGTATTATGTAAACATAATATGAGCGAAACATTACAAAGACGAGAATTCGATCGATTCATTCCTAGACGTTTTTTTCATTCTGTCTCATCGATCTGAAAAACGAACTGGTAGGTATAGCAAAATACGCGGGTATAACAAGAGATGCGTAATAATATGTTGATATATAAAGGTACATAAGTTTTTTTTTTACATATTTTTCATTTACTCGATACATAATAAGAAGAAAAACATAATAACGACGCGATGAGTAGAAAATGATTGGGCGTAAATAAAACGAATGAAAATTGCGATTAGGGGAAAAACGCTAGAGTTAATTTCATGGTATATTATTAATAAACGGATATATTGTTGTGCCTAGCATTATAGTGTTATACTATTATATTATTGTAAATGTAAATCTAACCAATAATACGAACAATATGTAACAAATTATTATGACGATGGATAATAATTACAATAATTACGAAAATTACAATTATTGTAAGAGAAGCGAGTGATGTGGGACTGTGGGAGAAGAAGTTACCCGTCGGTGATAGGTACCTCATTCAATTAAAAACCTAAAACAAGACAATAGTAGGTACCCTATGCCAGTAATAAAATCACAAAAGAAAGAAAACATTTTATTAAAAATAAAATAAAATATTATAATATATTTAATATTAATAATATATATTATACGTAGATATAATATAACGGAGGAAAAAAATGTTATGGAGATAACCGTGAAAAAGTCCAAATACTTGTATCACTCTAACTGGAAATGTTTAATATTTTTACTTTCTCACACCGTAGTGCATTTTAGTATTCAAATTATTCAAATTAATTTTAACGTCACCATTATAACGTCTCGATGCGTATTTTGAGCACAATGCGTTTTTTTTTTTAATAAGAGTTGCACCCCACCGTTTTTGTTCAAACGGAATAAATGAAACAAAATATTTCATTGGGAAATAAAAACATAATCATAAACATTCGTTTCGAACGTTGAATACACCCGCTGAAGAAATATCAAAGTACAAATATATGGACGGCATGTGTTCTACGAAAAACCCTATCCGTTTCGTATTTTAAACACAAACAAATAATATTTAAATTTTTATTCATACGCGGTTTCCTAAAACGAAACGTAAAAATCATAATTTTTTCGATTGAAATATTATAAATGTCACGATTTTAAGTCGAATAACAGCTAAAAATATATAATATATATATATCACAGACATACGTGCGTCATGTTATTTTATTTTAATAATAAAAACCGTAAAAAATATTTACTTTTGTATTCCAGATAATACGCATTTTTACGCTACCAACGCGTTGTCATAATCAGACGTTCAGAAAACAAACTATTCGTATACCTACGTAATTTTTTTTTGTGTTTTTCTCCGAAGAATAGATAACATGTTACAACCAAAATGAATGTAAACTACGAAAAAAATTACGACTTCTGTTCCGTGTGCAAATACTTGAATATGACTATCAATGTGTTAATAAAATATCTTGTAAGTTTTTAATCGTCACATATTAACCGAGATTATAAACGACGGTGTTAAATTCTAACACATTTATTCTTAATAAGTCGTGTATCTGATAAGAAATATAAAATGTTTATTTTGCCAACTCCGGTATATAGTTTGTTATATTCAAATTTATTAGTACGGACAACGTTCAATTTGCTTATTAAAATTAAAAAGCAATTAAATTACGTACATTTTTTTCTCACAAAATATACATATTTTCAAGTATTGACAAATTAAACATTGAAGATAATGAAAATACTCATTAGCTTTGTGTAATAAAGTTAATCTTACTTAAATTTATGCAACTTGGAGTTTTTTTTTCTTATTCCCTTTAATCCAAACGAAAATAAATTAAGATAAGATATCCTTTTATGAAAACAAACGAGAATTTCAATTTAATGGTAACTTTCTTATACTTTTTTTTTGTAGAACTTTTAAGTGTAAATGTACAGTGTATACAAATATTTATGTAGTTGCATTGGATTCAATATCTACAGTGATTAAAATATTATAATATATACACAGGTTGATCAGAAATATTTGTTTTAATAACAGAGGATATTTAATTGAAAAGTTCCGAACCATTTCAAATTTTAAAGAACATATTTTTGGTACACCATTTTGTATAATAATACAACATGTTTAGTCTCGAAATCAATAAAGGACTACATAAACAATCGAAAAGAAAAATGAATGACGATAAATTGCAAGGCAGACATTTAGACGTGTAAGTGATTTAATATAAAATACACATCATGTTCAATCCATTAATGTAGTTCAACAACGTTGCGATAAGTGTACTGAGCTATTAATGAGTATTTAATTGAGTTGCTATTTATTGCACGGTGTATACGTGTATTCGTCGGTTGAATAGATGCGAACAGCCATCAACCACAGAATTTAAAATTGATATGAAAAATGTGAGCATTAGAAATAATAGTATGATGAGACTGTGGTTTTTACGCACCAAAAATAAAAAAATATTATCGTCGCAACAATATTATGAAGTCGTGAACCACGTCCGTAAAACTTCTGAAAATGAGTTCAAGGGACATAAAAATAATAAACTATTATCGAGAAGTATAGCGGAGATCGTTTCCTTAACGATTATTGTCGTCAATAATAACAAAGTGATTCACCCGTCTTCCCATGTCCCATCATGATTGCCATGCTACCTATAAATGGTAATCAAGAGAGGCATGTGCAGGCAAATGCTTATCATATTACGGTAAGTTCCTCACCCCATCCATCGCAATCATGTGTGAAACTTCTACTCAGGACTTGTATAAACATGTTGATGAGGTTCGATTTTAATGCACCTAATTAGAAATCAAGAAGATATCAACGGTTGTGAACGTACAACGTTTGCTACCGAAACATTTTGTTTTTATTTTTTACAAGTTAATAACAGTAGTAATAATATCGTGATATAATAACATTGTTTAAACAGAGAACAATTAAGTTGTTTGGCACGAGGAGTTTTTTTTTATCACTTTGCTGCTGTTTTTGTCATTTATATATCGAAAATAAATATATTGTTTGTAAATGTGGTTTAGCTGTTGCTTACTGTTTAAGTCGAGTTGCTAAACACGCCGTAGTCTATAGTAATTAACTTTCGTAACTAGAGTTTACAGATTTTACACATATTACTTTACTGTCACCATACAATTGTTATGTTAATAAAATAAAAAAATTGAACGTTCAAACATTTTTATTTTTCGGTATAAATCATGCCTGTGATATTTTGGTATACATTTTTAATGTGCGAGAATTTAAAACTAAATTAATTTCCTAAATAGAGAACATTTAAAAAAAATACAATTTATGACACAAATAATTTAATTTTATATGAAACTACGTATCAACAAAAATAATAAATTTAATAGGATATCTAAATGTATTCGACATACTTTTTTTGAATATTTACAATTTAACATACGTGTGGAACGTTAAATATCGCTAGTAGTTTTTTAACTTATGGCCATAATACGTAACCGTTGGTTGATTTCGTATGTAAATATACGTGTGATCATCATAACAATATTTGTTCGTAATTGATATTGCTCGACTGTAATACACATACGAATTTGGTAGGTAATTTATTTGTATCGCCCGTCGGCGTATTATAATTATTATTTCAAATCAAACGATGCACCCTTTATCATATTATATAGAAGTTATCATGCAACTACCTATATTAACTGAATATTATACAGTGTTATTATATTTTCGCTAATATAAGTTTCACTTGATAAATATTAAGTATTATGTGCGCAAGCAAATACACTGTGCATATAATAAACTGAATAATACCCGAACAGTTTAACAGCGAGATTAATAACACTTGAGAATGTTTGCAGTGCAGTTTACACACCGAAAACACATTTGTTATTTCCTCGGCGATTCGAAGATTTAATAACACATATTGTGTTTTCTGCACTGTTTTACATAATATAATATAACGTATTGCCGAACAGACCTATGTCGGCCGTGGTTGCTTTACACACACTGCACATTTGGCTACTGCTGGAACGTAACAATAAAACCGCTAGAATTATTATTATATATATTATCTATAGAGCGAGAGAGAGATAGAGAGAGAGAGAGAGAGAGAGAGAGTATCCTATTCACCTCTTATGGTCATAATAAATTATGACCATAATAAGGAATGTATTAAGAAGAGAAGGGAAAGTAAGAAAGTACCATCGCCCAGGGGGGAATTTAAAAAAAAAATTTTAAATCAAAGATTTACCTATAAGGCGTCAAAACTTTAAATATACGTCTCGGACGATAACAATAACAATTAACAAGACACCAGAAACAGGATTGTATAAAATAGAGCTGAGCCAATTTGCGGAAAGTTATGTGGTTATTACGTATATTATAAACATAAATAACAGTTAAGTCTAAATGTCCAATTATTACCATAATATATTATAGTATTACAACACCGCACGTGCATAATAAAACTCTGCTTTTTAATAGCATATTTACACACATAAACAAATTGCTTCATACGTGTTCAAAAAGAAACGCGAACAAAACGTTACTCTACAAACGCAGCAAGGGGCATACGAAAGAGATGTTGGCGCAATGTTTTCCTCGCAGGGATCATTCACTTGGCGTATTTTCCACGTAAAGCGAATGATTTCCCAAGTTTTAAAATGGGGAAAATATTTTAAATATTTGCAAAATCTAATAGGTACGGTGTACCCGAACAGGCAACGTGCGTGATCATAGTTTCATAATCACAGAGTCCACATTTTTGTGTTTTTGCTCACTAATATTATATTCATCGTAAGTATGATGTCTGTAATGAGAGTGAACAATTAAGACGCAAGATGAGTTTACAGGAAAGAGTTGTCTATTAGAACATTTGAAAACAATTTGGGTGTTAAGGAATAGGTATTTAGTTTTCATTATATTTAAAAAAAATACTGATTTATTTTAATTTTTAATTATTGTTACTTATTAATTTTAATTTGTAAGTATATTTAAATTTATTTTTTGAATTGAGATGATGCTTGAAAACTATTTCTAGTTCATTACATCAAATATTGTGCATATAATAATTTGTATTACCTATAAATACTTGCAAGTCACTATAATCTATCTCGTGTATATATTTATTAATTTTTTTTTTTAATTTACGAATTAAAGCATATTTTGATATTTGTCAAACTATTTGTCTAACTTGTTTTATTGTTTTTAAGGGAATATAATATTATGTAGGTTTTCCAGACCATAATATAAACACCATAATTTTTTAACTTAAAAATTCCTTTTATTAATCATCATTGAAATAAAATATATACATATTATATTATTATTGTATTTTAACAACATTGTAATAATATTACAATTATTAATATTATTATACTTTGAAAAACCGATAACGCGGACAGTGGTGTAGCTAAAATGCCTATACGGAACGCCGTGTCATCAATAATATTACTCTTTTATAAGTGTACCTAATTAAATTATAATTAATTGTTAATATGCACGTTTATATAAGTTAAGTAAATAAAGTATAATTGACAGATTTAAAAAAAAAATAATATGTATATTATGAACTTAAAACTCGTCTTCGACCAATCCTTTAATATAATAGATTAAATAGGTAACGCAACAATGTATATACGACATGAGATGTACTGTCAAAACATACTTCACCGACCGTATTGATAATAATAGAAAAAAAAATGTTTTATATAGATATTTTTTTTTCATATCGGACTAAATAATCGCGATCTCAACCTATGTAACAAACCTAAACCACATACCGTTTTCCACAGATGATTACATGCCGATGATCTTTTCTCATGCGGTCAAAAATGAACTTTTCGAAAAGATTACGTTTCATTCGAGTTCCAAGAGTGAAACGCGATTTTTTCGCACAATATAACATATACACACGTATTATCATATAAATGTTTTATTTATTTATATATTCAAATCGTCGGGTGGGATACTTCGACTGATTATATATTGGTACCAGCAGGTACATATATACACCATTATAATATTATGTAGGCACACGGGCGAGTATCGAAAGTAACTGCTGCAAAAACGTACCATCTTGCGTGGCCTATGCTGTATACGTATAGAATAGTAATAATAATAAAATATGCCAAAAAATAAACGCACTACAAATGTTGGTCACATTTAAATAACCCTGATCATAACACACTCACACTCCCACAAACGCACACAAGTCTACATACACATATATATATATTATGTACGTCATATACGTTTAATATATGTACATACACGTATTGGTTATATTGTTTTTATCGACGAAAAATGTATTGGGCAATGTATAAATATATTATATTGGCCGACGAGAGCTATCGCATCTCTCGGGAAACCCATTTGTGCGACATGCACTTCGGAAGGATGTTTTCTACGAGTATATATACGACGGCCGTAAAAAAGTTTACGGCCCCCCACGATATGAAATTCAATTCGGTTGCGCATTTATTGTGTATTTCTATACTTTTTGCACAGTGGAACGATCGTAGAAACAAGACCGCTTTCTACGAGCCAGGGCGTATAGTATTATGTAATACAACGAAGTATGTTTCGTTTTGCTCGACCGCGACGCAGACATTTTAATCGTTCCGAAATATAATAAAATCACAATAACTATCGCACTGTTATGCGATTACAAATATAATAAATTTTATAATGTATGGCATGGCGTGCTTGCGATTCAATTAACATAATATTTATAAGGGATGAGATTTGCGGTGGTCTCGTTTCTCGATAGTATATATAAGGGCCGGTCGTGAAGTTTTAGGAGATTAGAAAACAAAATAGTCGAACAATCTATAGCGCTTATAGTTACATATATACGACGATCCGAATGCGTAATAATAATATTATATTTATGATTTGAAAAATATTTGAATTCAAATTAATCAATTAGCATTTTAGGAGATCTGAAAGTTTATCACCATACTACAGTTCTTAAATTTTATAAAATAACCTAAGTATCCGATAGCATATGGTCTAAATATATAAACTTCTAAGTTTCAAAAATCTTAATTTTTTAAATAGATAATAATTTATAATAAATTACAAAGGATTGAGCATAATTTATTGATTGGTATATCAACCTGTACGGTTGTACATTACACGATATACGTGAAAAGTTTTGGAAACGAGTTTGTCTCCAATAAAACGTTTTTGAAAAGTTTAAAACACTTTCACGTAACCACTTTTTAATCGCATCACAAAAAATACCCACAGCCCTGTTCAAGTAATTAATTCGAAGGATAATATAATATATTACGATAGTTTATATTATATAATAATTCGGACGACACCCAACGGTCGCATATAGGTATGTACATATATCACGATCGGGTATTAATACGAATTATTATACGCTTAGATTACTTAAGTATAAATCTCTAACCTATAACATAAACTATAATCGGTGTATTGTGTGCCAGTGTGCTCGTAGTACAATATAATTACATACAACGGTAGGTTATCTATTGAAATAATAATATGATGATTTCAAGTCGAATCGCAACAAATTAAAGGTATTTTTACTATTATATCAAACCATAATAATAATATTATATTCAGTTCAGGGATCGAAAGAAATATATATATTTTAATGTTTGAAAGTTCCTAGCGATCAATATTCCGAAACAAAATATTTAGGTTCATGCAATGCACTTGAATAAATCATCTGGTGCAGTATCTATGCTCATTATTTTGAGACGTGTTTACTTTTTTGTAAATGTTATTTTTACATAATTTAATGTCTTAGTAAATAAAAAATGTGGAACCACAACTCCACTCATTTAAACTTTTAAGACATAAAAGTGATGTCAACCAGACATTATATTTTTTAATGAGTAGGTATACGATTTTATAAATATATAAATATATCCAGCGTATCGTTAAAATATTTTATTAGAGCAACAATAACGCGTATCGCGATTCTGGTTTTCGTTAAAATTCGCTGAACGATCGATATAGAATCGTGATTTAAAACGACTTATCAGCATAATATTATTGGATAGAAGCGTCCGAAATAACAATATTCGTCGAACTCGTCCTCGGTTTTTGACGGAATTTCACCGAGCACGCGTATATCACATAATATGTCGTGAACCTACGTATAATAATAATATAATACACGCCGGTCGAATTTAAAACGGATGCCGTCCGACCGACCTCGCACGGCCGCCATTATACGTAATAATATAGGTGCACAATGAAGGTGTGCATCAGCTATACCCAAACTGCACACACCCGCGACACACACTGCACATATACGCATTATATTATATACGTACATGGTATATCGGTACACCGGAGTCGTCACGCAACGATAATTCCGCGGAGCGCGCGTAATAATTTAACGCGCGAAATTTATGTAAACTTCCCGAAGTTTCCATTACGCCGGCGGCGCGCGGGTTCATTGCGCGAGCGGACCGCGTTTCGTCCGCTCTAATTACATTTTATTCCGATGCGGTACAATATAATATATGATGTACACATGTATAAATATATGTGTGTGTGTGTGTGTGTGTGTGTGTGTGCACGCGCGTATGAGTATATACAAACGAGACTGCAGGAAACGGAACACGTTGACCGGAAATGACATTATAATAATTCGTCGGCGGCAGTGGCGGCGGCGGCGGCGGAGTCGCTGAAAAGTTGTTGCATTGTGTCGTCCGGAAGTTTCGATGTAATTGCTTCAAGCTAGACCTCGCACGGGACGCGTACACATATACGTACACGCGTTTGTATGTGTGTACAGTATAATACGTGCCGCACCGCCGATCCCCGATCTTAGACTTCCACCTCACCTCCGACGACGCCTGTGGATTACTGGTCCTCGTATATATATTAGAAAGCGGTCGCAAGAATACCAGAAGCACCGCCTCCCCGTTCACATATATATATATCATGTAATAATATAATAATTTTGTTTTAAACAATTACACCGAAGACGACTCGTTGGTGGTGGTGGTGGTTCGTTCTGTAGCTGTCGGTCTGCTGCGAATGTGATTTTATGGTTGTAACCGTCGCAGACAAAACCCGAGCAGAGAGGACAGACACGCGACCGGGCCGGTTCCAATTTTCGGTGCAGTACACCAAGTCGCAGTAACGATATGATAATACTAACACCGAATTAAAAATTTCAGAAACGGCAGCTGACCAAAATAATGATACTAACCATATCGTCGAACACGCGAGGCGACCGCCCTCGCATATTATTTATACATTTCTTTACCAGCAATGTCTGACGGTCGTGCACCGTTTTCGAATCGACGAAGAACAATATATGTTACGGCAAAGGATCCTATATATTTTGAATTCCATAAAAACTCACGTTATGCGCGATCGAAACACATTAAAAATAATTGCAAATTGGTTATCAGAATTTCGAAATCGATATAATTTTTTGTTTGCTCTCGACCTTGTATTAATCAATTCTATAAACTAATTTTTTGAATCGATCAGACTGACTTTGCGGACGTCATTCCCGAAACGCTGCTATACTAAAGAATGGACTACGTAATTTGTTTCACATAACATAATAGTATTAGAACAAATAATGTGTACACGAATACGATAATATATACGATCGAGATCGAATAGAAATCGGATAGAAATTTTAAATTGTCTCTAAGCACAACAATTCGAAATTGTATCCTCATTACTATATACTGTATATATCACCTATAACGACATTGGCTATACCTAATGACATATTGGTAGTAACGACTTGACATCGAACGTCCCACACAATTGGCTTACATTAATAGACTATATAAATGGTTACGATGGGTATTGCGACGATACTGTAATAATGACATACATTTCCAAAAGAATTGGTAAAAATTCCATTATTAAATCGACATAATCGATAGCAACGACTTATTTATGAGTCGATAAGAGTCAATCGTAATTTCGATAAAGAGAACTCGTTAGTATGCGTCGAAAACGCGTATGAATTCAATTCCAGTAGTAAACATTCCTAATTTTGAACAAAACATTGAAATATACAATGTCTTAATAACTTTAAGAGTTCTAAGTGATAACGAGGTTGTCAATGCTGTGTATAATTAAAATTACGAAAAATAAATAGAGATGATGAAAAAGAAAATATTTCAATGTAAGGAGTATACAATTGCAGTTCAGTCGAATAAATAACTAAATGTAATACATTAAATTATATTATGACTATCAATGAACATTTCAATTTATAAAAAATAAAATTGAAAACATGTATTTAAATGACAAGCTGAAACAAAGTAAAATAAATTACATTTTTAAATACAACTGTAAATTGATACATTCATAATTTAGTAAATAAAAATGATTAAACAATGATTTTTTTTTTTATGTTTGTTTTTTGTCCTTTTCGTTTGTAATGACTTATTCAAACGGTCCCTTGATGGCCATTATAAGTGTAGAGTAAACGCTGGAATGTATATGTATAGAGTATAATATATTATAATAAACCAAAACTGTAATAAAATACGTATATTTAAGAAAGTCCTATACACAAAATATCCGTGCCCTACATTATAGTGTATTGCGCGTAGTTCGCCGACCGAATTTGTCCTATAGTCCGCGACATGAAATGTGGCCGATGACCGTCGCGAACCTAGCGGCCGTTTCGCCTAAGTGGTTCATAATCTAATTAAATAAATTGCCGCGTTTTTTTAAATTAACCATTTCAACGCGTAATCAACACGGTAACTCCTAAACTCCAAAACTCCTATACAAATGATTTTATATTTCAATTTTAATAGTGTTAACAAAGACGTTATACACCATAACCATTATTTATTATTATTTTATCATTATATTATCTATTTATAATTACTTTTTTTACACCATTATGAATTTTTAGATAGAAATCAGGACCGAAAGAGTTAAACATAATTTACTAAAATTACTATAATTAATTTTTTTATTCAAACCAAACAACAAAAAAAATTTAAAAAAAAATACAAATACAAAAAATTTTTAATTTAATATTATTTAAGACATATGTTATCCGTGGTTTTCTTCGTCAATATCTTCTTCATCATCACTCCAGTCACTGTCATCTGGTAATATTGTCATAATTATTGGTTCTATCATGGTGTCCCTCATTATTTCATTTTTGTTGTCCTCGTCCTGAATTTCTTCTGCATGACGAACGCATTTCGTCCAGTCGTCTATTGTTACTGCATCTAATGCCTCGTGTGTTAACCGCTCAATATCAACCATTTTAAAAGTATTGTTAAATTTCGCTACTTGGCCCTTAACTTGAGCCCAAATTAACTCAATTGGGTTATACTTACAGTGGTATGGTGGAAGACGGATTACCTCATGACCCATTTCAATTGCAATGTCATCCAGCTCATATTTTTTTTCACGTGGCAATAGGTTTTTAACTTTTTGCCGAAGTTCAGGTAATGTTTCCAATGGATGGAACTCAATATTTTTTTCATTTAACCATTGTTGTACTTCGGTTTTTCTCCAATTACTTTTCGGATATTTGTCTCTGAGGATTGAATGGTAAGGCGCATTGTCCATGACTATAACTGATGGCTCTTCTAGATTTTTAAGCAGTTGAATAAACCACTCTTTGAATACTTCACCATTCATCTGATTATGATAATCCGTGGTATTTCCGGTATTGCTTCGAAATACCAATTTTGACCCTTCTATAAACCCGTAGCGACTACATCCTGCATGGCATACAATAAGTCGGCCTCCTTTACCCGTCGGCACCTTCAGACCACCAGAATTATTTTCATTTTGCCAAATAAGGGTGCGTGAATGGTTTTGGTTTACCCACGTTTCATCGAGATAAACCACTGGACGATCGTCTTTATTTTTTCGCAGCGTACACATTTGTCGTAAAAATTTACACCGAAGTGCGACGATATCATTCCTCTCCATTAAAAACATACGACCATCGTTACATCTTTTGTAAGTAAATTTTAAATTTTTTAGGAGCCTTTGCATTGATCGAACGCACCCATTGTAATTTGTTTTTTTTTTTACGACATTTAATATTAATTGAGCCGTTGGGTACTCACCCCGGTCGTAAAACTCGTGGACAGTTCTCCTCACAACATCGGAATCGAAATCATCCAGCTCCGAAACAGTTTTTGCTCGTTTATACCCTTTACGTGGAGAAACAAATGTAGGTTCCGCACCTGGTGTTTCTGGATTAATATTATTTTTTCCTTCAGCACAAATCCGTCTTACAGTACGATAACCCACACCACAAGCTTCGGCAGTAACAACTTGCGCATTTTTAAAAAAATCAGCAGTTAAATCTGACTTCTTTGATAATTGTTTTAAAAATAAATACACACTATGAATAATTTTTTTACTCTGACTGTGAGTATCTGAATCGGAAAACGACATTTTTAAATGGATTAACACGGTAACGCAGGAGAAAAAACAGTGTAAAAAAATAGTTGTTTACGAGCGCACAGTACACAACATACAAAAAGATAAAACACGAGTGCCATAAAACGTGTTTGTATTATGTGCATTACTGTATCCCCTACCACAGCACATTCTGCAGCTGCCCTCCAGGCATTCCAGAAGATCAGCTAAGGGTGCACAAAAAAAACCAGTCTACTATAATGTATGGAATACACATTGCGCGCAGATGCATGGCACTGCGACCGCCGTGCGCCGGGCAGGAGGTGGTATAGGTTGAGAACCAATGGCTAACAGGTAGGGAAGCCGCAACGGGTCGCGGTACAAATCGGCCACTTTTCGTGTCGCGGACTTTAGTCGACTCATCTGTATGCGTGCGGGCGGCGCTACAAGAACACTGTAGGAGGGGAAGAAATGTAAATTTTTAAGCTCGGCCGACGCCGCTATTAACACGCGTCTCTATAACATAGCTCGGTCGTCGGTATATAACGCTTACCGTGTGCTCTCCGACAAGGATATTATTATAATGAAGATCATAATATAATAATAATATGGTAAACAGGTCGCTGAGCTCTCTAGGGCGGGAGAGGGCGAGATAACGGCCGATGTTTCATTTCGTCGACGTTTTCTTTCGTCTCCGCCGTTTTCGGTAATCGGCCCATCCGTTTTTTCGTCACGCGCTGCCATCATCACCCGCCTTCCGCAAAGGGTCGGCGGGCTGCAGCACGACCGCTCGCCGACCGCGTAACCATCCGTTTCATATGGCAGGGAGGAAAGTGTTCGGACGCCACCACGCCGAAGTCGTAAAATATTATTTATAACAAGTAGACGGTTTGTACGCGATTGACGTTGTCGACGACCACTTTGCACGTACGATCGGTTATGCTCGTGCTGCTGCTGCTGGTGCGTCCCAGACGGTCTGTCGGACGACTTTTCCGCGCGCGCACGAATTTTTCCGCAGTCCTATAGTATTCGTCCGACTCACACACTCGCGCCGCCCGATCTACACCGATAAATATATTTATATTCGTCTCGGCACCCGTCGCCGTAACTGTTATTATCGTGGTTATCGTTATTACCTACGATATGTACGTGTGTTTATAATATGTATATAGTACTATATAGGTATGCATAATAAAATATACGTACATATATAGAATTGTATGTTCACTGCTAATAATTTATTGAATAAACGCGCACGAAATAAATCAGCCGGGACGCCGGTCGAATAAGCAACCACCGAGGAGACGAGAGAATCGATGGGAAATGCGACGCGTGAGGCGAGAGAAAAAATAGTTTAAGGGAATTTATCTAGATCCACTGTCTGTATTATTATATGGGTTTATTGCACGAACACGTGTTTAGTCAAACCGTTCGGTGCGCATTATCCGGGTACAGTTAATATTATACAGGGTGAATCGTAAACAAAGTGCATTAATGTAAACATTTTTTTTTTTATAATTTCAAATCGGTGCAAAACAATCGTATTTTGCGATTAAAAATACCATACTGTTTTCGAAACGTTTTCCTTGTCTCCTCGTTAATAGATACCTACTGAACGGTTTTAAATTATAAGCACAAAACGCGAGCCACGAAAAACGAAAATCAAAAAATCAATCTCACCGATGTTGTATTTTGAATCATATTTTTATAAACTGTGCGCGCGTGAACGCCAACGCGTCTTCACCAATACGACTGTTGAATTATAAATGTATTTTTTCCTATAGGTACCCCTGTACTTCTCCGGCCATTTCGGCACTATAAGTGTACTACCTCGAGGCGCAGGATATCCCAATTGAGGTTTTTTCGAGAAACTACGTGTGTGTTAACGAGACTGGAATTCGTTAAGGAAAACAATTGTAAACAGTACAACTATACAATATATATATAAATCCGGAAGAATAACACCTCTCTGCAGGCCTCTGACGAATCACGCACGAGTCTCTGTGGGTTCGAGATGACGATATTGAATTATATCGTTATTGCCGGTTTTCCAAATAATTATTTTTGCCGTTCTTGATCAAAGCTCGTGCATGTCATGAAGTGAAGTAATAATATACAGGGTGATTCAAAATTTATGTTACAGCCATTTTAACATATAAATATTCAAATTAGAGAAAAATGTATGATAAAAAAGTTTTTTGATTTAGAAACATCTATTATGATTTCGCAATTTTGTAATTGTTAACAACATTTTAGGGGGGTTTTGGGGGGTCAACTTTATAAATTCAAATAGAAACCTATAATGTTTTTGCAATCATAATGTGGGGGAATTTTTTTAATGAATTTTAGTGAATGAACAACATTGATTAATGCAAAGCTCTATGCTTGAGAGGTATTCAAAGTTTTAGAAATTGCGTTTTAAATGCTTAACCACACAACGCACGCCGACAGGTAGCAAAATAAATGGTGTTCTCATTTATTGCTATCATACGATTCGCATTTCTTCCGCAAACCCGTATATCAGAATAAAATTAATCATAATTATAATTTGTTTGTCAACGTTTAACCCCAAATACCAAATATTTATGCAGGAGTGCAAGGGTTGACCTGGGGTACTCCGTGAACCCAGCCAAAATAATGTTTCGGATCTCTGTTTAAAAAAAATACTTAAATCCATATTAAGTATTGCAAATTATATTTTCCTTAAAAAAAACCCTAGTCTTTAATACATTTTCCACTAGACTTAAAATTGACATTAATTAATAAACTAATAATAGTTTTCCTCGTCATATGAACATTTAAAATTGCAATGGATCAAAACGTATAAAATAAAAAATATTTTAATCAATATTTTATTTTGCTGTTACTAATTGATTGAAATACCGTTTATTTATAGTAAAGAAATATGACATCGATAACAATGTTTGATCTTATCGAATAATAGCCTATTTAGTACCTACATACATACATGTACCCGTTTGGAGATAATCTGTACATTTACAATCCGTATATGTATGTATTTCTTAACCATTGCGTTTTATAAACTCAAACCGATTTCATTCGATTTTATTAGAATTTATACATATTTTCTAATATTTCGTTAGTCTTTAAAAGTTTTTTATTTTTAAAATGTTTGCGGCATATGTTTCCAATAACCCGACTTTTACTGGGTCCGAATTGGATTATTATAAAATGGTAGCAGAAGCCGCCGAGTTAATTGTCATTGAAAATGAGGAATTAAAGCAAGTAAGTACCTAATTTATTATACAGACTACACAGTATTAGTAGTATTACAGTTAGATGTAAACGAATAATTTAGGATTTAAATTAATTTAACGTTTTTCATCAAAAAATATTTTTTATTACTCGTGAATTAAGGTTTAGTTTTCAGTAGGTAGTTTTTTTTCTATATTATTAACTAGTTTACTCTATTTCTTTACAAAAAATATACATAATTATTATGTACATAACCTGACAATATTAAGTCATAAATACAAAAAAAAACAAACAAAAAATAAATAACAATAAACACTTAAATTCACTTGTATTCTTAAAACATTTTTTTTAGAAAAATTATGAACTTATTTCCAAGTCAACTGTATTTTTAAATGAAAATGAGGCATACGCTGAAGAGGTCAGCAAGTTGGAATTGGAAAAAGTTAGTATTTCAAAATAAGTAATTATCTGTGAATTTAAAATACCAAATATGATAACTTTTATTTACAACAAATACTTTTTATTTTGTTTTTTTTTGTTTATTTTTCAATTAGAAAGAACTTAAAAAAGAAAATTTAGAGTTACGCAATCAAATAAATATATTGGAAAAGAATATAATTTTTGAAAAAGAACAGGTAGTAGTAAGTATTAGTACAAATATACATAATATTATTCAATATGTATGTGAATACAAATACATAAAATTAAATAATAAACATTTAATTTATTTATTTAAATTATAATATGGTTAATTTTCAAATAACTTAGTAACTTCCTATACCTACAACCTGATACCTTTAATTTTTTTTAAGCAGACAAATTATTTGTATAAAAAACACTATCAGATTTATATGTATGTATATTATACATAAGTGTATTTATATGTTTATATGAATAGCATGACACAAATTAGTATCACTATGATTTTAACATATATGTATGTATGTAATTTTTAATATTTAAATCTAGTAATTATCACATTTTAAATCCAAATAGAAGCAGTTTTAAATAAATGATTATACAAATATCAGTAGAGTAATAATATGATCTTTATATTCTTTGGTTTTGGCAATAAATCCAATATTTATAGTCAACTGTAATTTTATGTATGTTGTATCTAGGACTCTTTGAAGGACACAAATATCGAACCAATAATTAAAAATTCGATAATCCTAATTAATAAAATGGTCAGCGATAAGATGAACCAAATTGAGGATCAAGTTTGTGCTAAGTTTGAAAATTTGAATTAAAATTTAATAAAATTTCAAAATATAATTTAGAACTTGTGTAATTGAAAGTATAACACTTCTTTAAATACTTAGCATTCTTTTTTTTTTTTAACAAAGGTATATTTAACTCCACCAAGAGACATTATGGAACTTAAGGAGAGAATTATAACTGAATGCAAGAATATTCCACCAGAAGTAATAAAAGAAGCCAGTATGAATAACTTCCAAAAAAGATTAAATATATGTTTTAATCAAAGAGGAAGACAATTTGAACACTTATTATAAATACATAGTAATTTATATTATGTAAAAATAAATTGTACAACAAATCGTTATTCTTAACATTATCTTACTTGTGTGAATAGACCATATACGATCTTAGAAAATAACCGAACAATGGACTTTAATTTAATATTAACTTATCAAAGATAATGAACACATCGATAATTGAGATCTTTAGTAGATTTCGGCCAAATTTCCATAATGCTAATTATAACAAAATTCGGGTAAGACCAAAACTAATAAAAAATATCAAAAATGAACATATCCAAAATCCTAGATAAGATCATACAAATTAAAGTACATTTTTAATAATTCTATAATACAATATATAAATAGGGCTAGAGATTTTTAATATTTAAGAAACTATTAATTGTTGCTCTAAAATCTATATTTTTGTAAATGTCTTTAATCTTGACTATTTTACTTATTAATTTTAAGAGTTAAATTATAATTATCATTTAAAAATCATTGATTTTTACTATAAAATATAAGCTTTTCATATATCTTTTATCATGACTTCAGTCTTTATTACTATCTTTATTACTTATTATTTTTTTTTATTAAGTGTTAGATTAGGTATAAGATGAAATTGTTTGAACATCAAAGTTAAACAAACAATATTAGTATTAAAAAAAAAAAAAACTCTTAGCCCTACTTATAAGAAATAGTTATTATAATAATGCTTCAATATTTAGTTACACATTTTAAATATATAAAATTAATTATCAACTAAAATTTTGTCAAAGGTAAAAGTAAGTTATCTTGATTTGATTGAACCTGCCCATTATTATGAAATTTTGTTTTTCCCATATAATGTTGAAGAAAAATTTGTATCACATTCACCAGTCTAACATGTTCAAGGTGTCTTTCCAAATCATTTGTTTGCAATTGTAGGTTTTGTGTGTGAGAATTTTATTTTGATGAGTTAACTTTAAATTTACTAGCTAAATATAAAAAATTTAAAAAAAGTATTAAAAATTAAACTAAGTTTTTAATTAAAAATGTTCATACATACTTATTTTATTCTATTGTCAATCCATAATTAATATATCATGAAAATAAAGTATTATTATTTTTCATTATATCAATGCATATTTTGAAAATTTGTGTTGAAACTTGCTTATTGAAATCTGGGTTATATTTGTATTGAAATGTAGAATCCCCAGAATTTGAATAGGAAATATTAAAATAATAATTCTTATAGACAGTGTCCAAGATGTCTGTTGTCTTGGGTGTTTGTATTGTATTATTATGTAGCTTGATTATGTTATTTTTCAATGAATATTGTATAATAAAACACTCATACTTGCTTCACTGGTATTTTTTTCTATAACTGTGTTTGCTTGTAAATAACCAGAAACCTATCACTCTTTATGAAGTGTTGTTTCTTACTGTACAACTGTGCAAGTGACACATTTTCTCCGCAAGCAACAGACAATTTAAGTGATCCATATGTATAGGTACAATATTTAAATAAAAATTGTATTTTATCCAGAATAACAGATTCGACTAAAAGAAAAACAGATTATAAAGCATAAGGTTATAATCTTAATAAATATTCATTGATTTTTAACTGCTCAATTTCAAGGAAACTTACCAAAAATGTTGCAAAAGTATTCTATAGTAACCAAGTATCCAATTTGCTTGCATAATACCAGTAATTATAGCATATTTTAAATTGGATTATTTATAAATGAAATACTTTAAAAATTACAGTATTATAAAAAACGCATTTTCACATATTATTTATTACATATATTTTCAAATTCAAATTTAAGTTATACGGATTGCGAATATGCGATGGTGAGTCTTATACAATATACAATA
This sequence comes from Metopolophium dirhodum, assembly GCF_019925205.1. Lineage (NCBI taxonomy): Eukaryota > Metazoa > Arthropoda > Insecta > Hemiptera > Aphididae > Metopolophium > Metopolophium dirhodum. The sequence goes on from NC_083568.1 coordinate 27,257,725, forward strand.
TTAAATATTTGAATACTTATCAGTTATCATATTATATTAGAATTTAGAATACAACAATGAAACAGTTTAAGGTTAGCTTTTTAGTGTGACCAGTGACCACAGAATTAACTTAATTTAATTTATTTTGCGGTATCACTGTGTGAAGTTATATCAAAAGGTAATAAGCATAGATATTATAAGCCGTGGGTTCTGTAGTAATCGCTGCCACTCGTAGGTACTTATCGATATTCGAAACGAACAATATTCTGCTTATCGGTCAATGGTCATTACTCATTATAAGTTATATTAAGGATATCACCTTTTGAGTATGATTAATGCTTACGAGGTGGTTGACGATTGATAGTGCAGTGGTTTATCTCTTTTTTCTATGAATAGGTTAACGGGTATGACAGTAGTTGTAAACGAGTTGATAGTAGTGACACTATTAGCTACCTACTTGTTGGCATGGGGTCAATTTATTGCAATTTCTAAAATTTGTAAATAGCTCTCAAGCATAGAGCTTTGCATTAATTAATGTTGTTCATTCACTAAAATTCATTAAAAAAATTCCCCCACATTATGATTGCAAAAAAAGTATAGGTTTCTATTTGAATTTATAAAGTTGACCCCCCAAAACCGCCCTAAAATGTTGTTAACAATTACAAAATTGTGAAATCATAATAGATGTTTCTAAATCAAAAAACTTTTTTATCATACATTTTTCTCTAATTTGAATATTTATATGTTAAAATGGCTGTAACATAAATTTTGAATCACCCTGTATATAGTATAAAGTCGTTCCTCGTGGGAAGGAGGGCCGGGACGAATACATTATTTATTAATCATTATAGTTCGCGTCTGAAAGTGACGAATTAAAAACAAAATTGTACACTTTTCAATGAAATAACAAAATATAAAACACGTCAAAGCGTTGTTTGTTCGCGTTTCCAATCGAATTTGTGTAAACGTAGAACAGTCTTTGTAGGTATAAATACAAAAAAGATAATAACACTTCATTCAACATTTGAATACACGAAAAACGAAATCACGTTTTACCGTATATATAAAATAATTTCCGATCGAACAAAGTTCTACTCAAACACACAAACAAATGGTTATAAAACGCAAATAAACTCCGGCGATATTACATAACACAATATACTTTATTTTTATTATTATTATGGTTAGAAACTTGGAAAATCGCAAACGTGACAATAATAACTCTCGGTACATATAGTGACTCCATATAGATTTTGTAATTTATTACATTATGGCGAATCCATAAAAAAATGATGTAGTATAATATTATAAATGTGTAATATCATTATGTATAATAATATATTTGTATCACTCAGGCGTAATGTAATATATTAAATTTTGTAAGCGATCGCAAAGAATAACAATTGGGCCGAAAAACACCTTACACGAGCGTGGCACTCACTGGTCCTATAAATTCGTTATTAGGTGAACTTTATTAAATTGTTTAATTCACTTTTTAACTTCTGAAACTTAAAACTTAGAACGCTTTAGGCGTTGTAGTTCATTTGATTTCATCAAATTGTTTCCGCTTCAGCGTATACCTATAACAAATTATATTCTCCACAAATACCAGAAAATTCAACCGCTAAATCACCTGTCAACGTCAATAATTCACCCCCTCTCTTTTCATCAAAGAGTTCAAAATCACCAAAATTCACTTATTAAACTTGTTTCCACTCTCACAACATATTTTTTTTAAATCCTAACAGACTGTTAAAAATATACTAACCTATAGACAAATGCTAGTCTTGCCAAATTAACCTGTCAAGTGGTACTACTGGATGCTTATCCATCTTTCATACCAATTTCTTGTAAGTTCTTTATCACTTATAATTACTTATTGTTCAATGCACATAACTTGTTTGGATTTTAACACGTTTAAGAGAAAAAAACATATAAAATGTAATCATTATACATATCTGAGTAGCACTACGTATGCAGTCTGAATATACAGCAAAATTTTAAAATATAAAATGTGTGTGTATTTATTTATAAGTTAAATATTACAAATATTGATGTTGTTTGACAATAAAAACGCAAAAATTAACATACAAACACTGCCATACCTACCTACGTAGTCCATATTGAAATTGTATGATTACATTTTAAGTAGTATTTATTTTATGAACAAAATTGTAGACAAAAAGTTACCGAAAATCTAATAAATTAATTTAAGTGAATTTAAGTCAAAGGCAGTTAATATTAAATTTGTACACATTAAATAATTCCTAAATAGACAGATGTACCTATCTGATTCGTTTATTAAATGATACGCATTAATACCCAAATAATCGATTTCGGCCAAAAATCGAGTAGACACAACACTTCATTTTAGACGACAGTTATCTTGAGTTTATATTACAACGGAAAAAAGCTTAAAAAAAATGAAAGTTCCTTTAGAATCGCATCCAATGTTATGCGGCGGCACTATAACTTCTTAGTTTGCGTTTTCCTGATTTATTATGACGTGTGCGACGAGCCTAACCTAATCAGTAATTTTATCGAAATCGATTCGACTTTAGTGAAACGGTTTCACGTCTAGAAGAGACAACGAAATAACGGTCAAATGTGTAATATATTTAAACGTCAATAGAATAACGCTCGATGGTGCACAGTATATCGTAGACCGCAATAAATTTCAATAGTATTACGAGTATCTGGTATAAAAGTCGTTCGAAATAAAATCTCTCTTAACTGGCAATGAAGAACTTACATTATAATTACATGTTATGTTATTGTCTGTTTTAATATGTTTTCTATATATTATATGCAGTTAAGTAATTAATTAAAAAATAAATATATATTTTACTCCGAGCAAAACAAATACATTCGTGTGTGGACACTATATACTTAATACTCGTAACAGGTCGTAGGCTCTAAGATTTAAAGGTTTCAAAATAACCGTCTACGTTTTTGCTATGAACTAAGCAATTACAACGCGAACCAAATATTATTATGTACATAGTAATATTATATTATATTTACATTTTAATTAGAATATTGTCAATGTATGAATAATATTTTAATATCGTGTTATAATATGTCGTTTTCAAGACTAAAACGTAGTATATTGAAAAATAAAAATAATTTTTATGAAAATATAAATATAAGTAAAAGAAATATTTAAAAAATCCAATTTTCGTATAAAATATTAAGGAATAAGTAATGGGTTTTCATCTTACTAAATATATTTATTTATAAATACATATGGTATATATGCATGTGCGGTTAATTCGTAAATGTCGATACTATTACAAAAATAAAAACACTCTTAACAAATCACGGAAGCATTTGAGGTGCGTTAAGTGAATTTTATCACAGAAAACTGAAATTATAAAACCAATGAAAACTATTATAAACATAACATGCGATAAATAATGTATGAACCTATATGAAATTCAAAACTAATTTGCTAGGAACGACCTTCAGATCAAGAATATTTTCCTTTCACACATAATATTACACTATTATGAAAAAAAAAAACCTTAAAATTAACTGATATATATTATTATTTTATACAATTTCCGTATCCAATAATTATTTGAAAGTTAAACGGCAGACACCAAAAACTCACTTACATTCAAAACATTTAGGCCCGTCAAAACTCGATAAATGAACAATTTTAAAAAATATCCTTATCCATCACGTCTTCAAATTATATACCTACATCGTCCTAAAACGAGGACCCATACTATAATAGTATACAACGAAACGTCGGTCATAATCTAATAATTATATATAATAATATGTAGGTACGATGTTCAGTCGTGTGAATTTGTACACGCATTAATGATAATACGATAATAATGACAGCAATCGCAGACAAATTTCGTTTGGTACAACATTAGCAAGGCTGCACTGCTTTTGCGAAGAGGTGTGCAAAAAATGTAAGTAAGAAGATTACTTGCGGAAAATCTCGCAGACGACTGCTGTCACGATTAGTAATTATATAATATTACATTGTACACAATATATTTACATGGCAATGAAATGCATAGCACAGGCGCATACTTTCGAAGCGCGTCAGACCGTAAAACAATAGCGTCGTACCTACCTCTCTGGTATACCGTACACATATATCGCTTATACTCACGACAAACAGTCGGCGCCGTGAGAAACGAGTACAAAGAAATAGAGTACGTATAGAGCGAATGTGTTTAGTACGTGGCTGCCGTCTTACAAGCGCGGACGATCGAAATGCGCGACGTGAGCTTTTATTGCACTCTGTGCGATGTATATACACTAATATACTGTACCATCGTATATACAAGTGTGTGTGTGTGTGTGTGTGTGTGTGTGTGACTCAGTAGTTTACCGTAAACCAAACGGACAGACACACATACGAGCTTTTAGGGTGTTTTGTTTGATGCCCTGGCGTAAAAATACTAGCTGAAAAAAAAATTCAAATATTACATGGAAATCTTACGAAACGAACTACGAAATTTAATACTCGATGTATTGTATACTTAAGACTGACGGTCGAAAAAATGAAATCAAATTATAATGCAAGACATAAAGCACACATGTTATAATAACGTATATTTAAAGATATACATAAGAGGAGGATAATATGTTTACAAAAGTATATAATATAATATATTACATAGGCAATAATCCTTGTTTTTCGTATACAGATCTCCAATTTTTTCCCTTCCTATTTAAAAATGTCTAAAAAAAATAATCGAAAATGTGAGACTTTTGAGATGTGTCCATTTATAGAGGTTTTTACATTATAATATTTATAGATAACCAGCTGTATATAATATTATTATATCGAATAATAATATATATATTCACAGACGACAGAATATGACAGAGGAAAATATTAGAACTGAATTGTAAAGATAAACCATATAATATAATGATTGGTATGGAGAGATAAGCTTTTTTATCCAAGTATAATGTGATTATAAAATAAAATATGAATTGTCTGAGAATAAAAAAAATATTTTAAAACTGAAATTCCAAGGTTGATATTGGTACATTTTTTAAAAATTCTTGGTGAAAACATAAGCCGAAAATGACATAAGTACATCATAGTAGATCATATTTTATATTGGGCATTTAATTTTTTTTTTATTATTATTATTATATAACCTTTAACCATTTAACCACCAAGTTATCTTAGCTTACGATTATTAAACAGTTGGACTTAGATTATATGATATATGGAGTAATATTTACATAAGATTTCAGTTGCATTTTAATTTGATGCATACTATAAGACATAAGTATAGGTATGTATTTATTGTGTTTATTAATATTAATTATCTGTTGGACAATTTAAAATTATAATCGATATATACTATTATGTTTACTTATACGTATTATAATAATTAGATACTCAAAATGTTCTAGTTTTATGTCTAGCGGATATTTTAGTACATTCCCTGGCAATCCCAAAAGAAAACGTATATTATGCACGGACAAAAAATTACTATAATATTAAAGTTAAACAAAAATTATAGTAAATATAACTATTTGATAGGTAAAATAACTAAAATGATTTACTTATTATTACTATATAAATATAGTTATGAGTTATGGTTAGGTTTACTATATTTTATAGTTAATGCAGTTTTCAACGTTTGAATTAACTAAAAAATATAGTTAAAATAGCATATTTCAGTCCGAATAACTATAATAACTTGACTATAATATTTTAGTAAATCTGATTAATCTTATAGCTATCCCTATAGCAATTATAATGTACAGTCAATCCTACTATTTTTATAGTACAAACAACTGTTTTGTTTTTTCCGTGTGTGTGTATGAAAAATACAAAATTTTGTTTCGAGATAACCATAACTAAACAATTAATGCAAGTCTTTTAAATCGTTTGATTCAAACACGGACTTAGTATTTTATGTTTTCGCCTTATTTGGATTTCGATAACAATTATGTGGATTATATTACGCCGGAATCGTATCGCCTACAATGGCAGTTATATAATATATATTTATAAAGCCAATCGCGTGTATCGTGGTAAACGCATTCCTAGTGAAAACACTGTCGTATTATATGTACCGTATATAATATATTATTATTACAGTGTTCGATATTATAATAATATATTATTATAACCACGGTTGTCACTGTGACCAATAAAAGCCCCTTTCGATACACAATATACTGGTTGGTAACAATAAGTACCTAACCAATATAACATAATGCTAGATTTATGCGGTCTCTGATCAAACGAGATCCTGTGTAATGAATGTATTTCGATACACTGTATGATCAAACGATAATAGCATCGAATATTTCGGCCGGATGAACTTGGATTTGCAACATTTTACTGCTTACTAAGAACTTAATAGTATCTACATTTAATTTTGAAAAATTAAAATGTTTAACCCATGATTTTTTCAAACAAATTTAATATAAAGTTTATTATTTTAAAACTCTGCTGAATGCGAGTGAGTTAATGCTACAATTTACGCAATTTATAAGTACTAATCACATTTTTATTTTATTTATCTCATATGATTTAACAAAGTTCCATGTGATTATTTGGTATGATTTTTATCTTGGCATTGATTGTTTGGAATAGAAAAAATTCTTGAAACCTCACTATCCATACAATTAAATGTACCTACGGTATGTGGCCTAATAGGGGCGGTGGTTGGCTTTAGTCACGAAACGTGTTTTAAAGTCAAGCATCAGCCGGAGCTATTAGAACCCGGATGGGTGACCACTACCCAAGTCCTAATGATAAATTTTCGCCAATTATACACACGTGTTCTAACCAACTGTAACCTCCCCCACAGTTAAGACGGCTGGTACCGAATTGGTTCCCGAGCTCCAACCCCACATGCCGAATTGGTTCCCGTTTGGAAAAGGTGTTTTTTTGGGGTGTACCGAATTGGTTCCCGTTTGAAAAAGGTGTTTTTTTGGGGTGTACTGAATTGGTTCCCGTTTGAAAAAGGTATTTTGTTGGGTTGGGCCGAATTGGTTCCCGTTTAATTACGCACATTTTCTTCAGGCTTGGTTAAAAATGTGCGTCAATGTGTGTTATAAAAAAAATGATATAATATATACAATTTTCAATCGTTGATTCGGAAGTCAATTATCACTAGGTGTAGGTAAAAAATACAAATAATAAAATATAATAAATACAAATGTTTAAAAACGCTGATTTGCAAATTTGAAGCAAACTTTCTGTAAATATTCAATTCGCGTAAGCTTCCCATTGATGTACTCAGTCATACAATTTTCCAAGAATTTGTTATTTTTTTCTTGTTTGCTAGTAAGTTTTCTAGCATTATTACTTCGAAATTTAATATAATTTAATGTCTGAATACTGTTTAAAGTCTCCATAAAATAAAATATATTAGGATGGGCACTTGTAAATTCTTTATTCAGCTTTGAATGGAACGATTCGCAACAATTTGTAGTTCTATCAATATTTTTGTCAAATCTAGCCCAAATTTTCGGTGGAAAGATACTATCTGTCATTATGTATGTATCATGAACGTAGTCAAAAAACTGATCCAATTTTGGGCAGCAAGGTTTTATGGCCATCAAATCATTATAAAAACAGTCTTCGACGTCTTCGGGTGATTGTTGTCGCGCAAGTGTACCATCGTCTTCACATTCGTGGTTATGTGTTAATACCTCTTCACATAAACAATCTCCGTTCAATTTAACGTATGCTTTACATTTTCGTTTTGTACATATCCACCTCTGTATGTTATCTGCTAGGTTCTTTTGGAAGCCCTTTTGACTTGTAATATCAAAAACTTGGCCTATCATGTAGTGAGTTAATTAACAATAATAATAAAAAAAAATGAACGGTACGACTATCGTGTGACCATAATATTGATTATTAAGTAATGTATAGTGTTATAATATTCTTAATAACAAACTTGCAAAATAAAAATAGAGGGAACCACGTTGTGATGTAACTTCGGTGTGCTTACATCTTGCGATATATTTTTATAAATTACAAAAATATATATTTAAATAAATGAGCACGAGTGTGAATGCTTAATATGTATGCTTCAAATCCATGAATGCTTAAACATTTTAAATTATGATTCCAATTGCCGTTTTTTCTGTTACGTTGTATCTTTGTTTGAACCCACATGCATATAGCTCATTAAAGCAATAATTGTAACAAACTCAAAACGTTTATTTAAACTTTGCCAAAGAATTATCGGCGACTTTTGATCTTCATCAAAAAGTACAAGCATAGAAACTCATTTGGAAGGAATGAAAAAAAAAGATAAAATAACTTAAATTTATTATATTTCACGACATTTTAAGTTTTAAAAGTTTGTTTGTTTTCCAAATGCTAATTTTAATAAATACAATTCTGATGTTTAAAAATGCAGTAGGCATTGTTTTATAGCGAAATATAGTCTGTGCTAATCACCATAGAATTTACTGTGGAAAACGTAATAAGTTTCTTTAAAAAAATAATCTGAAAACCCCTATCACACTCGTGCAGACTGGAATAGACAGCACAAGCAGGACAAACAAACATTTTTAATTTTCTTCTGTAATTGAATCTCGCATAATAAAGTCATATATTTTATCGAAAGTCATCAGAGATTTAAAAACTACATTTTTATTCAGTTAATTACATTTTTTATACGAAGAAATGGTTTCTAAGAGTAAATTTGCTTTGGATAAAAATCACTGAAAAGGTCAAGTTAAGGCTTGGGTCACGGCGTATAACGTAAAATATATAATAAGCCAGACATACCTATATATAAGCGCGTATCTTAGAGTCGAGGTGTATGGTCAATCTACTATAGAAATGTCTTCGAATCAATATGGAAAACAAAAACAAAAAACCCACCAGTTCCGTTGTGTCACTGTATACAGCGTGTTTCAGGTTGTTCCGATCAAATCTTAAAAATGATCTCATCTGCAGTGACCAGAGACAAAAACATATTATTTTGTAATTTTCGACTACGTGATTTTTAAGAGTACTTGCAGTATCTATATCTTACTCAACTATAAACTTATTGCAATAACAGATAGGTACACCACGAGAACAGATTTCGTCTGCCAAAACACTTGTTTCATAATTATATTATGTCACTCTTGTTAAATTTTAATCAAAAATGTGTTACCTCGTGAGATTTGTCGTTATTATGGCAATAATTTTGAATAAAAATTAAATGAGATGAATACCAATAGCTATTAAGTAGGGTTTTTCAAAATTCGCAAGTTTTCGATTCCACTCACCGACATATCATTCTCAATTTTTGTACCAAAAACCTGAAACACCCTGTATATACGCACACGGATACACACCTATACATGCATATACTTTGTCGGGTATTATATAATCCTTATATATTTTATATATATATAAATATATATACGCCATATGCGTATTCAAGTCGTGGAGAGACTTTTTTATACATTATATACGTTTACCGGACCTGAAAGACGGTGGCGAACGCCACGCGGATCTCGTCGAAAGTTTTCTCATAATAATCGTAGAGGAGGTCAGTCGCGTTCAAGCACTATAAATTGAAAAGTCTTCGCAAACTTCACGGTGGTTTTTTTCCGCTTGAGACTGCAGAAAGAAAAACACGAACGCCCGAACGCGCGCACACACCCCCTCCGCGAAGGGTTTAGGGTTTAGGGTTTACGTGATAGTTATACAACACACCAACGCACGTCACACCTACGCACACGTTTACACGTACACTTAGTGAGAGAAACACAAAACAATAATACTCACGTTGTCCGTCTCGGCAGCCGTGTCAGAGTGTACGCCGGACGACGATGCAGAAGACGAGTGCCGTCCCAGCCCGCCGTTGAGAGTGGCGCAACCGTCGTGCACGCTTGTCTGCGGTCGACTCTGAGAACAGAATGGAAAAAAAAATTAGTAAAAAGGTCGTCGAAATCGTATAGGTTGTCAAACCGTGTTACAATAAAATATTATACTAGAGATACGCAACGAGGGTAGGGGAGGGAAGTAAGTATCATAATTCGCGGTTATATAATATGTGTTAGGCGTAGCCGCATCATCAATATACTCACGATACCAGCAAAGCTGTGGTACCTATATGTGTTTAATAAATTACAAATAATTCTGAAGAGGACGTCTCTGTACCCTTCACATTTTTTGCCTCCGTCTTAATATAGAGTCCGTAACATAGAACATGGACGTTCAGCAGTTCTCCTGTATCTTGGTTAATTTTAAATTTCAATATATTAACAAGAGTGAATTCCCCTATTATTGAACTCAGAGGTAACAATATTGTACGTGGTTTGTTGGAGGTTTTCGATATTTTAATTTTAAGGCAAGTTAAAATTGTGGAAAATAATACATTTAGAAAATTCTCATTTCTCGCTTTTAAATTAAAATATTGAAATAATATATCTTATAAGTTCCAACAAACCTCAGCAATGTAGCAATAACATTAATGTTTAATATTGTACGTTTACTCTCCCCTATTACCTGCAAACTTAATTGTATAACCCGCCTAATTAATCTTGGCACTCGGCAATTTTTAAGATTTAAAAATACAGTGGTCGGAAAATTTTATTATATTGAAAAAACATAGTTTTCGGACCACCGTTCTTTTTAAAATCATAACGGTGGCCAAATGCCAATAGATTAACTGGACGGGTTATAAGAATATTGTCCACTATAGGCCTTTATTGATACTTAAATTTAATGGCGGGTTATGCGCATTTTAAAACTGTAATATTTCAACTGAACAGTGAACACACATTTTCTGTTGCGCGTACATAATCTACTAAGATATTAAACAAATTATTCGCAGATACCCTCTCCATATTTATTAGTACGGTAATTAGGTACTTGGGGATATTTAAATTTGCAAAAAAAAAAACCCAACGTTTGATTTTGCATAATATTTTGCAAGATAATATTATAGTACGTTTATCATTATAGTTGTGTTGAACTATCTATCACGATTTAACAGCTTTTAATATAATTACTCATAATAGTCATACAACGCCAGGTTGTAAAGAGATTTTCTCTGACGTGAAACGCGGAAAACCCCGTAGTTATAGAATATAGGTACTTACTGGGATTTATATTGTTATTATTTTAAGCCGCTATTTTTCGTATTCCCGCAACAATGCCCGCGCTACAATAACTGACAATGTAAATGTTATTTTTCCGTAGACTTTCGTACAGTCAATCGGCCAATTACGCAACGTTTGTCGGGGTGAGAGTGTGAAACACATTTTAGCTCGTTTCGCGGCTTTCGTCGCTGGTCCGCATAATACATTATAATATTATTATATATTGTTATATACCGCACGATAACGCGGCGGTTAAGATTAAATCGCGTTCAATTATCACGGCACTCGAGAACGCGCGCGTCGACTTGCAGGAATTGTTTTTACCAATTATAAATGCCGACAGGCGACGGACGCGGGAGGGGTGTTTTAATCCGGACTTTATAAACACGCCCTTTCCGGGAACACCACCCCTGCCGAACGCCAATGTCGCGCCTACATTCATAATATACAGGGCGACCCACGAAGCGTGCTCACTATATCCACTTTTATCATAAGATAAGGTTAGAACAATGATTCTTTTTAATCCCGATTTTTGGAATTTTTGAAAATACAGAATAATAAATTGTTTTTCAATAATATATTTATCAGTTATATTTCATATGAAATATATACGCATTTTAATTTTAGTCAAGTACATATTATATTATACTCATACAATTTTTACGAATTTACTACCTATACAATTTTAGTAAACTAATATTAATATTAGATAATCTAATTTTTAAATCATTATAACCCCCACTTTATGCTCTACATCTGTTATATATTGGACTACTTATTCTTAATAGATAGGTAAATAATGATTAAAAGACTCAGAAACTAATGGTATTAATTTTGATTTTGAGGCATCAAGATTTTTAAAAACATCATCTGGTAAACGGTTTACATTTAAAAAAAAGGATGGTTTTTATTTAGTTATATGTCACAGTCTGTATGGCGAAACAAAAATAAGTGGTACTTTTGCGTATAGTTAAAAATTCCAAAATCTGAAAATAAATTCATTGCTTAAGGAAAAATTGGGGTTTGAGCAAATACTCGGTGACTCACTCTGTATAGCGCACGGTATAAACAAAATACACACACACGTATATTCGTCTATACAGGTGAAACTCAGTGTTGACGACGTGTATATATATATACGCATGTTTAAACGAAGTTACATTAATTAAAACTAAACAATTCAAACAGGCGCACCCAGACTTACACACGCATATGATGTACCTGGTGGTATAGTGCTCGTATACTGCAAAGTCTAACGATTAATGAACGGCATTTCGTAGGGTTCGCTCGCCACCGCCTCCACCCACTTCCACCCACCAGCCACATCACGGTTGTTGAACGCAACGGATTTCTTTGCGATATCTCGCTGGGCGTCGGTACGCCATCAAACCTCAGCCGAAATGCAATTCGCTTTGATACGACACGACCCTACGAGCTATCATATGATTTATGTTATAGTTAACACGGATCCCGACCGTGGAGGTTAAAAATCGTTTTTTTCTACTGTTCAGAAAGTCAGAGCCTTAAATGTTTCGTATAACAACATTGTGTGCGCCCGGCCTCGCTATTATTTGGCATAATTATATTTTCGTATGCGATTGCGTCACGTCGAGTTGACTTGGCGTGGCCTCGGGCAAAGCGGACGTAAAAATCGATAAGAAGATGATGTCTAGAGCACGCGTGCATTCTTTACAATATTTTTAATTATTTTTCTTTAAAATCAAAAGATAAAAAATCAATAATTAAAATGTCGTACGATTGAGCATGCGGTACAACCCAACTTGGTTAAGGTTTGACCGCAGTAAAAGATCTTGCTGTAATGTGTGATGACTTTAACCCTTTGCGTTGGAAACACTGAACTAATAATTTTTTACAATGTCCGTTGTGGGTGAAGATAGGAGGGGGAGACGGTATATCTCGGAGTTTTTTTCCCGTATAATATAATATAATTATGGTTCGTTATGTCCTTCAGCAGCGTTACAACTACACTTCATATACGCATTGTATTTTATGGTTATAAATATATTAAAATAACAAACGACGCGTTTGCTATAACGCATTATTATCGCGACAATAGTGCACGTGAGCTTTCGACAAACCATAAGACTTGGCATGGCAAGACATGGGATAAATTATTTAAAACCCGACATAACCGTGTTGTTATTGTATTATACAAATAGTTTTACGATTAATGTGCAGTATAGTTTACAAAATGTAGTCTACATCCTCATCGTGATATTGCAATTAACAATTTTAAATTCAAAGTCAAACCGATTACCTGCTATAGCATCAGCATATTTAAGAATAAACAATATTATATTATATTAGTATAGTCTTAGTAAAATAACTAACACCAACAATATTATATTCGTGTGGACGGAAATAGCGGTTTAGTGTTAATAGAATACAATTTAATAAATCAACATATCAAAAAAAAAAACATAACAATAATAAGTCTGACGGGGTTATAGGTGTTTTTAACGCGCGAATGCTCGACGCATATTGTTCGATAAATTATGTAAAACCATCGAAACGCTATTATTGTTCTAAACGCCCGTCACAATTATAATAAATAGATTTCCGACGAAATTCTATACACATATTATAATAAACACAACAAAAAACAACAACAATACATATGATAATACGCTTATAGCAGGGCGTGCATGCGTTACATACATCATCGATTCAACAGTGGGCTGGAGGTGCGTACAGACAAAATATAATGTAATATAAAAATAAAACGCGTTGCTATTATTGTGTAATAATATCGATCCGACGGAGCGAACCGACGATACAATTATTATATTATATTATCGTTCATAAATTATTTTGCGCGTTTATAATTCAACGTACTATCTCAACGGACCCGATGTCCGATCGCGGTCCCACGGTGAGGTCTTCACCGTGTATATAGTTCGTAACGACCTCCTGACAGCAAACATAAAATAATAATATATTATATTATGGTTTTCTTTTTTATCGTTTTCCTCTTAGATACTCGCCGTACTCGCCGGTCCGAGAATTATTACACGGACAATTTATTATTTACAGGGTGATTCGCCAAACACGGTCAGTCGTGGTCATCAACATTTTTTCATCTAATAATAAAGTTGTTCTAATTCTGGATTTTTGAAATTGTTTTTTATACATGAAACATATTTTGAAATCCTTAAAAAATGTTTTAAGTCTCGTAGCAGTACAATTTAATTTTATTCAAACGCAAACCACAATTTTGTACCTACTATAAATCTTTAAGCTGGTGATTTTTATTTTTTATATATTGATGCATCTAAATCGAATTTTGAACAATTTTGAAGCTATTACATTTTAAATAAGTACATAAGACAATATAATAATATGGCTTAAAAAATATGGGTGGTATAATAACGAATAAGTACTAGATTAAATATTACACATGGTATATTTTATATTATATGTAAAACCATTTAACTAATAACTACCATTATCCTTAATAGGTAGGCACATAAAAGTAAATTATAACACTGAAAATCAAAAATGTCTAAATCAAATTTCGATGTAACCGCATCAACATTTTCAAAAAAATCATGTTATTCATAATTCACAGTAGACAGAAATTGAGTACTTGTTTGAAAAAATCGAAGTTTGTACCACTCAAGTAAGGACTCTCAACAAATGGTATAAAAAATAAAACTTTTTGAAAATATGGTCTTTTTGCAGTTTGTTCAAAAGTTTCAAAACTGAAAATTTAATAAATAACGCTTTATAAAGTATAGAAGTGGTTACCATGCTCATTGGTGGATCACTCTGTATACACAATGCAGGTACACTGTGCACAGAGATTTTTGTCGAGTTCGATCTGATAACAATGCATCTTCCAAAAGATGATGTATAGGTACACATAATCATACTATAATAACTTAATATTATGTATCGTGTAATGGCGTATTATAACTTTTTGAGATTTATGATCGCAATAAAGTCCTGCAAACACAAATGACATCGCCAAATCGTCAAATCGATATAATATTATAGTACCGACAACACGCAAAACGAAATTGAACGATCGCGACAGACGACGTATAATACTCGGTTTAATATGGCGTATCATCGATATAGATAATTTATTTTCTCTTTATCATAATATCAATGATTATTGTCGTACCTATACGATGTTATTTTAATAATTATTGTGAACTGTCGCTAACCGTAAGAGGGGGGGGGGGGGTCGTCTGTAGATTATTTCTGGTTTGACTGCGGGCTATTTTACATTATCGTACGCCCAGTGCACGCCGCCGCCGTATTAAAACCCGAATACGACGAATTTGACGATGTTTTTGTTTTTGCTTTTTAGGGACGTGACCGTAGGCGGCGTAACCACAAAAGTTTAATATCTACAGAATATTGCAGCGAAACGTTATGCGAAAATAATTAAAACCAGGTCGGCCGCGTAATGATGCAAAATATAATATTATTATAATCCAGAAGGGTCCACTGTCGGATGGGCGAAAACGAAAACCGTCATAAGGTGATTGTTTTAAAGGTAAACAATTATATTCGGCAAAAGTATGTGTATATGTTGTACTTATTTGTGATCGTTGGAATAGCTTGAGTTAATTTCTTTTTTTTTTTTAATAACAGCGTATACATTTTTTATTTCATATTCTGAAACAGAATGTTTTTTCCTATAATTTTCATATGCAAAAATCGATTTTCAAACGAGAGGTCAGTAATATTTTATAACGTATAAGTTTAGACGAGCGGAATAATGAACTGACATTTTGCTTGATGCCGCCACTCTACTCCGCTCATCTGAACATTACATTTAATACTTTTAAGTTACAATACACTTACAAATAATGATTTACTCGTTGAAAATTCGATTTCTATGTGTTGTTGTCTTATTGAAATTGTCAGAAAAGCATCGCCTATATGGCTATATTGTATTGTATAAAGCCAAACGAATAAGACCGACTTCTTATTCTACCAGTTGCTATGGTTGCCAAACGGCCGTAATATTTTATACACAACAGGTACAACTACTGATACTTAGGCTTATTTGTGATGGCGCCTGTTGCAGTGGTACACTGTGTATAGTAATATTTCTATGGTTCGGATGCGGAAACGAAATCGTCAACGGGTTCATGTATATCATTATTTTATTATTATAAACACGAATACAAGTTTGAAACGAAAATACAATACATTATAGTACTTATAGTAGTATTAAGTATAATAACTTTGCGACTCGACAGTGAATTATTACGATTTTCACATCACCGCGCGGAGGGTAATATTTTTGCAGGAGGAGTAACGTGTAAACTAAGAGTCATCGTCAGTCAGACTATGTATAACTAGGTGTAGCTACACTTTAACGGGAAAAGGGTAATAACCAAAAAGGTATTTGTTTTGCGTCATTATTGCGCATTGTTTTATTCTGCTGCAGACGTCGCCGAGAGGACTTGGTTGCGGTATGGGTTTGCTGAGCCCTTTTTGTTTTCTGCCTTTTCAAATGTTTGATTTCGTCGAAACAATAAGAGTTGAGATTACCTTATACCAGCGGACCCCACACGCATTCGTACAAACCATATACACACACACACACACACACACACACACACACACACACATAAATTTATATATATAAGGCAGGTACGAGCGGCAGGACAATAAATAATAAAACAATTTACGAGGAGACCGTAAAGTATTTCCGTATATATTTAATATCATTGCGAGAGGCGTTCTCGAAAACTCGATCTTCTTTGAATGCACAGTCAAATGCGTGCTTAAAAGACATTTATATTAATAAAATAATATAATATTCAGCTTTTGTCTTTCTCCGAACTCACGAAGCCGATGATGGTGGTATTATTATATGGTATCATTGCGCACCGTCTCCAACCGCGATTGTTATATTGTTATCGATTGATGGGACAAAAAAAAACTAGAAACCGCTTATTTTTTTTTAATTTTCAAACTTTTATAATCTTCATATTATTAATATAATACCTAATTGTAATTATTGTAAACAGCTAAGGCATTATTATTTAATACCGCGTTATAATAATTGTGGTTAGTTATCGCGGTGTTTAACCACATCGTTTTTTCCTTAGACACAACACTGCACGAGACGCCGTCCATAACAGTATGCATATCATGATGTAAAGGTATAGTATTATACGCACCACGCACGTCCCACATTATGTACACGACGGAGCGCTCGTCCATATTATTATTTGTACGTCGCAAAGCCCGCGCGTCACAGTATAATGTATGGAAAGGACAAAGTCACGGCACGATGATGATGATGATAATAATAATAATAATAATAATAATAATAATAATAATATGTATACACTATACATGTTATCCGCGACGCGAAATCCCGACCATAAAATATACCATATACGTATACGCGTATTACAAGTAACGTTTTTCCTCCTCTCCGCGGACGGTGGCGAGTCTTGGGCGGGGACGGGGTGGAAGGGGATAGGGAAAAAAGATAAATGTGCGACGTCTGCAGTATATTACGCGTATACATTATAATATATAGAGCACGCGAAACGAGTTTAATGCCACGCTGCGGCTGTGTCTCTGACGCGGAGCTATTAAAGAGAATCGGTGTATATATATATGTAATATGTATACACTGCACCGCCATATAATAATATATAATATGTATAATAATAATAATGTATACTCGCGCTATCGTCGTGTAATAAAACTTCGAATAAGACTTTCCGTGTCCCGAAAGTCGCTGGTACACGACAACGTACAAATATATATATATATATATAATATATATGTTTGATGTCTTTGTATAACGCGACGTATACATAACACGATTGGATATAAATTATAAGCACATAATATAACACGCGACATAATATATTTCGGGCGTCTCGATATATCGATGTATCGAAAAAAACGCCTCTCGTCTAACTGCAGAGTCGTCGTAAACCGAGGAGATTTATATACTTCCAACGACAGTCGCTAGTAATATATGCATCACGTTCGTACATACAGAGTGCAGGGATGTGTGTGTGTGTGTGTGTGTGTAAAACTTACAAACCGAGAACGATTAATCCCGGTGACGCGCTTCTCGGAGACCTCAGCGCCCGACGTACAAGCGTGGTATACAACCATTTGTTAATCTATTCTGCTATACAACCGCGTATGGTATGCGCATAATCGGAAATTCGTTGTCATTACTAGAGCGGTTGATCTTATCATGCTCATTATACTTATAACAGAACTAGAGTTGCTCGGTTCGCTCGCAATTATTAATTCCATTAAGACAAGTTACCAAGCCTTTACAATCAAAACGATTCATCACAGGAATAGGCACTATTATAATGTCTGGAAATTTGAATTTAGTAAAAAAATCAATTAGGTACCAACTCTTGAACGATTAAAAAGTAATCTAAACAAAAATTATTTAAATTCAATGTATACCTAACACTAATCGACCCAAGATCATAATATCAGATAATAGATAATTATAATGATCAGATATTCTGTGAAATCTTACGAATATAATTTTCAGTACAATATTTTGGTCTTAATATTGTAATCAATTTTAATTTAAAAGTTATTAAACATACATTTTACAATTATGACAATTTAGACATTATCATTTTGTAGGGCCAGAGGAACTAAGACCTCTTGCTAGGATATGGTGGGGGGGTATTCCTCTCAATCCCCTCCTTTTTTCAACCTATGTTAATAAAAATGTATAAGATTTTTACGACTTTAATGTATTCAACATAATATAAGAAGTAACCTCGGCGGTTATTTTTATTTAAAATGTATAGGTATTATAAAGGAGTAGATGCAGCAGCGAGAATGAAATAATCATCATCCATCTACTTTAGTTATATGCTGGTTCTTGTTTTCAATCTTTATCAAACGCTCATAAAATAATTCTGATTGCGTTATTAGTTTAAAATTATATTAATTATAACATTGTTTATATTAAAAAACATAATATATATTTTATTTAAAGAATGAATTCAAATACGATTCTAAGTAGAATAACTAAATAATATTTCTTTAAAATAATAATGAAACCATTTGGAATCTGTTTGCGACCAATTTGATTTTGCAACAATGTATTGTTATTAATTAAGTTTATCGATATTCGATATCATCGATGCAAAGTATTCTTCCACCCGGTCAAACAATTTTAAAGCTACAATGCAAGACTTATAATATAATACATTTACAGACATGTATAATATTATTATTAAGTAGATATTATAGTTAGCTAACGAAATAGTTCTCCTACGATCGGGACAATTTTCAATATGAACATATGTACATAATAATATATATTATAATATAATTGACTATTGCATAATGTCACACCCTTCAAAGTCATTTACGTAACACTTTCGATGGAAACACGAAACAACATATTATAACGGTTCATCATTAATATACTCTAAAAACGTATATAAATACATTGTTTTAGCTTACGCTGTTGATGTTTATAGTATCGCACGTTGCAGGTAGCGCGTTTTAAATTACATAATATTCTAATATTTCCAAAACATAGTTATAAACCAAATAGTTACTGCAAAGCTCGTCTATATATATATAATACTATAATATACATATATATATATACGTACATATATACCTACCTACGTTGCAACGCTTTGATCATTGTAATTGGAAACTTAGGTAATTACGAAATAGACGACGTTGATTAATAATAATATGTATAGGTAGGTATATATAAATGACAGAAAATCGACTGCTGCAGTAAGTTTTCGTATGTAAATATAAAACGTAATAGGTACGGCGGGCGTTTGTAGTGTAAAGGCCTCCACCGCCGTTCGAGAATCCTGCAGACTGATGTGTACCCAAGTTTGTACATTTACGCCACGTCTAAAATTTATTAAATATCGATCTTTAGCTAGTAATCTTATATAACGATTCGGCGTTCGATATATGATATTTATAAATAGGTCAGGTTAGGTTATAAATATATATATATATAGTAGCGCGATTTGAATAAAGGTTCGAGCGTCGGATGTCGGTGAATAGGAATAATTATATTTCCTTTTTCGTTCACAGTACACAGGCGGGGCGGGGGCGTATATTATTCGCTTTAAAATACGCACGATATTTTAAAATTCGTCGAAAACGTGCGATTGTCAGTTGTAGTCGTCATCGCCGCCGACCGGGGAAACAATAACAAAAACTGCACGACCCGACGATAGGAGACGGCGAGCTCCGATATTGTTCGATTTCGTGCCCCTCGGAAAAGGGAAAGGACGATGACGCTTCCTGAATGTATAATATTATTATACACAACGCGATTAGTAAAGTTTATCCCGCCGCGATCGCTACTGCAGAAGCGCGTTTCGACGACTAATGGAATATGAAGCAATCAAAGTAATTATTATACGGACATCGTTCGAGTGATTTATATCTCTGGATTTATATTCCGATACACATAATTCGTCTTCTTCGACGCCTCCAAACGCGCTCTGTTCTCGAAAAGAAAATACCGTTTATTTATACGTGTCATCGCGTTTCATCCGCGACAGGCTATTCAATAATATTTCAAACAGTTGGTGAATATGGGCCCGAGTAATAAAACAGATTATGGGTGAAGTAATGCAGCCATTGAAATGACAATTTAAAGAATAATTTATTAGAAAAATGTAAAAACTTATGTCTGCAGACATATGGAGCATGACGTAATGTTGTGTATGGCAGCGAAACTTAGACGAGTAAACGACACCATAGTTGAGCGAAAGATATACAAGAAGCGTTTGAAATGTGATGTTACAGAATAGCATGTTAAGAACAATCTGTATAGAGAGAATAAAAAATGAAAAAGTTTTGAATAAAATATCGGCGAAAAGAACACTGTATTAAGGAGAAGTTAGATAAATAGACGAAATGAGTGGCTTGACAGTACAATCAGACGTGAATGATTGTGAAAATGTATTATATAGAAGTGAAGAACCACATATAAAAACCTAGGCTTGAGTAGTATATAAGACAGATCACCGAAAGATCGAAGGTGACAGGAGCGCCTCGTATTTACAACTGAAAAGAAAAGCTGAGGACAAAAATGAATGGGGAAAACCAGCAAACCGTTCTGAGGATTGATATCAAAAAATGTAATAATCAACCTGACTTTGTAATGTTAACTATATGACGATATATAGAGATATTGTATACAATCGATTGGACTGGGAATAAACACAAAGCAATGTGTATACAGGTTAAGTTAGTTAGGTTAAGTTAAGTTATTAAAATATTCCACTAAACCTGACACGGATTTTTATTGAACAATAATTTCCCGTGACCAAAAATGAAAAAGTGTAATGGCTTTTTTTAAAATTGACCAATAGACCATCCGATTGCCATCGCATGTCTACAACGACATCAGTCATTTATCGCACAAGTATTTTAGTCTGTTGGAATGTCACTTAAAAAGTGTTGCCAACGTTTCAGTATAGTGTGATGGAAACGCGCACCCGAACTGTACCGATAACAAAAAGTGTAACGTGCACACATTGTTGTACGTGAGATTAAACCAATCCATGTAAAAAAAAATCGTAAAATATATCATAAAATATCGTCGATGACACGCGGTCGATATATTTTACATTAAATGAGGTTATAAATCTTTCCGGAAAAAAACGTCGGGATAACCGGGACGATTGACAAAACTTTGACGTCGACGACGTGTGAACGTATGGGTGGGGTGAAGAATAGGGTGGACGCGTGGGTGAGATGAGAAATTCGTTAAGTGCGTTTCGGGAGCGTCGTGTGATATTCAATACTGCCGTTTGTAATTCGATATAATAATACGCACAAACACATAATATAATACGAGAGCGGCGGCGAGGACGAACAGTAGAAATAGGCCCCAAATATAATATAATATTATATTATATATTATATATCGGAGCCACGCAACGCTGTCGCCGGATAGCTCTCGCCGATGAGTCGTCTCGAGAGATGAGTGGCGCGTATATAACAGAGTAGGCGACGCTAATTGCACTGCTCGTTTTCCGACGAAAGGCTTCTTTTTCCAAAAGGGTTGGGAGGGGGGTGAGTGCTGGGTGATACGTGACGAGGTACACGTCGACACGCGGAAATATAATATAGCGTATATATGAATGTCGAGAGACGAAGATAGTGGGAGCGAAACAGGCAGAGAGACATAGAGGCAGAGTGACGGAGCAAAGGACCGTAACCGAAGCTAGTTAGTGTATTAAGTATATATAAAGTGAGAGCGAACCTTTACGTATATTGTACAGTGTACACTCGTCGGAGTTAACAAGACATCGTCGTCGTCATCATCATCGTCGTCGTCGTCGTCGTGTCGTGAAATTCCCTGCAAGAACACCGTTTGTTTGTACATCGATGAATCACGCGCGCGTTTGATTTGTATTTATTTTCGACGAACGTGCCGGCGTGTCGGCGTAAGTGAGAGCACTTCATTATAGTTTTTCGCTCATGACTCGCGCGTGACGAGGTGATTTTTTACGTCAATTTAAGGGCCGCTCAAGTCTTATACGCCTCGTGTGCATGTCGGTCGATTGTCGCGGTCCATAATTTGTGGTTAGACGTGTTTATGCGAATAGAAAACGTTTACGAATGAAGCAATCTCGTCTCATAGTATTTGAACGAAAAAATAACGATGCCTTAATAAATTATAAAACACAAAATGTACACGATACGTATTATACGAGTCTTAAACGAATTTTTTATTATTTTTTTTTTATCGAAATCGTATTTCTATAGTTATTATACTATACACAATATCCCGAAAGAATACTTTACGAGGTATACAAGTGTTTTAATGGCGAGAGAGGTGATGCAGATTGGCTACACCTGCTGCAAACCGGTGCTACAGCCGGTACAAGATAATTTGCCATTACTTTATCTCTCCAGTCAAACAGAATTTTAAAAATATGATGAAAGTATCTGTATAATATGTTTTGCCAGTAAAGGGACCATTTTGGTGATTGTAAATTCATGGCTGCACAGCTGTTTGCCAGTAAATGTAACGGATTTTTGATTTCTGAGCTATTTGTCTTTTATGTGGTTATTCTCCTATTATACCAGCTTTCCATTATTTAATATGTACTTTAAATAAAAAAAAATAATATTTTGTCTAAAAAATTAGTATCCAACCACAACGATGAGGCAAAAAAATAAACTAACGTTCTCCAATGTAGCCATATTAGCCACAGCCATTTAAATTTAAACGACATGACAAATTGCACTAATCCAAACTATAAACGACACCATTTGTATATAAGGGTTGTAGCGTCATCGCGCCCGACGCGTGGTCGAGATTTACGACCGATCGGGTATCGTGGGCTGCACTACCATTTTCGGTAATAATATATCATACAAAGTTAAGAAAAATGATACTGACTTGTTATATGATAATGGGTAAAAACTAAAAATATCCAGATTTATATAATATGCAAGAGTTGCCGAGTAGGAAAAAAAGGCGATACTATCGATTGATCAATTGGTGTACCTATATATAAACAAATATATAAAAACGCTGTTCAATCAGTACAGCTGTAATAATAATTAAACTCGGGAAACTAAACTAAAACCAACAGACATCGTATACAAACGTAAAATAAAGCCGTTAATCGATGAAAGTTTATTGGACTTTTTTTCCAAAGATATTTAATTTAGATATGCTGAAAAATTAAATGGTTATAATAAAAAGTAATAAAAAGGTACAGGCAATAAAAATTCTATGGTTTGCAGCTTGTGGTAAAAATACTAAAAGCAAAATATTCAAATGGAAATAATTATAATAATAATCGATTAATGTAAAGTTATTGATACAATTGCATGATATGAAACCAGCTAAATATATAATATTAATGAATTATAGTTTATTTTTTCAACTAAATTTCCATTTATATACTTTATATTGTACACAATAATTGTATTTTCACTAAAAGAGTATAAGTATACAATGCAATTTCATCGCAAAAAATAATAATAATTATGAAAGTTAATTTTAAATATCATAGCATAAAATTGCAAATTAGTTCCAGGCGACGGCGGAGGTAAAAAAATTAAAATACATCGGGTAATACGCGCTCGTGTTTGTATATCGTATGTTGATTTTACAATTTTTTCGATAAAGAAAATATAATCCCCGTCGAAATGGAAAAAAAAAAAAAAATAATAACGCAGCGATAATTAAAGCTCGCGTGTACCCCGGCTTGATGGGGGGTGCAGCTGGATACAGGACCTACCTATATATACTGTTGTATAGTTATATAGCACCACACGCAGTTCTTCTTAATCGAAACACGCTAGCTGCGTTGGCCGGACATGCGCACTGGATATTTAATCGGTCGTTACCGGGCCAAACGATTAAAAAACAAATAGTAACAATAATTATCGTAAAGATAAAAACGAAAATAAATATAATGTACACGATTGGCGCAATGTAGTTTTCAATTAATCTCTTGGCCGCCGATTGATGTTTTCCATGAAGTAAATTTACCTATAGTGACCAGTGATTTTTATACGTGGCATGCACCGCACATTTTATCTTATATTTTAATAAAATATATTTATGATTTATCATAGATATGACTTACACAATGGTAACGCCACGGCAATAACATTCGACAGTATTATATCGTATTGTTTGCCGACGTCCGTTTGAACTCTAAAGTCTAAATCGTACGTTTGTACGATATAATAAATAAGTAGGCCATAGTATTTTATAATAAACATAATATAAAAATATGATTAGTAAACACTTCGTTAAATCAGCAGCTGAATTCAATACAAAAGAAAAAACAAACCTGACCTCTTAAATAATATAAATGCAATATTAAATGCATAATTTAAACTATAACCTCTTGTATCGACCGGGTGACTGGAGGTTAGCGATCCGATACACATCAACAAGGTGATGCGCCAATCACGCTCACTCCCATTTTATTATCATATATAGTGATTCATTTACTCGAATTCTGATTCGTACTAGAAGACCATATTTTCAAAAACTTAGATTTGTATACCATTAAGGAGGATATTGTATGCATCTGAATCGAAATTTAAGTAAATAGTTTCCTAGTTGATAAACTTTATATGTACGTAGGTACCTACTGAAGATATGTATTGAAGTTAACATACAATTAAGTCAGATAATGTGCTTATTATACTGGGACAATTTTAGCAATTTAAATTAATTAGGTACTAAAATTTTCGAATCCCCAAAGCCCCTATATCTTTAAACCTATTACCATTGATTATTATACTCCGTACATTAAGTTTAATTATTCAGAAGCAACTTATTCAAATTTCGATTTGTATACACCAACAAACAAATATAATATAATCTCCTTACCAATATTGGTACAATAAAATATAGGGGGAGGGCGACTCACATTTGAAAAATATAAATTTTTATCGAAACGTTAAACGATTTAAACATTTTAAATCTTATGAAAAAACTTGGTATTTGAAAATATGATCTAATTAAAAGTTCCAATAAATTCATTGTTTGAAGAAAAAATGGTGGTAAAGCGTTCTCGTTACTAGAATTACTCTGTATATAGAATGCATCTAGGTAGCACGATATATATATATATTATTATTCAGGGAATCAGGACTGTTTGACGTACGCAGCTCTTGCAGTTTAAGAAAATGGCGTGTTCTTTGGTATGCGTGTGATCGATATGCGACAGCAATTAAAACTGGCGCTCGAACAATACTTCAATTTAGTTTAACAGAAACCATTTACACTGCGGATTGATTGAAAATACCTACAAAATATTGATTTATTTGGAAAAAAATAAAGTTTAAATAACAAAAATATATACACACACGATATTTTGGGCAAATGTAAAATTGATATTGTAAACAAAGAATGGACGAAATCTGATAATACAAATAATACAGCAGCTGTATAGCTTAGATAGGTGTTACGTGGATACAACACATTTTGGTCACAAGAGCGAAACAAATTTAATTCGTTTAACAGCGTCTATATATAGGCTATATGTACCTACGTATTATTATTATTATTAATATAATATTATAGTCGGAAGTTCGGAAAATGTGTTAAACCTTTTCGTATTCTAAAACGGTTTTATCAGAAATTACGTGCTTTAAATTCCTGTCGTGCAGGGCCGAGCTATTCGGGAAACGAAAAGATATTTATCTCGGAATAACGAATACTGGTTGTACGGGTACGGGGTGGAGAGCTGGGACGAGATAGGGTCGTCCGGCGTATACTATTATCATTATCGTTGCCGACTTTACCTTATATTATTTTTTTTTTTTTTACATTTTACCCGTTTACGCGTACCGCGCGGGTGTTAAATCCCAATGCATAATACATTACTTTTTTATAGTCCCGTAAACAAATTTCGAACACCGCAACACAGAGGTTCAATTTAGAAAGAAAAAAACTCCCGTTCGATACACGGGAAACAGGTATTATGTTATAAATTGCACGTATACCTATTGCACTATTACGCGGACTGCAACACATCAAGCGTCTAGTTTGCGAAATATTGATTTCCTGGTTGGGTATGAGTGAGGGAAAAATCTCGAATTAATCGAATTTGCTGGTAATTTTCTAGAACAAAAGGGCTTGTTGGAAAAAAAATCATATATTTCGGTGAGTCGAAGGGATAACAAATAATAATACCCAACGTTTAATAATACGACGAGTAACGAGCGACTTCAACGCATTCGTATCAAATTTGTTTCATAATTATTAAGATTTGTATTCACCTAATTTGTCCAGGAGTGTGACATCATCGTTATGCAGCACGCTTTTTTAGTTTTTAAGTAGTTGAACTTTATGAGGGCAGTAATTACTACCTAGTCAATATCTCATACATTTTAAAACTATATATAAATAATTATTAGAACTATTAACCACAGTACACGCATATCACAAACTCAAAAACTGCTGTAGTTCAAATTTTGATTAATATAATAAATCAATAGAGAAAAAAAGTCAACTGTAAAAGCTAACGAGTAAAAATCGTGGTAAAGAATATTATGTTTCTCATTACGTCTCTTAAATGGCATAAGAAAATTTAATTATTTTAAAATATGTTTTTCAATTATATTTACAAATTCCTAAAACCCGAGTCTGAATAATATCATTATTAAGGATCCCGGTGCCAGTTTTTCAAATTTTCCACAATTCTATAAAATTTGAAAATTAAATTTTATATTTTAGTTGCCATCTCAATTATAAGACTTTTTCACTAATCTACTAACCGAAACCTATTTAGGGGGGGGGGGGGTTGGATTGATAGGGAGTATTATATCAAAAAAAAATTGCTTTACGGGAATAACTCTCAAGCTTTGTAGAATCGTCGGATTTTAATGACTATTTTTTTATCTGAAAGAAGAAGACTTCCTACAGCCCGCATCGATCTCTGATTTTGTATTTTATTTCAAATAACTGAAAAAATGCTTTTTATCTCGTATTTTTTTCGACATATTATAAAGTTTGAGAATAAAATATTGAAAAACAGAGATCGATGCGGGCTGTAAAGTATTTCCTTCTAGCAATTAAAAAAAAAAAATATGAAATTTAGTTGATTCTACAAGGCGGTATCGTTATTCCCGCAGAGTGTATTTTTGAGGACAAAATTGCATCGGCACCGGGTGCCTTAAAGGAAATTATGGGATGAAGCAAGCCAGGTGAAGCGTATGGTATATACTATTATAAATGAGAATCGCAGTTTTTTTTCACGACAAAAACGACGACGATTCATTCCGTATAATATGGAATAGATGAGCGTGCTATGATGCATTACTTATGTTATGTAGAAAATATAAATGAATTTTCATCATCCATTCGTATTATTATTGTTGTTGTTGTTGTTTTTAAAAGAAGAGAATAACAGTACTTGTAACAGTTGCGTCGTACATTCAATATTGCATGGTAGGTACCAGTAGCCACTTTTACCGTCGTACGTATGCGACCTTACCTGCTTTTATTTCAAAATGTTTTTAGCTATTTGAATACTAAATGAAGATTATAAATGATTCTATGTGTTTAAAATATTTACATAAATTAGACGTATTAATTTCGTGTAGTCTCAGATTTTGAGTCACGTGAATGAAAATACATTTCAAGTTTATAAACTGGCCTAAAGATGAGTTTGAAAACTAATAACCAATTTGCCTCTTCCATACAGAAATAACTATTAAAATATTGATCAAAAAACGGTAAAAAATATTTAAAAAAAATTTAATATGGTAAAAAAAAGGTAGTGTCTAGGGAATAAACACCAATTAATTTATACGTTCAATAAAGATACGCATCGCATTAATTACAATTTTGCACTTTCGAAATTCCGAAATAAATAAACCGACGGAATTCGAATAGTTTGTCGAGTCCGTGTAATAATCAATTTATCATAAGCGTACGTCGACAGCTGAACGTTTGAAAATTATATATTTTGATTAAATGTAACGCGGCGTTCCGTATAGTCAATTTAACACCACAATTAGAGCTCTCAAGGAAATAATAATAAATGGGATTGCAAACGGACAATTATTTCAATCAGTGTACCAATATTTTGTCAATCATACCGATGGAGCTGATAACGCGATAAGACTTCTGAGAACTGATTTGAATTCGTTAATATGTCTTCTTGAGAACGACCAAGAAACTTTTTTAAAATTGTTTTGTTTTCCTAAACTCCTAAGCATTTTGTTTTAATACTGTAAATTTGCAAAATTTGAAATGTTGATTATTTGAAAATTAAATTAAGTATCCAAAAATGTGACCATATCACAAGTAGACATATAACGAATTCTAACCAGTTTCCAGGTCCGTCGGAAGGATTGACAAAAAATACATACAAATAAGCATATTAGATTGTTTACCGCTCACACGCGCAACTGCGTGGCTGTGACTTGTACGTGCCCTTTGCTATTTTATTTACCCATAGTTACAGACACACTGCACTAATGATCACTTACAACGCACATATTTATGCATGCATAAAATTTTGAAATGGCCTATTTTTAATTCTTTAAAAATTGTTCGTTTGCAATCCCCTTAACAATATACTGTATCTACTCGATGTTAAAAAAAACCACTTAATATAATATTACCGTATAAGTGCACCGCTGATAGGTTTAGACTCGTGCGATATGGGATGTTAGTGGGGCACAAATAGGCCAAATCCCGGGATGACAAAATATCAAAATTTAATTAATTTAAGCAATATATGTTGTTAAAAAAGATAATACTGAACACGGCCTCGGGCCTGTAACGTAAGTGCAGTGTCTGTGTTTAATTCAACGTTAAGTTTAAAACAAGGCATGCGTTATTGTCTCCGCGTATCACAAACCTAGCCTCTGTGGTTTTCGACGAAACAGAACCAAATTTACGTTGTCAGCTTTAATATCGGGGTGAATTGACCTGTTATCAATCTCAAACGTAAGAACATCATCTGTGTTCGGTCGAGTTGTTGCGGCATTTCATTTTTATGTGAGTCAGGGAGTATTTTTAAACTGTAACATTTTTTTAAACCTCAAAAAAAAGCATACAAATTAAAATATCGTAAAAACTACTAGCATTAAAATGTAAAGATAACGTTTCTTACATTTAGATTTTATAGTAAGTAAATTCACTAAAATAATATTAAGGTCAGCAGCCCAAAATTGGATTTGCCAAACGCAAATTCGATACGCTGTACCTACGTTTGTAAGACGAAGACGTGTGAGGTGTGAGAGGCATGATAGTGCCCCATTGAGAGCACCGGTACAAAACTAGCAGCAGTGCAGGTCGACGATAGGTGATCTAATGTCACAAACACTTCCGTTGTCGAAAATTCTATTACGCTAAAAATCGATGAAATAACACAAACGAAATGTATATAAAAGTGTAAATCTTACGATGCCAAAAAATCGTTTATTTCCCAATCCAAAAAGAACCGGACAACTAAAACGACAATTTTGACTACTCGGTAATAAGAAAAAAAATCCATTATCGTTTACTCGCATATATATGTATATACTGTAAACGGATCGATACACATTCACACATTACAATACACACACACACATAACAATACACATAAATGTTGGTGTATTGAGCTGTATACTATATAGAAATAGATAACTTCTCTTTTTATATTTTGTCTCCCTATCAAATTTTCGACACAGATATATACACAGATACATATAATATAATATAATATAAAACTGTGATTGTTACTCTTTGAAATCGAGAAAAATAAAACCGAACGCCGCCGAATGTCCTACGCGTCCGCAGCAGAATCCGGAACAAACACCATCAAAGTCGTTTTTCTCGACAGTCTCGGCAATACATAAACGGCTATACGAGTTGCCGCCCACCGTCCCCTAAGGGCGTTATAATTATCATACGCATATAACTATAACGACGGCGGTGACTATAATACGACTTCCGAGTAGGACAATCGCTCTCTGACCCGATCGCCGCTGCCGCCGGGCACTGCAGCCCTCCGGAGCCATACATCGGACCCATTAAAACCAGCTCGTTTACGCGTCGCCGATTTATGCGTCTCGTCCTCCGATATTATTGCTCGTATATTGTACGTATATTATATCACGCCGTACACAGCACACATCGGTGGTGAAATATATTCGAAAAATATGAAATAAACTAAAAATACCTAAAACTGGTGCGTATATGTATAGTTAACATGTCATTGCGAGTAGTGTTGTGCAAAGGTACATTTTTAAAGTTCTAGATAAAGATAAGATATAAATATATAATATTAGTAAAATTATCTACATACAGTTTTTAATAAAAATATATACATTACAATTTAACAGCGAGATTTTTATATAATGATCAATATCTAAAAATAAAATAATCTTTATTTTAAAAATTATATTTTCCAGTACACTCGTCTGGGATTCATGAAAATATTTACGAAAAATATTATTTACTTCAGCGACATGCGTACATAAACCGCATGTTGCCATCGAAGAACTGGGCGGCCAATTAAACGTTACACTTGCTTTTATGCAGTTATATCTTGAATTCGTGCGTGCATATCGCATTGATTTATGTAGTTTGTTAATAAACCTGAAGTTGACACTTTCCATTCTTAGGTCAGTACTATATTTTATAATTTATGAACAATAATATTATAATAATTAAATGGCTGATGTTTAATATTGATAAATTTGAAGAGGCATTACATATTATTTTAGTTACATTACCTATAGAGTATGTGCCTTTTATTGCAAAAAATATTTTACAGAATGACGTTTAAAATGGAGACTATGAAAACATTTAAATACCTAACTACCTACCGTTTTGAGTTGATTTTTATTTTGAATTGATGCTTAAAAAAAATAAATAATACTCAGAGTTATAAACGCAGCTGTTGGCGTTTAGTCGGAACGACGGTTTTCGAAAATATCGATTTGAAAAAACATTATGGACACCCTATACAGGGACCATAGTAGGTAATTTGTGTGAAGAGTCACGCTCTGCAGTCATTCACGAGGATTTTTCCTATTTCGACAATCGTAGGTACGAATTGACTACGTGATAATTCCGAGAATTCTCGACGTACCTTAAAAATTTGATTCCCCTTTGTCGTACAAATACACAAACTATATTAGTAAAGTCTTAGAATTTTTAACCGCATTCTAATGTTTTGCCTGGTGCAATATAAAGTTTTTCGGATCTGTACACATGGATCATAATTAATTCCTCTTTATCAGACACCCTTGAAATACGCGATCGGCTTGGGTTTAAATTATTTAAAAGACTGCGTACGAAATTTGATAACTAAAAAAAAACTTTGGTAAACTTTTTATCCAACTTCCCCGTAGTTAGTAGGCTGACATTTGGGAATCAAATATATATCATAATATATATACTGGAAATCTATTCATAAGTCACCTAAATAAACTCGGTAGTCAATTAATAGATACCTACACACAGTAAGTCTTGGAAATCAATTCACCCACACCGATTTAAAATTTTTGACGAGAATTGTGACCTTACCCCATGTATATTATGTAATATTTTTCACAGATAGATGTGTCTTACTCTTTTTATTAATAAATAGATATTATGTAACTATAAATTTGTATATATAATTGAGGCCATACCTCAAATTTTTCAACCAACATTATGGACCACCTGAGGCTTGGGCCCTCTAAAACAACAATAATTTGAACTAGTTGTGCCTATGGTACAATTGTCGGTATACGATTCGTCGTCACCGTCATGAATACAGTAATATATTATTATAAGACTGAGTATCGCGTCAACGGAATTCTCATTAGTCATCACAAATAATCATATAAAATCAAAACCATATATTAAGCTAAACGCGAACCGTGTACCTATATAAAATAAAATGCGGACATATGGGAACATTACGCCTGCACCGTCTATAATATTATACTAATCATCGTTTCTCGTACACATATTTATGATGATGACGGCGACAAACATATATGAGGTATTTGGTAATATACACGAGTGAGTATCTATAATGTATTGGTATATAACGGTCGAACGGCAGAGTGCCTCGGGTCATTTTTTACGTACAGTACCGGCCCCTGTTGAACCAATGTGCCATAGCGGCGGTTCACTTTGAACCAACCGGACGACCTTTGGGACCTTTGACTACACGAATCCGCGTCGGCACGCATTTCGATGTACATACCTACGGGGTGACGAGATAGGTTTTTGATAATATTCCACAACAGTATAATATTATATTGAAATCGTATAATACAAAAAAAAAAAAAAAACAAGAAACGAATTTATACATCCCTACAGCGACTGGGATCAGCAATACGAAAGTAATATGTATCAACTATATATAAATCAATTTAAAAAAGCTACCACTTGTCGACAGGCGGACGAAAAATAACACCAAGAATTCAAAATGACGAAGGTATATATAACCAAATTTTACGCACGCGGTATAAATATAACACGTTTAGACACGATCTTGTCAGGCGAGCACGACGGCGCTGCACGTTATACACCACGGCCTTTATTGTATAGGTATGAGGATGATACTACAACCGCGGTTGTGGTAAGTACCTAAAACTATATATATATATATATATATAATATATTATATTATATCGCGTATCACCACTGTCAATCGGCACATAATAATAATAATAATAATATAATATAATAAAGGTACCTACGTGCGTATTCCGTTCTTGGGATTTAAATGGACGGCCCGGTAGACCGAACGCGCATGAATAAATGTGCTATAGACATCATACATGTACGTGCGAACACGGATAGTAAATAAATAAATTAATAAATAAATACGGTTTGTGAGGAACACGAGACGGAATATCGAATTAACACCACGTCCGCCAGCTATTTTAATTGCATTAAACGCGACGACGACAACAGCCGGCGCACTAGTTCAAATTTATATTATGGATATTATAGAGACTGCAGACAGCGCTACGAGCCCACCGGCCACCGGTATGGCTACCGCCGACAAATTTTTCATTTTTTTTTTTTATTAATATTACCTATTTTATTAAATAAACTGAGAGCTTCGGTCGACCGGAAAAATTGATGAAAAGTATTTATTTTTTATTTCATTTAAAGACGTCCTGCAGACAAAAGGCCTTGTACGACTCGTCGGTCCGTTCGAACAACAATTCCGCACACACTAAATGTTATATATATATATATATAGATATTCTTGACTCTTGTCGGCACGTACGACTCTCGTTCGCGGAGGGGAAGTAAAGAAGAAAAATAACGTCAGCAAATACTTCTGAATCGTATTACTATATACCGTACGACGGAGGGATGAATAAAAAAAAACGAAAATAATAACAATAGTAATAAATACACGACGAACACTTTTACACACGCGCAAGCTCATATTCGAGTATACCGATCGGCCGACGGATAACCGCTTTCTGGGACGACAGGTGGAGTGTAAATAGTATATAAATTGTGTGCACATAATATTATATTATACCTATGCCTTACTCGGCAAAGGGTCGAGAGGCCACTAAACAATTATTGACCAAATACGTAAAAATTACGAAAATTTGCAAATTATTTTGATTTAGAAATTCATGAAAAATTTTCTTTTTTTATCTCATTTTATTTTTTGGTTAAAATAACGTGAAATTTTAATGAAAGGCACCTGATATAATGTTACAATAGCAGTTGAAAAATATTAAAATAAGCACAATTTGTTTTTATAAGCATTTAAAGTTCGAATTTTGACAAAATTTAAAATTTAATAATTATTTAGTAGTTGAAA
The DNA here is from genome assembly GCF_019925205.1 of Metopolophium dirhodum. Taxonomy (NCBI): domain Eukaryota; kingdom Metazoa; phylum Arthropoda; class Insecta; order Hemiptera; family Aphididae; genus Metopolophium; species Metopolophium dirhodum. Next base: position 27,292,029 of record NC_083568.1, read on the forward strand.
ATTTATAAAATGTTCGACTTTTATAGCTAAGGATTGAAAATTTAAAACAAGGTTCCACGTAAATAGGTTATATATAAATATTACTTTATTCACACAATAATATCATCAATTATACTTGGTAATATCCTAGGCTAACTGACCGTTCTCGCTCAGAATCGTTTTTCTTATACATTGATATTATATCATTGAATTCAAATTTAACACCATCCATTACAGTGACCCACTTGTAACCTACTGTACAGCAGAGCGACATCCACTAACCCACCTTTTTTATTAATTTTCCTCTTTTTAAAAAATAGAATTTTAAGCTCATTTTAAAAAATGATAAGGACTATATTTACAAATATACATGATAGTCCTTGATAAAAAAATTCTAATATAGGTTTAAAAGATATATGAATTTATGAAGACTGAAAATTTGAAAAACTATATCTAGTAATAATTTATTATTAATTAATATAAATGTATTTGTAAAAATTGTCAACGTCCTGTCCAACTGTCTAATATTTTATATTATCCATGTATAAATGTATTATAAGTCCAAGACTAAATATATCTTTTTTATAATTCATATATTAAGGACTACTATTCATATTAGTGAGTAAAGTTTAATAACTCAGAAACTGATCGTACACTGTACACACTGTACCTACGAATTTCGATTTAAATGCGCCAAATTTTTTTTTTATTTCATTTATCCAAGCGAAATTATTATTTATGAAAATATATGAGATGAAAATCGGGATAAAAATAGTAGATATAGCGTTGGTTTTTTTTTTATAATAATATGTGGGTACCTCACTTTGACAACCGTATATCGGTTTTTATCGCGTTTAATTGAATTTCCATAAATGTGTATACAAAATAATAATATATTTAATATGCGATTACACCGGACGTATAATCATAAATCGAGACTGTAAATCCTATATAATATACTATCGTACCGTAAACCAGAAAATAAACATTACATTTATACGAGAGCCCATGGTGTATATTGTGTTTCGTTTCAATTAAAACCCTTCCCACGCAATATAAAACAACGCGGGAGTCGGGGCGGTTTTTATTTTCAATTATTTATTCGCAGTCTGTTACAACAATAATATCCTCCACACAGTGTTGGATAGTCCACGGCACGTAACTTATGCTTTTTTTTATAATATATATTGTAATCTTTGGTAGTTTTTTACACGTAATTTTGAGGAATGCGAAGAAAGCGGCCGTTGGTATAAATGTGACATATTATATTATTATAAATTGTAGTATATACCAGTTTTGCAGTGACACGTGGGCTAGCTATCCGTTTATATTAATATATTAAAGTGTTGTGGTTCGGACTTTCGGAGGAATAGAAGAATATAATATAATAATTTTTACTAACAAGTAACGTTTTAAGGGAAGGATTTTAGATGCTGCAATACATTATAGCAAACGAATGAACTGCGTATCGGTTTCGTTTTAGGCGTCCCTGAGGATTACCGCAGCTGCCCGTAATGGTTAATATTCGCTGGGTCGAGCATAAAAGAGGATTTCGGTGATTGTGTTCGGTTTTCTATTTATGCTAAGTCCTCCAGACAAATTATTTCAGATTCGTCCGAATACACTTTGCTTGTAAATTATAACGTATATTATGATATGGTTCATAATTAAATAATATCTTAATATATTAACACGTGTTTACGGATTCCTTGCAATATAATATGTACTATGTATACTATACAAATGTAATTATATAAATATGACCAAAAATTATATTGCCTGAAAAAAATTAATGATATCATTTTATTATATTTTTTCCCTGAGCCGTTTAGGAAAATAAATGTTTGACCGTTACTGACGAGTGACGTCTGATCGGTTGACTACCACTACCCATACTGAAGGGAAAACCGAATCGATTCATACTACCCACGCCCAATAAATCACATAAAACTGAATTTTCGATGATAATTAAATGCAAATACGCATAATTATTATTATTATTGTTATATATAAACACAATCTCACGCTTCAGCAGTTTTCAAAACTCTCCTAAAATTCATTAATCGTATATTTTATATCGATGAGTAGAAAAAACCATGTAAATTGGGTAGAACATATGATTTTCTCATGTAGGTACGAAATATAATAATTAGAGAGGAATAAATAAATGCAACGTATACAAATTACACCAATTAACTTTATTCTCGCCACAGGAAATAAAAAAAATCGGGCAGTCTTTTAATTAAAAAATACCTAATATAATATATATCTGACAATTATAAAACGACCGCAATAGCTGAATTATTAATTTTAAATTTTAAAATATATAAACATAAAAATACAATTATAATTGTCGGACATCTGGACTAGACCCTTTTGTAAATAATTGTATTGGCAATCGTAGTTCTTACGTTTTATTACAGATAATATATTATCAGCGTATAAAAAAACGATGTAGGTATATGTTTATGATAGAGGCTGGGTATTGTAGTCCGAAACGTTATTAATAGTCATCGCAAAATAATAAATTCATTTTTTTTTTGTTTTTTAAACCACCCAAATTGCGAGTAAGGCAGGCAGCAGTCTGTGAATGCATCCGAAAAATTACTGAATAATTTACTTTGAGCACAAGAAAATAATAAAATGCCTACCTACCTATTTTCAAAAATTGTAATGCAATTTTCCACGTCTACCAGAACATGCAAATAGAACAACTGATTACCAAGTTCCGATTGAAAACGTTTTAATAGATTTGCAGTAGATATTTACTAGATACGAATCACCTAGGAACGTGCGCGACCCTTCGGGCAAAAACAATTAAAATACAAAAACACCCGCATAATTGTAAGCAATCTTTAATTTCAATGTTTTTTATACTTATGGGTACCTATAACGATGTTATTATATTATAACGATGCGTTTTCCGCTACAGAGTAGGCACAAAGTTTATAATATTACGCTTCCGGACCGAATCTAATATAATGAGTTTCCAAGACTATAATAATAATAATAACAATAATAATATCAAATATATGCGCCTTCGAAATATTGTCGTACAGTTACGAGTCTCGGCGGGCTCGACGATTACCCGAAGGGCTAATATTTTATTTAACATATTGTGCACAACAACGTCGTGTGGCATCCACGTCCGCTAAAATTTGAATTCTCATTGTTCACGAGCGTAGGTTTTTGAATTATGTTATGAATAATGTGCACGCGGTATAAACACAAACACAAACGACGCGTGTGCGGTGTACAATATACATAATATCATAATCACTAAACTCTCTTATCGTATCAGACATTATTGTAATAGGTGGTGTGTGCATAGTATACGCTAAGAGTATTATATGCACGTACCGTGGTAAATATTTAACACTGGTCCACCGTACGTGTGTGTATTTTAATATACGGCGAGAGTGAAAGTGAGGGCAGCGCAGGGGGGGGGGAGCGAACATCTGAGGATAATATCTCCGAATGTACATTATTTACGGCACATATTATAAGATAATATTGCACACTATCGCGTGTAACGTACGATGTACAGGTTAGGTTGGGTAGGATATATTTTATACTGCAGGATGCAAAATTAAAACCGTAATAACGGTACATCTGTGAGGGTCTAGCGAGACTTAATATCTTACTGTCTCACTCGAGATCTTAAAACTATTATTGTCAGTCGTTCGGACTCGTTCCTACACATGATTTTTCCGAGTAGTAAAAACAAATCTGTCAAACAATGCATTAAACCAGTATCCTGTAAGTATAATTGTTGTTAAATTTTAACCCAAATCATTAATGTCAGCATTTAGTTGAATACAATTTTAAAATTTCATAATAATATAATATAAGTAAATCCAGTTGTTGCATAGAAGTTTTAAGAATTATTGACATTCTTAATGTCTCATAAGTGTCTGTGGTTGATTCAAAATTATTTAACATATGAATTTGGGCTCATGAATTTAATGAATGATGAATTTATCCAACAAATTATTCGATATTCTCTCGACTAGAAAAAAATCATAGCATTTTACAGTTGGAGATAGATATAGATCCGACATTTTCTAATTGTTTATTACATTTTGTATTCTACACTACATAATATGTTGCCATTAACATGGCCGAATTTCTAGTAGTTTTTTATTAATAACGATGTAAAATAAGCAAATTTAAATCAATTTTACTATTTAATAATGTATAGAATTTTTTTTTGTTTCACAATGCGTTTGAAAGCGCTGATCAAAAAAAAAAAGTTAATCTATTACTACATAATATTTTTTTTAGGAAAACTATAAAATAAAAACGTGTCAATTTCGAACCACGCCAAGACTGAATATGAGTCATGTATAAGTAAACTAACGTCACAATAACATACGTTTGAAGCCGGATATGCCAAGCAATTCGAATATCCCATGGGTACACCATTGGGCAAGGAGGCATATCTTTGCTGTATAACTACTCATATTATACGTGCGACATTCACGGATGTTCGACCGATGAACATGACCGGTGAACCACCGACCGGGTTAACAAACCCGACGTCACCGATGAAGCCGCACTCGGACGTAATCAAACACAACGACTACGCGATGACAAAATCGTATTCGTAAAAATCACAAGTACTTACTCCACAACGTAACCCCGTTGACCGAATATATACCATTTTTAAATATAATATAATTAATAATCAACGGTCGCGCTGCAACAAAAGCACAAGGCTATCACGAATTACAAGCCAAACCTAGCTCAGCCTCTCGCCACCACTGCCACCATATCGAAGACAAATACACTTTCGGATATCAATAATTGTTAAAAATTTGATAACACCACTATAGACGTATCCTCGTGGATATCGCACTGTACGCGTCATTGCAACGAGGGCGTACATAAGGAAGGGGATTGTTGGGGGTCACACCCCCTCATGAACTTTTGAGTTATTTGTTATAATCCTCTAAAATCCCCCTAGTCGTGGCTAACAAGCAATTCAATAACGATACCGGTTTGCCACTACACTTGGATCAAAGACCAATTTGAAAAATTGCATCAAAGACTCAAGTCAACTAGCTAGCTTTACGCCACTACAAAAAGTGAAAAAACGACAAACACCAAATTAAAATCATATCCTAGAGTGTCCTTCATCATCATCATACAACATTAACTTGATCTGTATAATTATGTACATTCACATTTATAATATTTATCATATTTAATAATAACAATATTTTTTTTCCATTTTAAATTAATTCATTTAAAATACATAGGGAAAACATGAACATAGTATGTTGAAACAATCAAATTAATAAATGAATAAAAGTTATTATAATATGAACTTTTATTTTGTTTTTAATATTACATTATTGTTCTAAAAAAATAACGAATAATAAGTACTTTCTTATTCCAAAGTCTTATACATTACAATTGTAACAATATTAAAAACAAAATATTAAATTTCCTTTTATACAAACTTAAAACAAAAACAAATTATATTTAAACCTTTTTAAAGAACAGTATAGATAGTAAGACAAAAAAAAAGTTATTTTATTTAACACTTGAAATATAACAAATTGTTTTTCATTTTTAGGAAATAGTTTAACTTAAGGGGATTCGATACCGTGATTTTCTGTTTTTGTCTAACACACGCGCGACATAGTATTTTAGACGTGTTTTTTGCCAAATATTCCAATTGATCTATTGAAGCGATAAGAATTCTGAAAACAGACTTGAATTCATCGTCAAGTCTACTTGAAATCGACTTTCCCACATTTTTGAAATTTTCCTCCCCCAAATTCCAGAAAATGTCATATTAAAAAAGAGTATTTAAACATTTTGTATTTCAATTTTTGGAGAAGCTAAAATCAAAAAATCAAAATTGTGGGAAAGTCGATTTCAAGTAGACTTTACGACGATTTAAAATCTGTTTTCAGAATTCTTATCACTTTATTAGATCAATTGATATGTTTGGCATAGAATTCGTCAAAAATCCTATGTCGCGCGTTACGGGCATACTTCTTTCAAGAAGTACAGTGAACTGATCGTTTCTACATCCTTCATTTACGACTTGGTGTTTTATTTTTTCTTATAATTATTATATAAATCGATAAAATATAACCCTGGTGGAATAAAATATTTGTGGCTATAATATAATGAAATCATCAGGTCAGCGTTACCACACCACAATTAAAAACACAAAATATCTCTATTGTTACATCTAACCCTCGACCGAAGAGATACAATATTATAATATAAACGTGTCGTCTACGAGGTTTTAGGCCTGCAGGGTCAGGAGATTTGTGCGGTGAGGGATCGGTGTCCGAATGTTGTATAACATGTGCGCGTGTACCAATGCAAGCCATTAAACGGCGCGGCTGTTTCTGAGGGGTCGTGGAGGGGTTGATGAGAGGATGCAAGGGTGAAGCAGATTCTCAGCTGTAAACGGGGCTCAATTAACCGTGATAAATCGCTACGAGTTCTAGTCGTCCCCGTCCCGGGTTTGCACCATTATGTGTATACTGAATGTGTGGGTGTGTACAAGTCTGCTCTCCTTTTCCGCAAAAGACCCGGACAAGCGCATATTGCGAGCACAATGTAATCGTGCCGGTCACCCCGCTGGTGCCCCGCAAACAGAAACGGTCATTTTGACGTGAATAAACGATGGACCATTTGGCAACGGCTTCGATACGTATATATATAATATATTTACCCACAATATAATATATAGTTAATCATCGATATAGCACGGGAGAGGGAATAATAATAGTAATAATAATGATGGTAAAAAATTATATAGGTACCTATATTATTTGGATATATATTGTATCAATCGATGCGAATTTGTTCTCTCTCTCATATTGTTATGGTAATAATGAATAATAATAAACAACACTACGCGTCTCGAATATTATATTTCTCGGAGTACACCCAACTGCCCTTCAACGTAAAAATTGTTATTTTCATTCTACGAAAAAGCACAATCGTGGATTGTGTGAGCGTGTGTGTGTGTGTCATAGAACTCTGAAGCCCTTGATAAAATTGTTAACTCGTATTTTTTTTCTAATTTATAAATCTGTATTTTTCTTTCCACGTTTGTGAAGATACGTTTTGAAAAATAACGTAAAGAAATTTAATTTCGCGTGACGTGTGCGTAAATTAAGTCACTACTGAAGGCCGCAACAATTATACAATAATAAATACGGTTGTTTTGCAGAGACCGCAACACGGAAACACAAGGAGTGAGGGAAGAAGGTGGTCTCTTTAGTGAGGTTTATTCGCAGGCGTTACTTTGTTATAATAATATATTATAATATCGAATATATAGTACCTATGCGTTTTTCTACCACACGGTATCGTTTTGCTTAGAAGCGGATCGTTAACAACATTAAATAGCAAATACGTTTCTGACGTGCGTCCTATATTATGTCTGCGTGAAATAATACAAAAATTAAACAGTACAATACGTCCTAAGTATATAATACAATATATTGTACTAAAATGTCACAAGGATATTATTATTATTACAACACGCTTACGTTGTTTATTATATTTTTAATTCTCTACTCGAAACACAACCAACCATATACATATTCTCTATCTCTCTCTATTTCGGAACCTCTGGCAAAATAAAGCTCGGCGACCACACAATGGTGTTAATTAACGATATACAGTCCCAAGGGCGGTATTTGTTATAAAAGGTAATTAGGCTAAGCACGAGGAATTTGGTAAACCTACATGTACGCGCGGTCGACAATAGACGGGAGTCAACGGGAAAATATTCGTAGTAAAGGTACGCATAATGTAATATACCTGGACCACGGTTTAATCGACCGAAAAAAAGTAAGTTGTATTGCAAAAAATTATATGGGGTCTCGTTATCAAAACCAACTGGCAAACGGCCTAAACCGATACGACCCGAGAGATTTTGAGTGGGGTCTTGAGACACAAACAATTAATGTGCGAGTGGTTTAGGTCATTAAAGTTTAAAAACTCTAAATGTATTTTATTTCAATATTCATAAAACTATATTTTATAGAAACTGTAAAAGAAGGAATTTGTAAAGCAAACAATAAATTAGTAAAAAATAAATTATAGTATTTACGAACAATGTTAATAATTTAAAAAAAAAAACTAAATGAGAAACAATACATTGAAAAATTATATAGGTATATAATACATTATTATATAATATTTTTATAATAATAATTGCATTTAAAATCAAAGAAAAACAAATTTTAGTCTTTCAACCCTTTTTATAATAGAATTCCAACATTGGACTAAAAACGTTAAGGTACAAAGAATTATATGAATAATAGTAAAAACAAATTAAATCCAATATGCAACCGCATTTATATAAATTCATGGATTTATAAAAAAATAATAGCAAATCAAAGTAACGTATAATTACGTACGTTAATCTATTTATTTCATTACCCACCTCATTTCCGACCTAATAATTGACTGTATATTATGAACCAAGTAAATTATTATGATAATTATACTTTATTTTTTTTACTATACAACTCCAATATAGAAATTAATTTTTGCAAGGGTGAAACTCTTCAAAACTTAATTTTACGCTACAATAATTTTTATGACATTCAATTGTCGTTTACGCTTTGTTTTATGACTGTACCTATAATAATATAATTATGATTTTTATACGACCAGATAGCTATCTTAAAAAAAAAATCATAATTCATCGTCTCGTCTTAAAATTTAAACTCAATACCTACTTATATTTAATTTGATTTTAGCATTAATTCTACAACTTCTGTTCCTGAAGGTTAAGACTAGTGGAAACAGTGTTCAAACTACTGAGTAACAACAGCTGAACACGACGGTAAAATTATGCACAAAACTTTATAAAATTTACCTATAATATAACCACAATAATTGGGTAAGTACATCGACACTCGCGGTGTGGCAAACCGACACTCCTCAGTAAATATGTGAATCGTATATGAAAATAGCATGAAAGACGCATCGTATATAATATATCGTTAAGGTCCGACAACAAAACAACATATTATTATTATGTATAGGTACATAATAATATGATGTAAAATAAATAACTTACAATAATGTAATATTATAATAACTAACTAGATAAGTACCTATCTGCGGTATAACTTTTGTTCTTACATGCTATTATTAGAATGTTTTTTGGATTTAATTAATAATAATAATTGAGTTTAAAAAAAATGATTAGAACAAAAGTTGTTACCTACGTAGTTACATCTGTCAGTCCTTTATGTTATACTCTTCATATAAGTATACAATGATGGTCCCTGCTGTAAAATGGACGCAAACCCGAATGGCACGCACAATATTACCGACGGGTATATTATCGGGGAGCTCGTTAAATGAATAAAAGGCCCACAGATATTATACACACTCGAAACACGTTAGCGAGCAGGCATTGATATACAGCGTAAGCTATAGTATATATCTTAAAAATGGAAATTTAATTGTTGCCCCGAATACACGAACAAAAGGAGGAAAACAGATGCCCGTGCGGCTGTTCGGCGGGAAAGGGTGTCTTTCGCCATCTGATAAATCGTTACGTTCGTGAAAACGACTATTCCGATGGAAATCACGGTTGTTTAACCGAAAATGGTTCGAGATTTAGTTGGACCCGAGATTAAAGCCTATAACCTAACCCAATGCATATTGGATACCTACACAATTTGTAGGGCATATGGACATATGGTATATGATCTCGGAAAATATGGGACGAATTTCGTTTTCGCCAAACGCTTATATATTATTACATATCCCTCCATCTGGATCGGCATATAGGTAGTGTAAAATGTAGTCGCTATATAGCGTTCTAATAACATTTTACCGTTTATCGGCTGTTTTTTTTTTATCGAAAACCATAAATTATCGGTCAAAAGCCTTATAAAATCACTAGTTCTCCGAACCTTGATAAAAATAGTATAGTTTCTGGGGTTTTCAGGCTTCTTGAAAAAAAAAAACCAAAACCCTGAATTTACAACACAACGACAGTGACCACCGGTACTGACCTTTTCGCTGGAAACCGACGGTTGTTGGCCAGCGGCTGTTTCTGCCGTCGCTGTCTGCACTTGTGATCGTTTGCAGTTGTTGCTCGACGAGCTTGTTTGATTGTTGCTGCTGTTGTTGTTGGCTGACTGCGGCGGTGTCTTGGCCGCCGTGGCGGTCAACCGACTGGCGTAGAAATACATGGCCATCGCCACCATGACCCCGGGGGTGGAGGAGCGGAAACGGTTCGCGGCGGCGTATTTACGGGGTGGATACCACTGGTCGCACAAGGAAGATTATGTTATCACTGGTGTGCAACACCGTTGTTTCGAGGTTTCTGTAGGAACATGGGTAAAATACAATAATTCGGCACGATAATATATTATTATCGATACGTCCGATGCATAATATAATATAGTCACGCGGGTGGACTAATAAATACATGAAAAATTAAATCCATAGTCCACCTACACGTGCTAGCATTATAATATAAGCAATAGTATACATGATGTGGCTTGGTAGCCGAATCGAGATAGAAAAAAGATTTTCGATTCGCATTTCGCAACCCTCTCGCGCGATCGACACTCGCGGCGGTGCACTTGCGGGCCCCGTAAGACAACTATCGTTTGGGCACGTCAACAGTCTGGTACGACGTTATGAAATCATAATACCTAATAGGTAATAATATTTCACTGGAACTTTACTGAGGTCGAATAACAAACATAAAATAATTCTTTAACAACGAGCCTATATATTTGTGTAATTAATATTATCGTCGTTATACTCGTTGCACGACCAAACACATTGATCCAACACATTTTAAAATAGTATCTATATACGTATTATAATATTACCGGCGTTCCGGTAGTCACGACAACCCACAATAGTACCCGATTCGCCTGATGCATTCTATGATATACGATAGAGTTCACTCTACGATGAAATTTTTATTATTATAAATATTCTGCGTACGTTCGAACTGACGCGTATTTTTACAACGGTTTGTTTTCAGAGCGTGTTACTTACAATAATATTATGTTATAGGTACGTATATATTTTATACGGACGAACGTGCTGACGGAAATATATTTTAAAAAACGACCACCGTGTTGCGATAATGCGCGGATTACGGTATTTATAAATTATACAAACAAAACAATATCATTCTGAATCACATTCACGTCATAATATTACATAATTGTATACTCGCGGACAAACTGCATTGTACGAAAGCGAGCCGTGACTGTATATAAGCATGAAAAAAAAAATCGTAATACCCCAGTTTCCCGCATTCTGCGAGTACTCTGCGAATGTGTACATCATGGATGGATGACCACCCGCATAGCAGTGCAAACCGCCGTTGGTTAAGGGTATACCGAAGTTTATAGTTGTCTACGGTTAGACTCGATGAAACTATTCGTCAGACCGCGTCTGTGCGTATAAATGTATTGCCCGGCATCGTCTTATTAATGGCGACATAACGGACAGATAAAACGTAATGGGAGAAAAAATATAACCAACAGCAAGGATGATGATAATAATAATAATAGTAATAATATTAATAATATTTTATTTGGGTGTAATTTTGATCTATATATACAATATAAGAATTACATATTACATATAATATGGTACATAGTAAATCACTGTAAGAACTTTATGAGTTATGACTTTTAAAACGTAACTGTAGTTGTATTTTTTTAGATCTCATTTGTCTGAAAATTATTTACAGTATAAGCGAGTTTGTTCTATATAGAATATAGCTCGGTAGTTGGAAATACATCTAAAATCGGTCTATCAAATAAACTAGATAAATTGCAAAGACGTTTTCTCTGAACGATGTATTTTAAATTAGGTATTCATAATATGTATGGCAGAATATTAGAGCGAAAGAGGTACGATGAGGTTTATCACCTTAAGTGTGGCCGCAGGTTAGGCAATTTGTATTTATAAATATTGGTAAATAATATGATTGACAATATATTTAAGAAAAGATGTCTTTAAATATACCTGTGGCAAATACAATTACAATTATTATATTAATTAAATTCTCCCACATTTTAAATGCATTATTATTCTAGAATTACCGAATAAACCATTTCAAATTGATTTCGGTTTTAATTCTGTAGAACCTAGGACATTAGAATTCATTATATTCACAATATTATTCATTTAATTATTTCGATGCACATACACTTTTTTATTATAATTATTAGAAGTAGTACCAAATAATATTTTGAATATTGTAATTTTATTTTATTTTTTATTATTTAGTAGACATCGTTACGACCATTAATTTACTTTTAACCTTCATGAGATATTATATTATTCTAAACAAATATGTAGAACGTTATTTCAAAAATATGACACCCGCAATACCCAATAAATAAATACCCAATGACAATATCAATAATAATAGTTTGTGCGGTAAATTTCAATAAATGCGACACTTTAAAAGTATTATGTTATGGTATTGCAATTTTAGTAAAATCTACTATGATCCACAATTTGGATAATTTTTTTTTTTTGCACCATTCGTTTGAAAATCATTTACAAATCGTTGGATTTAATATTATTGAAATTGGAGTTAAACATAACTATTGTAATCAAACTGTATTCTACGTACCACCGTACTGTCTAGCGATTTCCATATTCAAACCTCATTTGCAATTTCAAAAGTACCTAACTAAACTAATTTTCAGTCACATAACGAAAGGGTATAGCGAAAAAAATGTTAGGATATCGTCCCACATAAGCTGTAAAGTATAGTTAATGTCGACATGGGTCGAATCATTTTGACATTAGGCGAACTGCAGGATCTGGTTTTATAATATAATACAATTCACAATATTTCAGTGAAAATTATTTGAGGATTAGCCAATGGATGATTTCCTTTCAGAGTTTAACTCCCACATCTTCTAGTTTTCATCGCAGTTCACTAAAATGATACAGTTTTATTAAAACGTACTGTCTAACAATTTTCAAAACGGCTATCAACAAATGTTATTGAGACCATGATTTATCCTGTCTGAAACAGTGCATAATTATTTATTTGCTGACGATTGTATATAATTGATAGGATTTGTTTAATGAACATTTTATCGCATCTTTTCCGTGGTTCTACTTTTGTGACACAAATTTTTCACATACAGCTTTAAAACTATTCATATGAAAAAACACCTAAATAGTTTTAATTAAATATATTGAATGAAAACAAAATTTAATTTTGGAATGTGTCCAACAATTTGCGGACTAAAACCCGTTCAGTCCACGGGTCCCGAATGCATATAATTTGAAAAATGTGTTCAATTTGTAAGTTGAATAATATAATTATGTTACATAATGGTAGAAGAGCCCTAAATTATAATACTCAAACTATTTTACTCTGCAGGGAAAATCTCAACATAGTAAAGTAATGATGATGTACTCAGTTTTATAATACGACGGTGGAAACAAAAATTCGATACATAGTATGCAAAATCTTAAGATAGTTTATAGTTTAAATATTATGTTCCAACGTAGTTATGTGATAATAACATTATATTCATTAAATAATTTATAAATTAGATTTTTTATTTAATAATGAAACATTTTTCAGCAGAGGTATTATTTTTTAATTCGTAAATGAGGAAACAATAACTATAATTCTATGTATAGTCCAATTGCCAACGTCAGGTAAGCATACCCACATAACCTGTACAACGACCTGCGTGGCGATTAAAGGGTATATTCGCCGGGAATAATTGATATCGGGACAGCAGATTATAATTTGAAAATTTAATATCATCGTAGACCTAAGACTTGGATGTGACGATACACTTGGATCGGTGGGGGAGGGGAGTGGATAGTCAGAATTGAAAACGAAAAAAATGCCGAGCGCACACAAAAACCGTGGAGATATTCCTGTATCATGTCCCCTCTCTTCAAAGGCCGCTCACGTCTCCCCATGCACCACTCCGAGCTTTCTCTTTAAACGGGCATTTTAATTGAAAACGGTCCCTTCGCGTACACATATATAATATAAATGTATATATAGCCTGCGTATTATTATACAAAACCGACCTGTCCAACATAAATTATTCGTTTTCCAACCCCTCCCCCTCCCTTGGACGTGTGTGTGTGTGTGTATACTTTACCCCTGCGACCATTTAAACATTTCTGTCTACCTCCGCGACCGCGTCCAATATATATAGGAGGCTGCAGCGTACACATAATATAACCCGGGTCGAGGTATCCGCGGTTTAATTTATAACGCTAATATATATTATACACTCGCGACCGGGCGTACATTATACCTGTAATATTATAATCTGATCGAAAGAAGTCAATGTTATCGATCGTGATAGGTATATGCACAATACGAAACGTTATAATAATATAGACTATATTATAATATAATGTATATGCAGTGTTTGCACGGACATCGAAATACGTGAACCAACCACGAAGAATAATAATAATATAACAGAATGTACTACACGCGTTTATTGGATTATTATACAGACATACAACAATATTATACGAGAACGTTTTTATTTTCGACAGTTCTATATAATAACTTCTTGAGCATTGTTCGGAGAAAATTAATTTTCTACATTCAACTCGATCATATTTATTGACGAACAATTTGTTTCTCGGATCTCTTATTTGAAGATGCGATTTTTTTCCTTTTTTTAATTCGATTTATAATAGAATAAATTAATGCGTTTATACACAAACACGTTCCGAATGAATTTATTATTCCCAAACAATATAAATCAAGAACAACTTATATACAAGAGCATAAGACGTTGAAAAACAATAATACTTTTAATAGATCAAGCAAATTGAATTAAAAACTATATTATAGTTAACGCACTTAAACACAAATACATATATATATTAGATATAAATAGATATTACTTCTTAACATCAACAATTTGATTTAAAAAAAAATTATCAAATCAAAACTTAATGAATAATTATCTACCCAATACTTTTTTATTTGATTGGTAATATAATATACATTGTGTACTAAATTATCAATTTAAAACTTAGGTACTGTTTGGAAACATAGAAAAAGAAATTTAAAAAAGTTTGTTAGTTAATTACTGATATAGTGATATTATATTGCACCACAATAAAATATATTTATTTTTTTTATAAGTGCACATTAAAACTCTTTGTAGGTAAATTAATGGACCGTTGGAAAAGGTTTAGAAATGTTTCTGGTTGTAACACATTATGGTTAAAGGTAAAAAAAAAAACAAAATGTTTAAATAAAGTTTTTAAAATTTATTGAGTTTATTATACTTTATTATATTACGCTAAAATATAGGTGGTATAAATATATAATACTGGTAATAAATTCTAAAAAATGAAGTTATGTTCTTGTATTTTTACATTGTTATTCAATATATATTATTTATGTTAACTCGCTAAAAATTAATTAATTCTAAAAACTTTAATGCGCTAAGTTTAACGAACTATTTTCCCAAAATTATTAAGTAAATAAGTATACTCAATACATTGTATACATAAATATAAAAGAATTTATAAAAGAATTTCGTATGATGGACGAATACCTAAATGATACACGTTCTAACTAATTTAACTCTAGATTTAACTATCAATATATTATTATTTGCTCAGTTATACAAATCACATATACCAGTGATTTTTACCAGTGATTTTTGTTTAACCTTCGGGTCACGTTTTAATCTATAATGCATAATATTGTTTATGTGTAATATATTATTCAAATAAAAATACATATTATATTCGTAATACGTGTCATTTCTTTACTGCTATAATAACTCGTGTACGCTATGTAGGTATGTAGACATTTTTGCACTAATATAGATTATAGAGCTTTAATATTACAGGTATATAATTTCACCAAATCCTTTTAAATAGAATAAACCAATCGTTTCAATAAACATATTGTATCGCTATCATTCATTACATACGTATGTCGTATCTATTCGGTTATTAAAGTGATTATTATTATACTGTTTACCACTTAATATATTTTATAGTTTAATCTAGTTACTAGAATTTTAGTACATAATATTATTATATTATGTGCAGACGTATTATGATTGAATATGTTCTTCGGTTCTTCTCCTCGGTAAAACATTGCATTATCTGGTATATAGTTTTTACGGACATTTTTTAAAATTTTAATACGTTATTCTTCAGTGACAAAAATGAATCTACTTTTTTCAAAGATGTTTCGCTCATGAACTTTATTATAACATTATTGAAACTATACCTGCTGAAATTTGGGTAAGTCTGTATAACTATGAAAAATATATTATGTATTCATTGTACTATACCAATAAAAAATAAAAAATTATTTATTTTAAAACGTAATTTATCTAATTATTTAAAATATATATAAAATTATCCATGTTTGCTAAAATGTTGCTTTATTATCATTAAAGTAATGATGATTATATAATAACTATGTATTGGTAAGAAAAATTATTTGTTTTTAAATATATACTATTATGTATAAGTAGTTTATATAAAATTATACATTTAACCATATTTAGGTATAATGGTATTGACCTATAAATAACCGTAATTATGCCACAAAGTTGTTAATATTAATTATCATTACACTCTTATTAAGACCATCAAAATAATAATTATCCATTTGCATTATACTATTGTGTGATTATAAAGGAGCTATTTAATTTATGCATGTTGCCATCAACATAATCGCTAGATATACCCACAGCTTAATGGGTCTTTCAAATATTAAATGTAAATGATAAATATTACTATTTGAACTATAAAAACTACTTTTTGTTAAAGCAAGAAATAAATTAATTTCATAAATTTAAAAAAAATCTAAATTCTCTCGGAAATAAATATAAAAATATAGTCTACAAATATCCTTATTTAATACATCATAATGTCATATTAACATAGTATTATATATTTGTATATTAACGTTTGAAACCGGTAAATTATAAATTAACGCATATCTGCTGTAATATAGTTTATACAATTTTATATAATTTATTTTAGGTATATACAGTGAAACTTTCATATTACGAGATCTCACTGGGAACAAAAGCAATTCGTACCATAGAGAATTTCGTTAAATAGAATTAAATTAATTTGGTTTGATTTTCAAAAATATTTTGATGAACAGAAAATTTTGTTTAAGTTCATTATATTGTGGAAGTTTTACTGTATTTAAAACAATAACTATACCCACACATCGTAAATGCACAAATTGAATTAATGGAATGTAGAATTATATTTATAATAAACAAATGAAAATAATTTAATGAAAACATAATAAAACCATATTACCTATATTATAGCAGAGTTATTATTTCTGTGTAAAATATGGTGAAAAGAGACACACATTTTAATTTTTTTTATTTGAGGTAATCTAAAAAAAATAATGTCAAAAGACTAAAATTTTGAAAACAATTCAAAGATATTTACTAACAAGGACTAAAATCGAAGTAATAATAATAAAACTGATATCGTGATTGTCATTAAAATTGTTGTATACGCATAGGTATAATATTATTGAACAACATAGGTACGCAGTTAATCATTAATTAAATTTAAATAAAACCTTTAACATTTAATATAAATCTACACATTTACGTATATTATAAGTCTAATTGGTAACACTAGCTATATATTATGTATAAGTAAATTCCCATAAAATTTTTTTACATTGGAACGGTATCAAAAAAAAAAAAAAAAATGTGAATAAACACAATAACTACACCCAGTTCAAACAAATATTACATGTTTTAAATTATTTAAGCATTATTATGTCTCAGTAAAATACAATATTGATAAAAATAAATCATTTGGAAAAACTATTGAACCGACCAAAGTCAATTCATCCCAAACAATAAGGAATGTTGTATACATGTTTTACCTTTTTGACAATTTAGAATTCCAATGTGATGTACGAAATCTCTAGAGAAAAGCAAAAGGGCGTATTATATATAGTGTTAGACGTGTTCCGTGTACTGTATTCGGAATTAATTTATGACATTTGGACGAGCGGAGTGAGGTCAGGTACATGAGGTAAATAAGGTGCTGCACTGCTGCCTGCAAGATTAATGAACGTACATATACTTTTTGAAAGTCTATGTGATGGATTAAGAGGTCACAGAACCCAGATAACTGCAGGCGACTTTTACGAGCAAAACTTGAGTGGCAGGACACAGCTGAAAAAACCCTAAAATGATCGTATATTGTTTTAATTATAATATGTGGTACCTACCTACTCAACACCCCAACATTTTTTTTGCGCCAACAACTCCAGAATATAACATTTTTGCTACTCGACAATTATACAAGTTAAATCTCAAGTGAACAGATCAAAAAACTATATTTTATGAGTATTAAAAACCATCAGTTATATCGAAAAAATATTATAACTGCGACTGTACAAAAATAAGCAGGTTTCACTATCATTTTAGTGTTCATATGGATTTCTCATAAAAACAAATGACTCAAGCCTGAAGTTATGTTTTTTTAAACATGTAACACGTTAAATACAGAAATATTATCACGTATTTAAAAAAAATGTAATGCAATACCTAATATGAAAGTATTTAATAAAATCATGTAACTAAAAACAATAACAATATTATGATAAGAATTCATAAAGTTAAGACAAACAACATATTGTTCAGATTTCAGAACAAGCATTGTATGCAGTATACATTGTATATCATATACCTATGTACAATAGATATACAGGTCAAATTGTAGATCAATTTTCATAACATCAATTATTGTTCGTTGTAAAGTTCAAACTACAGTTTGATATGAACATTACATATGTATAGGAATCTACCTAAGTTAACAATCATTTATTAACGACTTTATCTTATTAATTATTATTATAACTTTTTTTAATTTAAAAAAATTTTTAATTTAGTTACTTTTTGGTATCTAACCATGAATACTTAATTTTTGAAAAACATACAATTTATTTATGAAATAATTATAATTTCCCACCTATAGTTTCTACTAAATAGTTCAGCTTTTACCTAATAAATATTAATTTAAAAAATCGATACAAATTGTATGATGGATATATCAATTAAATATAAATAATTTAAGAACATTCAAGTCCTATATATTATATATAACTATATAAGTAATAAGTGTATACTAAAAACCTTAGAAATGTTTACACTTGAATGAGAATAATACGACGTGTATTTACTTCTGCAATTTGCTACTATAAAATAAGCGGCTTTCATTAATTTATAATATTACCGGCAATAAAGTAAAATAACATTCTGTTATGAGTACCTTTATAGTAATTTATTCCATAACTGTATTTAACGTTTTTTTTTTCAGTTATTTATTCTAATATCCGGGAAAAACTAACTGAATCTTAATGCAAAAATATTTTTATTAAAATTTGATGAAAAAATATAATTAAACTTCAAGTGCTTAAGTCATATTACATACAATTTCAAATATTTATGTGCTATACCTACATTAATGTGCAGTATATAATATTGGAAAAGTTAAGTTAAAAATGTAATTAGAATCGAGTAACCTATCGGTTTAGGAACTGTGCAGATTATGCATATAATAAGGTAACGTCGCCAAAATTAATTTCATACTACCTCCCTGTATGACTGTATTATATAAATGAACTATCTGGTGGACCTATTAGTGGGAGTCTTATATGAAAATTCAGAACCCTAGGATCATCATGTTCGCGCCAAATTTTACTACGTCGCAGATCAGTGACCACTCAGGTTATAGACTTGAGTGCATACTCCCTTAGGAAGTGGCACATCTAAAGCTAATCACTATATATAGATATCTGATATTATTGAAACGTGTAATGAAAACAGTTCGTCATGTCGTAATTTTTTTGTATCGACTAGTCAAATATTATTTTATTTACTATTGTATCTTACTTATTTTATTTAATACTATTTTTCGTTATGACGTTATTCACGTAGGTACCTACCTATATAATTCCAAAATGTTTTACAATTTCTAATTTTATTTTTATTTGTTGCTTAACATTATACAAAGTACAACCACACAGAATGCACCGACGAGGAAAATCGATTCCTGTCAAATCGATTGACTGCATAAGGCGTGGAAAAAATTAATACCGTGCGACAGATGAAAAATTAAAAGAAACAACGCGGTGGCGTTTACGCATTAAATCATACGCGTCTAGTTGACATTGGGCCAATTATTTTTTGAGGGTTGCGAAAGTCAAAATACAGAAATCATCTTTACGGTTCGGCACAAACCTCGGCCGAAGAGCAGCGAAACTATAATGGAAAACCGCGCACGTGTCCCGTCGGCGGCGGCGTCGTCGTCGGCGGCGGACGGACATCGACGGCAAACTGTACGACGGCAGCGGGCGAGCGGACTACGGAGACACGACCGTCTGCGGCGCGTTTCCGAAACAGACTAAAAGGTCCCCGGGCCGCCGCCACCGATGACGACGACGACGACGACGACGACTCTCTCTCACTCTATCCGTCTGCCTACCCGCTCCTCCCTCGTGATAGGTTGTGTAGGAGCCCGTGGTAGCGGTTTCGGCGATGCGTGGATGGGCGAGCGGTACCGCACGACGATTTGACGGACGGACGGACCGTGGACGGACAAACCGAAAAGGACCGAGACAGACCGATCGCGACGGCTGAAAACCGCACACACGCCAGGCCAACGCGAAAAGGTAAAATTACGAAAATAATAATAATAATAATAATAATAATAATAATATAATATATTCGAACATATATATATACCGCCACGCACATCCGACTATCTAGTATCTATCCTGCCATCGAAGAGATGTCCGGAAAAATCATTTTACTACGGTCAACGATGTCGTATCTAAAAAATGTTATCACTATATAATACAATATACATATACATCATAATATTATACTGATATTCATTGTAGAACTGTTGGTGCAAGCGCGATATCAATTAAAAGATCGACAACCAGTATAATATAAATATATGTGAGGCTCATCGGTCGACCTACGGCCGGAAATCCACTGATCTCGTTCTAAGGTGGCCATAATGATGTCATGCTAAACTGCAGGTACGTGAGCAGCTTAGTGTATATCTCACACACGCCACTCGACGACATAATTAAGAACTAAAGTTGTTCGTGACATTAAGAGGATATAATCGAGACAAAATAATTGAATAAAATGTTATATAAGTATACTACACGGGAAAAGGCATAATATAATACACAGTTTGAGATAATTGTTGTTTTTTTTTTTTAATCTTCTTAAGTAGGATAAAAATGAATTGTCCAAGCGGCAACACTTTAAAACATCCTAAAACAGTAAATATTTGTGAGTACAGCATTTATTTTTATTTGGTAGTAATGGGAGTATTGGAAGAACCTGGTGGACTCAAAACCCCTCCACCATACTCTTTTCTACTTCTACCTATGTCAGTATATCACACACACCACCTGCATCAATGTATTTCCCGCACGCAACTACGAGCATAATAACTTTCCTCCGACTTCGTGCTACATGCCCCCCATCCGGCGTACGAGAGTCAGCCTATAATAAAATAATTTCGTACTATTCGCACTTCTTTTTCTACAATGGATTCCGCCACTCGTCCTGAAAATCCCTTAAATCCTATTTTCCAGACTATATTTTATACGTATACTATGGATATATGGATATCTACGTCGCTGTCATTGTCGACTTGTATATACGTTGAGCAAAATCCACACACATGCTATACAATTCCAGGTTAGAAAAGGAAAAAAAAACAAGATACTCCCAAGTCTTAGACATAGTCTTTGATCAGTTCCAACTCTATTTAAAATATTGGTTCATTAAACCTATTATTTCGAAATTGGGCGCGGATCATACTTAAATCGCTTTACATATAATAGTAAATATAGATTAAAGATTTGTATTCTTGATCGACGAGTTAAAATACCGTAAACTATTAAATATGTAAGTATGGTTTAATATTATGTGTATTATAATACATTACAACTATGTTATACTGTTATTAAAATTTCACTGAATGTTAGAACTATTTTGAACTTGATATAAAAGTTTTTATCCGAGTTTCTTATATTATAATGTTTTATAGTGTTATGTGTTTTGTACCAGATGCGTTATCTTATTAATAATACAAATATTACGTTTTTAATACAGAAATAACATTACATTAAATCAAAAAATAATAAACAAAGTCGCATAAAGATCCCATTTCCTGTGTTTCTTCTGTAGTAAATAATATATAGAATGTTATACTAATCTAACCATACAAAATATAATGTAAATATGTATTTATGCACATTATCGATTTATACTTTATTTCTAAATAGATATTTTATGGAACGAAATTTATTTTACATTAGGTACCGTTTTTATAAGATCATTTATTCTACATTACTAACAATTATCAATTACTAAAAACTAATAACGAATAATTGATATTTTTTTGTTTTATTATTATTGGTAAAGCTTCAACAACTTAGAGGTTATTAGCTTACAACAATATTAAATATTAATGCTACATATGGAAAATTCATTGATACAATGTTTTTTCTAGATTAAGTTGTACATATCAATATAGTTGAGAAATGAGACGATTTTGTCTATATTTTTGACTGGGCTAAGGGCTTCAAAGAGGTTATTATATATAGCTAGTCTTTTCCTAATTGTCATATGGTTTCGACAATACACAATGAGGTGCTTGACTAATAATAATTTCAAAAAATAAATAATAGCAAACATGAGAAAGTTAAAATGTACGAAATAAACTTGTAATAAAAATAAAAACAATTAAAATTATTATTTACTATGTATTACTTATACAGAAATATATTATTTTTAATTCTATAAACCCCAAGAGTATAATTATAAATAATGGCTAAACACAATGGTAGTAAGAGAATAACGAATAAAACAGTTAGCTCTAGATTTTTATTAGGTTACTCATGTTTTAAATCAATTTAAATATATTATGTATTATCTATGTACATTAGGTACTTAGGTATCAATTCATTGGCGCAACTAGGAGGGGTCTAGGGGGTGGGGGGCTTAGCCCCCCTGACTAAGATTTAGCCCCCCACAAATATCCCTTATTGGTTTAGATATAAGCCTCCTATGGGTTATTTTAAATAAATAATTTTGTTAGCCCCCCCCAGAATTTTAACTCTAGTGGCGCCTATGGGTATCATATTATTGTATGGAAAAATATGATGATTAATCAAAATAATACCTATTGAAATAATACTAATAACATAATATGTATTTCATATAACCATTAGTTATAATATCATCGTTAATTAACATTCGTAAACAATTCATTGCTATCATCACATAATTGAATTTATTTTTAAAAACCAACTGCATAAAATGTATTTATTGTTTAACAATAAATTCCTTAAATAATATACTTATATTTTGACTTGATATGAATAATGATTAATTATAAGTAAAAGTTTACATTTACAATTAAAAATAATAACTATAGAACCTCTATATATATAATATATATTGTACAGCAAAATAGTTTCAGGATATTCAAAGTTTATATTGAGCGATTTTATATATTATTGAAGTTATACACAAACAACGCACCTATTTTTTTCTTTATTATGTTTTTCAATTTTCAATAAATAAAATATGTATACATTTGTCTCTACATAGGTCAACCGTTAATAAGAAAAAACACATCCATAATTATGAAACTGTATAGATACTTGACCTAAAATCCTATAGTACGATATAACTACTGGCAGATATATATATAATTATAAGTGGAGTAAAAAATAATTCCAATCGGTTCGTGGCAGAGCAGCCATGTTTATTCAAATGTCTTCCTAGCCCAGATATAGAATAAAAGAACGCTGCCGTTGACAGGGTTAGCTGTTATATAAATAGGATATTGACAGTATTTAAACCCTGTGCAAATCATCCACAGATAGGGTTTGTGAGTTTAATAAAAATCTCAGATAGGCAATATACTAATAATAAAAGAAAATACGAAATTGTTTTTCTCTCGATGGTTTTTGAACAGTATAATATTATCACTGTAATCAGTTTTCTTTCTATATAACAACTATATTCATATGGTTAAAAAAATACCTATTTGAAATATAAATGCGTAAATTATGAGCCAAGTTTATTAAAAATGTATTTGTTATAGCTTAGATTATTTATTTTAACAGTACATAATCAAAATTATAAATTACAAGTTTTAAATAAAAATATTTGTACTTAATGATTTTTAAGTTAAAGTTAATAGGTGAATTTTTTTTTATTTTGCAGCATGTCCAAGATTCCTAAAAAGTATTATTTTCAAAAATCAAAATTCAACTGTCTCATATTTGAACCTTAAATAGAATTATTATTTTGATCATCTCCTTTGTTAATGGTTTAAAATTACATACCTAATAATGTAATAACGTTAAATACTAATACTTTGATTTTTTTCTTTACATTCTTCATAGACAGTGAGACAAATAACAAATTATAATGTTATAGACTCACTATGTCAAGGAAGGAAAGTATATCTAAACTCGTCGGAAAACTTGGTATTAAAAATCCCATACGACCCATCGGTCTTAGTCAAGTTCTTGAATTCTGATGTGAAGTTTTTTTTTCCTGTCATGAAACGAACGTCATCCCAGAACAAGCAAAAACAAAATTTTGCGGAACAATTACAAATTACTTTTCGTTTATATTTATACAATATGTATATTAATAGGTATGTAATAATATAGGTATTATGTAATAAAGTTAATATATATTATTTATGTATTATTGAAAAAACTCTAGACATTATTAAGACTTTTGTTGATATTTATTTTGTACATAGTTTGTTCAAAACTATTGAAATTTATTAGGTTAGCACCTTATATTATGAAATTTTACAATATTAAAATATTTTTTTTAAGTTAAATAATCAAATTCTAAGATAAACGAATTATAACATAATTAAAAATAATATATTAAAACTTTAAGTTTAGTGTTTTTTTTATTTCATGGAAAATCACAAGGAATACTCATTGGACCGCACACTGCCCAGAATAATATACCCAAGTATACGTTTATTTTAAAAAACAGTTATAAACAGTAGAGTGTAATAATTAATGATATTTTTTTTATGTAATTGTTGGTGCGTAAATCCCGATTACTCAGAATTAGCTGTATATGAAAAGTTTATGTAATTGAAATCAAGACTGGTCGTAGTTTATGAGTTTAACCACTTATATTTAAATAACTTTACCAAAATGTCGTTAATATTCAAGGGCTCAATTCCAGAAAAATACTTGAAACTTTACATTAACACGACGATTTATATTGATAATGGTATTTTATTTAAAATGATTACAATTACCCCATATTTATTAAAATAACCTCGAAAATAACCTACCTTGAATCCTCTTTATTATTTTTGATAAAATATTTATTCACGTTTAACATGAAAAACAAACAAAACTGTTTAGCTCAATATCTACTAAAATTCTCGACAATTTTACATTTAACAATATAATAGCATACTCTTGTTTAACTAAAAACAAATGGCAATGCCTAGGTACTAATAATGTTATGATCATGCACGATGTCAGCAGTATGCAAAGTATACTAATTTATTGTATCCAGACGTTTTTGTGACTACATGATAAGGCCACTGACATTATTATAAGTTCGTGGGTTTAACAAGACATAAATCCAGGATTTACAGAGTCAATTAACCCGTATAACGGTGCGAAGGAGATGTTAGAAGTAGGAAAAAAAATACAGCGATCTATTATATCCGGTGTCACGTGTAAAGGGAAGAGCATTTACGTAACGTCACCAGTCCTGGATCCTATACCAACTGAATCCTATTTAGTCTAAATAAACATATTATAATGTTTAATCCGAAATTATATACAACGTGTCTAGTTGTTAATCGGCTAACTCTAATTGAATAATTTTGTCTGGCAAAGCGGGCGTTGTATAAATGCACAATGATTAGGACCAACAAATTTATATGATGAAAATAATTCTTGTTTGATCCAATTTATTAGATTTTTGATGGTCGACAATGGCTAAGCATTTATGACAAACATATTATATTATGTAGTATAGGTATATACGTTGTTTGGTTAAAAAAATTCAATAATATATGCATATTTTTTATTTGCATAGTAATCAAATTAATGTGGGTCAGATACCGCGTATCCCAAACTTTATAATACTGTTGGAAGATCATTTATCATACTTTGAAAAAAAATGTACAATACCTACATAAGACTTATTTAAAATGAAAACTCAATAATGCAAAAATGCACTGTGTGCCAACATATACCTAAATACATAATACCTATAAATAATATCAGGCCTTTAAATATTATTTTAATGCAATCAATAATAGTACGTAAATAAACTATACAGATGGGTACTCTCTACAAATACATAGATACATTATTTTTAGATATCAATATGTTTATAAATGAATCGTTCACATAAATTGTATATACATATTACATACATCATCTATTGACATATGAGTACTTGATAATCTAAATAAGCATAAAAAAATAACCATAATTTTGGTTAAAAATCTATTAAATTTAGATAGTTTATATTTTTTTTTTTTGTTTCACGTTGAAACGAATTTAAAGAAATCGTACTATTTGGTTCCTACGAACTTAGAATGAAGACCACATTGAAGTTATACGTCAATAAATAAATCACTCCAAGAATAAAACTATCGATTTATGCGCATTCTCAGTTACGTATCCAAAGGACCCAAAAAAAAGAGGAGAACAAAAATTACAAATGTTTTCTACCTTCTGCCATTATAAATAATAAATGATCCTAAAGTTTAAAATTTCACAAGTCATCACTCGAACTAGTAAGTTTTTTTCACACACGTGCAGAAAAAAAACATCAAATACAATCCATATACCCAATCAATCGGACTCTATGCTTTCTGTTTATAAGATAAAATATTGAAACCTATATAATATATAAGAAAAACAAAATACTGCATTCAAACAAAAACATACTATATACTAAAAACATAGATCTAAGTATGAATTCCAGCGGGTCCCCGAGGCACGACGAGAGGAATGCCTACGAATTACGCTACTAAATGCCGAAATATCTACTGCAAGAATAACATTATCATACTGTACATGGCCCTCATCAGGGGGCTTATAGATTTTACAAATGTCTATAGACACAATATATAATATATATTATAAACACGAATTTAAATACAATGAACCAAATTACGATGGTTACACAAATGCACAATAAATAAAAATATTTGGTACTTATATAGTAATAGAAATAAGTGATATTAAATAATTTTGGTAACACTGATATTGGATGTTGTTTAATTATTTTACAAACGATTTACTTAGATTTTACTTATATATGTGTTATATGAAAAATAGATGTTATGTAAGAAATTTGTTTGATTAATATTATTTTTTTCATCTAATGTAACAAATTTGAAAAAAATTAAAAATTCGAACTGAAAATATCATGTTAATAAACCATAAATTCAATAATTAATTTTGAAAATGATCAATGTTTTTTACTTGATATTTTGAAAGTAACAAGATCCTCATTTTACTTATACAAACACCAACTTTAAGTCCAGCAAAATGTAAAGAAATTGTGAATTTAATTAAGAATGATAAAATCTTAGTATTATAAATACTTTACAGATGTTAAATAAATATACCATAAATGAGTTACAAACAAATACATAGGTACAAATAAAACATATATTATAAAGTTGATGAAAATTGGTTCACTGCAGATTGTCCCAAAGCTTTTAGTAAATTACTCTCTTAGAAAATTACAAATCAAACAAACATCTCATCAGCGTTAAGTAATAATAAAATACCATTGAGTCTTACTTGACATTTTCCATAGCCCAAGGCCAAAACACTAATAAGTAAAATAACCCATATTCCGTTATTAAACGGAACATAAAAATATAAAAATATCTAGTAACACAGTTCAATAAAATTTAAACATATTGGTACCTACGACATAAATAGTATTTTATCAGCATTATCGTATAAGACGTGATGCCGTGATGGTAAATAATACGTTTATTGTATATGTATATTATACAATTATTGCAATTAAGCCCGAAATTCAATGGTATATGATTAACAAAACGAAATTACGTAATATTGCACTATTGCAGTTATTGCTACAATTTATTGAAATCGGTTTACAGTTATTCGCGCAGAACTCGAGATTATAAATAAAGTTGTATTATTCTACCCAGAACCCCAACGAATGACCCGTGTGGCCAGGTACTTATTATATTATGCATATATGAATCGGTTACATCGAAGATAAAAATTAAAAACATATTTATTATATTCCTAGGGACACCTAATGGCTTTTCAAATTGTTTATATAGGTACTACATCGATTTCAATATAATATTATCGTAACGGGTTGTCCCCTGCTACAGACCTCCTGTGTTCTTCGATTGTTGATCGATCACGTAATGTTTTTTTTTTTTTAAATTATTTACACCGAAATTAAGTTTCCAACACGTATAATATCGTGTATATTATAATTAGTGAAAGTGTCCATTCCCTGAACGTATTATATGTAATAAAAGTATGATATCATCATTGTATAAACGTATATTATGCGTGTATAGCTATATAGATGTGTGGCACAAATACAATAATTTTTATGTCTTACGTAGCGTTTACGAACACGAAAACTAATGACCATCCGCTGCGGCAGTATGGGTACGTACTAACCTAATAATTATGAAATATAATAAACATAATAATTAGAACATTCGTATATTATTTTCTTTTTAATATAAAATAATAATTAATGTGCCATAATATTGCATATAAAAAAGGTAACTATTTGCTATTATCTACCTATATTTATACCTATATTAATATTAATATTTCATAATAATATTTTTGTAAGGAAAAACTGATTTTAATAAAACATTATCATTACAAAAATGCTTTCTAAGACACAATAATAAATATATATTTTTCTTTTGGAAATCTAGTGCGGGCACTGTATACGTATACTACCTTTATATTATATTGTCGTAGGTAGACTGATGGTTTCACGTTCCGAGAGTCGAAACGCATAGGTACTTGGCGGCGCCTCGATAATCGTCTGGACGAAGGTATATAATAATATAATATATAATATGTGAGTTTTCGCCGACCGAACGATATAAAATGACCCGCTTCCGGCGGTTGATTTATCGTCAGAAAATTTCGCCTCTCTCCCCCCGGCGGCGGTGCGACGACGACAACGATAGGTGGTAAATTGGCACCTATACTATACTTTTTATATATTTTATATATATATAATGTCATAAGATACGTATCTGAACGAGTTTCACGTAGTGATTCAATGGCAAATGGTTCGATAGTATCGACAATATATACATAGATAAGGATATATGCTTTTATACAGAGTGATTCACCAAGCTCACTACAATTTTTTCTTTAATACATTTATTCAAATTCTAAATTTAGGAATTTTTAAATAGATTGTCCTGATGGCGATACTAACTTCTTTTTTTTAAATGCGAACAGAAATATTTACTGTAAACTGTGAAAAACAGATTTTTTGAAAATTTTGATTTATATATTGTATCCAAATCAAAATTCAAACAATTAGTTTCTGAGTTATTAAAATGTATTCACTAAGAATAATAGTCCTTACAAATGGTTTAAACAAAATAAATAAATTGAAGTAATATTGAATCTAATATATATTATACTAAGAAAATACTTACAAATAATAAAACGTTGATGGATAAATATAAATCACTAACATTTTCAAATTATCGTTTCCCAAAATTAACAATTTACAAGAAAAAAGAGTAAATTGCAATAGAAAAACGGAGTTGCTACTAAACACTGCTTAAATTGTGTAAAATCTAAGCATTTTAAAATATATTATTAAATTTAAAAATTCCAAATATCTGAATTCTAACAAATCCATTAGAGGAAAAACTGGTGAGCATACTAGGTGAATCACCCTGTATAATAATATAAGAGACATTTCCACTTTAAACCGACATGTTTATAACGATATCAAATACATACACAACACACGAAACATATTTTTTACAACGGCTTGTAACGGGCTGCTCTCTCACTCTATTTCTCTCTCTCTCTCTCTCTCACTCTATTTCTCTCTCTCTTTCTCTCTCTCTGTATGTATATATATTTACAACATACAACTTGCGGGTACAGTGAGTGAATTTATACGGCTCTAAATATTCCGGAGAGGATCCTCATTACAATAACAAATTGTAAACGCCGAGGCTGTCACATCTGCGGCGGAAAAACCAGACGTGACGGCGACGCGCGAAAACAATACAAAAAAATTCGGGACGGTACCCAAACCGCAGACATTAAAACGTTGAATACATATTCTTTCACCATATCACTATTGGATAATGGCACGATACGATTTTTTGCAGTACACGAGCGCACGCACGGATATTACACCGTACAGGGTAAAAAAAAAATATTCGCCAGGCAGTTTTTAAATATTAATTAAAACATTTAATTTAAATTGTATAACTATGTACACCTGGTTGACCTAAATTCGTTTGTTAATATGATTTTTAAAAGGGAATATTAAATCACTTTCACAAAAAATTAAAAAACCATATTTAAATTTACGTCACAGATACAAAAATATTAACGAGCCAATATTGTTATTTTACAATTTTATATAGTAATCACTAGTATAAAAATATTACAAGCAAACTTTTAAACAATGTAGGTATTCATAATATAGTAGCATATTTTATCGATCCAACAAACTGTAGCTACACATGTAATACATTTATATCATTGTTAGTTTTTACAGACATAATGACATATAAATTATATAATACTTAATTTCAAATTGAGAAATTTAAAAAAAAAAAACATCAATCAATGGACATAACTTATTGCTCTGCAGTAATAACACAAAAGTTTACAAAGATACTGTGGTGAATTAAATTTAAAATAATATAATGGTTTGTATAAATTATATTTTATTAGTGGTGTACTTTTTTAGCTGTGTAATTTTAAATATTTAAATTCTAAAATGTATTTTGAATGTTATTTAAACAAGTATACATAATGTATATAAATACTATAGAGAATATACATGATATATATATGTATATCTATACATTTTATTTAAGAATCAAAAAACATTTATAATATTAAAATAAATACAATTGTATGGCAATATAATATATTTACGAAGCTGATGTTATAAAAATTAAAGAATTTAATTTTCCCGTTTTCTATTATAACGTTTTTAGAGTCATAATTTGTCCTAATAACCTGACCTAACCCGAATAAGTATTATTTTACAAAGGGTTCGCTTCCAACGTACGATAGTTATTTAAATAATTTTATAGGAAGCACATTGGTACCTAATTATGTATGTTATTTTCAAAGTTCAGTTATGTCCTGTTACTACTTTACCCTATACAATTCCGAATACATAATGAAACATATGTTAATTTATCTTTTGTGTAGTAAAATATGCGTGAATGTAATTCGTTATAAAATATGTTGAGAAAGTTTAAGGGATTGAAAATTTAAAATACCATAAATGAATAAATGGCATAGTGAAGAAACTTACGGCTTGGATGAAATAAATTTACTAGTCATATTTCTTTTTACAAGAAAGGAAAATATTAAATAAAAAATGATAAATCTAATTTATAAAGCCAAAAAACACGAAGTTAAATAAAAAATTGATGTCTCCAAATACAAATAACGGAATATTTTAAAAACAAAAAATAATATATTATATTATATTATGTATATTATTAAATAATTTTTAAGATTTATTTATTAATATTTTAATAATATCATCAAAAATTAAAATTAAAGTTGATGGTACAAATACAAGAGGTATTAGTAATTAATTAATTTTTAATTAATATCAGTACCTATACCTATTATATATTTTAATATTTGTTTAATTAATGTTCGTTATATTTTTGTGTAGAAGTACGTAAAGTGTAGGTGAGTTAATAAATCAAACAATGCAATATATTTCAATAGCGTAATTATATAGTGTTTAAAACCCCGTAAGCAAAATGAAATTTATTTTGGAAAATAACGGTATGGGTTATATTTTATATTTTACACAAAACACGCGCTTGCCTATATTAGTTTTAATCTTAAAAATAAAATGCAAGCTTGTTGGATATTTTTACACGATTTTAATAACTAAATTCTCAATAAATAATTCAACAGGGAATATTGTTCTTTTTGAAAACATTTTCGACTATGGAAGTACTATGTATATATAGAATACCAAAACCTCGTAAATGTTGCGTATAAATTGTATGTACAATTTATTTTTTATACGTTTCAACATTGTGGTTGTAGCGGTAGAAAAGCATATAGGATTCGAACAAAAAAAGGAATTCGAGATAACTAGGTAATATATATAATATATTATTTTTTATTTCCAAATTAATCGCAAATACCATATTTCCAAGCCATTGGGTATCCGTTCGGAAGATAATAGAGAACAATAAATCACCTCAAAGGTATATAAATCCAGATATTTATTCCCTTCGGTTAAAAAAAAAATGATGTTTCCCTATGATAACATATCGGACAAGTTCAATCATAATATTCTACATATTTTCATATAAACACTTACCCGTCGAAGATTTCCTTCTTTTAACATTAGGTCTGGTGACGGGGAACCTCCATACGACGATTGCTGAAACAAATCAAAATAATTTTAATATACATAAAACAAACAACTGTAAGTAGTTACAAAAATATCATAATTCTAAAAACAATATTTATTGTCAATTTAAAAAATAAATGATAAATTGTTTGATTGTTAAAACTATATTGCAGTGCCGTAGAACAAATTATATTACAATTCACACGTATGGGATAATTTTTAATTTACTCACAAAACAAATGTTGACAACACACATGTACGAATATAATATTATAAGCTATGAAAAACTACGCAACAATTTTAAATCAAATAATACTATCATATTAATCATTATACTATACTATTATATAATATTGCCAATTATGTGAAAAAATCGAATACAATTTAAATACTTTAAATATGAATAAAATTATACGAATAATTTATTATTTTGATTGCAGGTGTATTAATGAAATACTTGGCTTCGGCTTATGACCACAACTCGAAAAGATATAATATCATCATTCGAATGTCTTAAAATTCTCTATAAAATAATACATAGGTACGATTAACCTGTCCATCGATATTTTATACTACCTATAACCGAAAGGAAATATTTGAGATAAACACACGTTAATTTATTAATTCGTAAACCTAAAAAATATTAATCAGTTCACAGATGTATTTTATATTTCAATTTTATATACTGAGCTAAGTATAATCATAATTGTTCTACAATTAAAAAACTGAAATTGTCTATAAAAAATATCTTTTCAAATATTATGTTGTAATAACAATGTATACCTACTTAGGAATTCTATTAAATTTTATATTAATCCAACCTCTAGCAAACGCCCATCTGATTACACTGAATCAACGTGATTGTTGAGATAAAATACATTTCAGAGATCCAGGACATTTTTCATCTTTAACACGCCCGTCATATTTATCTCAATACTGCGTATAGCAACCGCCGCCATTGGAAGCATTTTCCTATTATTACGTGGCATCAAAAATACATGAACACCGCCCGTTCGACGGCGGCATTCGTCATCTAATGTGATTTGATGGAATTTCCACATTGTTTGGCGCAAAACGAGTTTCGCATCAATTCCGTGGCACGAAATTACCAGTGTTTCCCAACCTTCTATTCCCGAGGGATATCGTTGGTGAAATTCACACATAATATTCAAACAGCATTTTCAAGCGTTAACAGGATGATTTGTAAACGTCAGATGAGCATATTCGAAATTTATAACACTTAAAAAAAAATACAAATAACAATATTCTAGATCTATGATATAAAATATATATTAGCATATTTTTGTCTCAAACGTCCTAACAAATTAATAAAAATAAAAATTATATATCATCGAAGATTATGGAAAACCAAATTATAGCATATTCTAAATGTTGTTACCAGTTTCAAAATGTTTGAACAAAGTGCCATTGCAATTCGTAAAAATTGGATTTCGGAATTTTGTACTTTGATTTTTGAAGATATTGGAGGTTGGATTACACTTTAATAATTGGTTCTTTAAGATAAGAAAAAAAATTACAAGTATATAATATATGCATAAAAATATATACACTACCTACTTTATGTAAAAGCAATCAAAAATAAAATAAAATAGAACTTGAGAAAAACCTCAAAACAATGAATTCATCTAATCAGAGAACGATTTCTTTGTGAAATAGTTTTTCGACTTTGAAATTAATGGATTTAAATACAATCAAGTTCAAATGAATTTCAAAACTTTAAAAGTTATAAAAATTCTATAGAAAAAAGTAATCTTATATCAAAAACACAGACTATTATTCAGAATAATAGAAAACGTGGTGTTAAGTTTTTTGTTCCAAAATAATAGAATAAGATGCAAAATATACGAACAGAATAGTATATATTATAAGGTTACGGTAACGATTTATATTTTGTATCGATCGTTTTTCTTCACTGATTCTGGCTCAAGACATTTTTGTCCATAATTATAGAGATTAGCCATTTAAAAGTAGAGATATGTCATCGCATTGAATAAAGACATAACTAACTCATTTTGGAAATTTCAAGTACTAAAAAAACCCCTGAAATAACAATAAATTAATATGTTTAAAATTATTGTAACTATTTATTATAGTATAACTAATTATTTCATTATGTGATCAATTTAATTTAATTTTAAATAAATAAAACTAAATATTTAAAATATATTCTTGCAACGCGAGTAAAATAAGTTAAATAAAAAAAGCCAGTCTTATTATAAATTATTGGTTGTTTGGACCAATTGTCTTGGTGTAAAATAATGTTGTACCTACCTAATATTAATATAATAAAAATGTCATAAGAATTATTCACGGAATATTTATTGAGACGAACATCATGTATACAAGTAGTTTGATTACAACTTTTATCGAGAATAGAGTTCAGATTGTTCACAATCATATATTTCTCGCTTCAACCTTTCAGTAATTGAACTTTTAAGTTTCTTCCGTCACAAAACTCTTTGTTTGATATATATACAGGTACATTTTTTTGTCTTCTTGACAGTTTTGACATTCAAAGCAAGAAACGTGACACTATGGCTCCCGTCTTAAGTCCAGTATAGTATTCTAACTTTCAAACAAGAACTATACAAATCTATAACTTAAGCTCTCGTGATGTTGAAAAAACTACGTAAAACCCCCGATCACTGGGTTAAATTTATAAATATTTAAAATTTAATTTTTCCGAAGATATTTTATTTTCAAACTATTGCAAACAATTAAAAGTGATATACTACGAGTATCACTATGATACACTACTAAATGCATTTCAACGGTATTTTCGGGTATGTGAAAGACAGTTGTTATTAAATTTATGTTCGCATACAATTGCATATAATATTATAATGTTTCTAGTACATAATTAGCTACCCATAATATCATAAATATAATATTATGAATCTCTATAATATCTCTTATACTTAAAGATGAATAATACAGGCATTTTTTTAAAGCTTAAAACAACTTTTTTAATCATTTTTTGTGACGAAAAATTTAAAAAGTATTTTATGAACTTAAGTTCAAAATAGTTATGAGATCTTGTAATAAGCAATTTAAAATACAAGAAGAAAAAAGATTATTTATTAATCCGAAGCTGACCTCAAAAACATTGGAGATAAAATCGAGTGTTATGATCAAGCAAGAACTGAAAAACATTGACCTGAATTTAATTTAATTTAGAAACGTGACCTAAAGAGTAAAAATGACATCGAGAAAAAATCAATTCGAATAAGGTATTTTATTCTTAACTTAAAAAGGAAAAATACTAAAACATAGTATTAAATTAGTTGTTGGTAAATAATACTAATTTTCATAATAATCACATGCATATTATCATGTGTTAAGAACATATTTATGTTATCGACGTACACATAATATTTCAAATATATTATAATGTTTACACATACATACCAATAGAGCACAGTATAGGGAAAATTTGAAATACGAGTACACCTATTAAGTAGAATATTATTATTATTCGACGACCGACACGACTGCTAGAGAGACATTTAATCAGTACAATAATACTCATTATTAACCAGAAGTGGAAGCAAGCATAATTAAACCACACATTGTTGTCGTGCAAGATAAATAACATGGTACAATCGCATTCCTGTCAGATACTAGTTGCAAACCTCGCTTGTTGATAATACCAAGAACACGAGACCGATCGGGGGATGGTTCACAGAATTCGACATTCGGACCCCGATTGTTGTATATAAAGTGATCAATGACCAATGGCCGACTCCATTACATCACCATCATTTAAAAATTAGACAAAAGGGCAGAAGGGATTATAATTTAATTAATCCTGACTAACTTCAAAATCGTGGTATAGAGATAAGAGACAGCTCTCCGATTTACTTTGGTCGTCCCACGAACCAATAGACAACTAAGATTACTGTAATATGATGTAAGTTATGCCCCTTTAACCTTTTTTAGTTAAAAATAGTAATTATTATTACTATTAAATTACTATTACATGAACCTACAAATATTAGTTTATAATATATTCATAACATGGATAAAAACCATCGGGGAATTTAAATAATATTTTTGCAGTCTTTAAAACAGTATTAAAACGCATTAGCCATAGGAAAAATATTTATTTTATCAATAATAAAATAAGTATTCAGACTAAATAATACGTCACTCTACTATTTCTGCAAACAGCATAATCAATATCAGTATAGGTTTAGTACATCAATTGACCTACATCTGGATATCAAAATATTAAAATACACTCGCAATTAACACGTTATGTTTTTTTTTTTTTAAATAATAATGGACGCATACTATACTTACAAAATAATATAAATACCTAAATCACTTCTTATATGAACAGTCTCAAAATAAAAACCCCGATTGCTTCAAAATACTTCTATTGCCATTCGCCCTTTATATAATATTAACTTTTACTGATCTGAGCGTAAACTTTTAATTGCCTACGCCCAAATAAGAAAAGTCGCCAAAGAGTTTCCATACAAGTGCAATTTTGTCAAACCTCTAGAGCCAATTCCAGGAACTTGTGTCAAGCGAACGTATACTATTAACGTAAAATGATTTCCGCCTTCTTCGTGCAATCCTATTCTAAATATTCCTTAATCCTAATTCCATATACCTACTGTTCGCATAAAATAACTGAATGTACCTGATGATAACCTGAAAATAACCACTCAGTGTTTCGAATCAGTTATAAAAAAACTATAATATCGACCGGAAAAAATAAAATAATAATTTGATCTCCACGAAGACAATAATACTATAATATATATAATATATAATATGTATGAAATGATATTATTATTCGTCCGGACAACGCCACGTCCCGCGACTTTTCTGTACCCTTTGTGTACCTTTTCATAAAAGAATTGCGGGCAAAAACTTTTTTTAATAACGCATGCTGGTGTACACGCGCATAATACTGTGTACGCGCATTATATATACGTATATGCCGACGGACAACAGACAATAGTTTATGCTTTTTTTTCTCAGCGTTTTTATTCTTCGGTTCTTATAAATTTGTTTCCTCCGTTACTTCCTATATTGATTTACGACGGAAAACTTTGCAGCCACTAAATCAATCGGAACCGAACGGACTGCAATCCGATATAGTCCTTTTGTGAGATATCTTTTAGCGTATATGTGCACGCTGCGTCTCGCGCGAGTGTGTATACGATAATACGTCGACGACTGTACGTCCGTGTGCGCAGCCAAACAACTGGTATAAACTTTTACGGCGGATTACATGTGAGGAATATATTGTGTAATGCATGAGGTGGCGGAGGGAGTTGACGGTCCAGATCGAGCGCGGCGTCAAACGAAACGATTTAATCGAAGCGAACGTAGAAATAACTTTCAGCAAAACAGATAATAATATAATATATCCGAGTACGTGTGCAGACGTGTGAGTAAGTACTCATATCGTTCGAGTCGCGTATATCGATGGCGATCTATATAATAATACAATATGCGTTATCGTATATATAGCGTCGTGGACGCCGACGAGCTAAGTCGGTCGAAGAAGAACAATCAATTCAGAATTTAACAATTATATTCGCATGAAAAAACCACGAGAATAAAGTCAGCGTTGTTAATTGCTGTAGCGATTTCTCATCCGGCCATCCGGGTGTGCACGCGATACTGAAAAATATCACCGTAAATCGTTATTTACTTGTCCTCCGACGTTAATCAAGCGCTTGCAACGCGCCAACGGAACCCGTCCAAATCTATATGGTATATGCAAACTCGAAAAATTACAAATGCGGCGATTTGTCCATACGGGCGCCATGTGGGTACGTCGTTGAGACGGCACTGATAGTGATTATGTCACTCAAATTATGATGCGATGAATTATTTTTCTAGACCTTTTTTAACGTTATTTAGGTTACGGGAGGATGACATTAATCGACGTATAAAGCGTGTTTCAAAAAATTAATGGTTGAATGCGATTGACTACACATGATTCGTAACTAAAATCGAATTTAATAAAGATCTCTTTTGTTTAGTATAAAAGTTAATCCGGCCTTCTTTAACCCTTGCTGTGAAATAGACGTTTTGTTGGCAACAGCTACAGCTGCACGGTTGTTACAAAAACTCAGAAAATCTTGATTTATATGAGATTTATTTGAAAGTTGATATGTCTTGATTTTAATTTAAACCTAATCAGTCGTGTATTATTAATCTGATATCATTAAACCGTATTCACTAGCTCACCACTACAGCACGACGAAAGTCACGTTAATAATTTAAATAAATATATCTTTCAAAATTGAAACAAAACTACTAAAAATATTATCATTACTGCAAACATCAGAGACCAGTGAAGAGTATATAGCAAACTATAAACGATTTAGGACTTAGGTACACATAACACGTCAATGAATAAAGTGTGAGTGACGTTAAAAATAGAATTTCTGTCATACTTGTTTTCTATTTTTCTAAATGACCGCATGTTTCTAAACAACAATAAAATTATTATAGAATTAAATTCAATACTTTGGACCGAAACATAATTTATTCGATACTTCGATTTACGACCATATGGTATTGTTTGGTAATACAGACATGTCGTACTCTACTGCTATACAGAGGATGTAACAACAATATTTTATAAAACACGACGTAACTGCTACATATATATATTTTCTATACCAGATGCGCTTATAAAAAAAAATGAAAATGTTTTTAATAGTATTTTAGTTAGTAAAATAACTTGTTCAACTAAACGTGAACGATATTAAAACGAAATCATGTTGTTAATTCATATATAATGTATAAGCTTATTTTACTACTAGTACTATTAAATTAAGTAACATAAATAATAATTTAAAAAACCGTTTTGACTAATAAGAAAAAAATGGTACTTATTATATTATTTTATCGATCCATGATTGCTCAACGCAAATACTGTAATCCGACAATATTCAATTAAAGCATCTTAAATTACCTTAAGTAACGATAAAGACGTAAAATTGTAAAAATTAAAATATAGTTTCCCATTTTACTCGACTAATATTAAAGATTCATAGTTTTAAATTGTAACTTATAAAGGCATATAAGTAGGTAATAAACTAAATGGTCGTCATTTGTCAGGTAATTTGTATGGGTGCATTCACCAATATTAAAATTTATAAAACTATTAATCACCTGTATGTAATATATTATGTTCTGATCAATTGATTTTAGATCTAATACAAACCATTAAAATAAACATAAAAGTCACAAACCTATACCCAACAACAAACTATATTATGCGTGTGAATAAATAATTGTATCAATTAAATAATACCTACAAAATAAATAGTAAATGCTGACTAAAATAATATTTTTAAAAAAGGT
This sequence comes from Metopolophium dirhodum, assembly GCF_019925205.1. Taxonomy (NCBI): domain Eukaryota; kingdom Metazoa; phylum Arthropoda; class Insecta; order Hemiptera; family Aphididae; genus Metopolophium; species Metopolophium dirhodum. The sequence continues at coordinate 27,332,063 of NC_083568.1, forward strand.
ACACAAAAATTCAATTTAAAACAAATAACAAAAAAAAAACAGAATCAACAAAATACTTTATTTATAATAGCAAATACATATTTATTCAACATATGAGGTTGACATAATCAGATCATTCTGATCCAAATACAGACTAGATATTTGAAGTGTGTGTATTCTAACATAAATTGAATATTTCTTAACTCACAAGTCGTGCGTATTTTATTTACCTAATCATTTTGAAGTATATGCATTGATTTTAAAAATCTAAATTCAAAAAATACAATATAATATCGAAATATTTATACGGGTAGGTAGGTACTATACATAATAATATTATGTTATACCTATAATAACAAAATACAATAACGATTTACAATATAGACCAATGTATACAAATGTATATAGGTTATAATTCTATGGTTAATAAATAGATAAAAGAAATCACGTATCTAGATTTTTTTATATTTACATTTGTTCGATAATATTATAAGTTTAATAATAATACATATATTATCAAAATAAATGTTTTGTTTCAATTCTAAAAGTATCATACAATATTGAACACAGATATTATTATGCTAAATTGTATCCAATAAACCCTGTTATACTCGCATTTATTTATAATTGGTAAGAAACTCTAACAATATTTTTATAACAGGTCGGAAAAAATTAGTACCTAGGTATTATACATTTTAATATTATTTTAAATTTTTAGATTTTAATATTATTTTAGTGCCTTGGTACTTTAATGATATATTGTCGAAAATAATGACCATGTTATAAGGAGCTCATAATCATAACATTATTAACGGCCATAGTATGACCGTATGTTTTTAGAATTAACGAAGACAAATGGGATTAATATATTAAATAATAATGTTTGTTTTAATGAAAACTAGGTAGGTACTCATAATAACACAATGTGCATGATCATAAAAAGATAACTCTTTTATAATTTATGAAACAAAAAGCAAACTTTTAATTTTTAATACGAAATTCTACTTAGGTACTAATTATAATTTAAGTAAACAATATACAAGATTAATTTTTTTACTGCTGGAACAATTATTTTTTTTTTTTTTTACTAGAGTTCCTGCAATATTTATACATTCTCAAGAAAATGTTTTATAAGCTTTAATTTTCACGTACAACGGATAAATATTAAATATTAAACAAATAATAAATTTAGCTTAAAAAGTCCCTGAAATTCAAATTATATATTTTGGCATATTCACAAATTGAGGGTTCTCAGAATGCTTATAGTCCCAAAAACTTATACAATTCATTCCTACATGAAATCAAAAGAATCCGATACTTCAGCACCTCCCACGAGAATATTTCGTTTCCAAAATTTAAAACTTTTAAGTTCAAAATCGTATAACTTTTAAAATAAAACGGAAACCAACAAGTCTTATTATTGTAGTCGTCAGTTGGTAGTATGTAGAATAGATAGGTAAATAAGTTATTAAGATTAATAATAGTAATCAACAAACAATCAAAAATATTCGTAAACACGTGGAGTAGATATAATATAGTAGGCACTACCATTAACACTATACCAGTTTATGATATTTTATCCAATCAATTGTGAAATGTTAATACAGTATAAAAAATAATATTACAAAAGATACCTATTAATACGTATGTAAAAAATAAAAAACATTTTACAAATTTCGTAATACATAATATATTGTTTTAATCAAGCAGCTACTAAATTAGCTAAATTACACTAAATTACGAGTTCACTAGATAGTTATATATTTTCTAGGATTGTATAAATAAAAATAATTTACATTAGACAAAATGTTTACGTATAATTAATTACATCATTGACCTGCCCTACGACGAACTGCATCCGGCACCTACCTATTCTGCCTTATTGCCCAACCCACTGCTCTCTATTGTTTCAAATTATATTCTTTGTAATAATAATTTATAATGAAAAATAATTTTACTTGATTCATCATTATAATTAAAGTTTAATTTTAAAAATATTAGAAAAGATAATGATTTTTTTTATCTATATGTCTTGTTGAGTATGAATAAATTATCGATACTCTACAAGTATTCTGTAGAATTGAATAGGAAAAAAAAGGTGGAAAAAGTAACATAAACTTCAAATGAGGTCAGACAGAAAACAAAATATGTAAGCAGTATATTCTTTATTAAAATCAATACAAAGATAATATTGAAATTAAATTTAAAAATTTAAAATGAAATATTAACTACAGAATAGCGAGAAAAGTATAATATATAAAACTATTAAGTGCATCTATATTCATTGAGAAAATATATTGAAAGAATAAAAAAGATAAAATAAAAACGACAAACTATAGCGGTGTAGGTAGTTGGGTTATATTTAATAACTTAATAGGTGAGCATTAAAATACCACCAATTTACATACATAATATCGACTGTTAGAAGGGAACAGCCAATACAGGACAAGTGAAATTTTTAGAACTTTACGGAGAACGTAAACAAATTTTACTTGAAGTAAAAATATATACTAAACCGTTCAGTTACAAGTTTACTTAAGTAACTAATGTCTAAAAGATTATAACATTTATACAATTTGAAAATTAGGCGATTATGTATACCCAAATTAATTTTATCATGTCACACGTAAATTTTTTTATGAAACTTTTTGGAACCTATAATAATATGAGAGGTGTAAGGTTAAAAATGGTATATTATAAAAGTTGCGGTTTTAAGGGGGTGGACGTGGAGACTTTTATTTATATACAAATATTAATAAATAATAGGTAATTTATGTAAATTATTAACAGTAAAAATTATTATAAGTTTTAAATTTTAACAAGAAAAATACGTAAGTACGCTTAGGCAGTATTCGGCAAGAGGACAAAAAACATTTTTTTTGCATATTTTATTAAATTTGACTCCCCCCCCCCCCCCCTTGAAGTATGTCAAAACCACCGCTGATTTTTAAAACTCAATGGTCAACCATTAAATCAATTTTATATATTGGTACTAGGTCACATACTCCTTTATTTAATTCATAGAAGTTATATTAATGCCTTTGTATACGTCGTATCGCTTATATAGAGCTGTGTTGATTTCCTTTTGTATTACTACGGTCGATATGCAATTTTCAAACTAACCGTTTCAATAACTATTTCAAAATTTCAAAATTTTTAAACACGCAGGTGTACCAATAGCAAAAAGAAAAATGTATTTAGCTCTTGTAAATTAAACCTATACCAATTATTTCAATTAAAAGTATTAATGCAGATTTTACCAAGCTAAAGAGGGCCATAGTTAATAAGCTAGGAAACCAAAATTGATGATTTGACTATCAAAATTTTCAGAAAAAAAAGCTTTACTAGAATCCATTAAAAAATATAGTAGTTGCCATTTGAAAAAATAAAGTTGATTTTGCTATTGGTACACCTGCGTAGAAATTCCCATTTATCGAAAATCGTTTTTTTGTCTCCGATTATTAAGAAAAGCATTGGACATTATTACTTTTGACCGCCAAAACCTCAACTCTAAAGTACCAACTATATTCACTTTCCTGCCAAAAAAAAATATTTAAGTTGAAAATCTAAACATTTTTACTGCTCCAAAGGTACTGATATATTACACAAAAAATCAATATATATTCATCGATTCATCATCTCAAATAATGCTTGATCATTACTACGTCATCGTCAGTAGCCAGTAGGTATTTCAGAATTAATAGTAAAATTAATAAGTCCTTAATAATTGTAAGCTGATTAATTGAAAGGTTTCAAACGTTTGAAAAAATGATTAATATGACTCGCTTAGTGTACAATATTATCGCCGGAAACAAAATGCCAACCGTTATTGAGCAATATCACTCTCATAGTAGTTTTAATTATTAATTTATATCCTACAGTATATTTTATTCGGTCCCCACCACCGTCAAACCATGAATTGAATTTCCGAACGGAACGGGGAGCGACATCTGTGCAATGAGTTTGGAGCCAACGAATGCGATCGAGCGACATCTGCGGAAAACGAACGCTAATACACTGTCCATAAGCAGACGGCCAGATGGCGCCACGAGTCACGATTTCTATGGTATAATGCATAATAATATTATTATTATTATTCTTGACGGTGACCTCGAAACCGTAATCGTTCGAGGGGGCTCCAGCGTATCATGCTTTAAGGAGTAATACTTAGGCAATTCACATGACATCAAACATTTGGGCTATGTCTATGTGTGAGTAATAAATGAACATAAGAGTGTGTTTCCGAGAATCACTGTAATGTGGTGCCGGACAACCGCCGCCGGATGCAACTCTCGTACGCGCACGAAATTGTCAATAGTTTGCGAAAAATGAAATAAAATATTCTTGTTTGCATGACTGTAAAAACTACTAACAGCGGTAGTAAACTAAACATAATTCCTGAAGTTCGATTGTAATTTTGAAAAAAAAATGGTTGAATTTATAAGCTTCTAGACCATAATATGCTCTTTGGAAATCACTTTTTTGATTTAAAATCAGATGTGCCAAAAATAGATACAAATGTAATGCAATTATTGCATGGAATTTTTTAAAAAAATCTTAATTTTAAGATCCTTTAAAATTGAAAATTGAAAATCGACTTTCCAAAAAGCCAAGATATCTTGTCAAAGAGCAAAATTAAAATCGGACATTCCGAAGTATGTGTAACTTACCACCGCTTATTGGTCTAAAACATATGATAAATTTAAAATACGCATGCTGCGATCCCCTTAAGTACCTATCTGGAGTGAAGTCGTAAGTTATTGTTATGACGTGTTCCGGTTTTACACAGACGCGACGCAACATGTCGACGATGGGAATTCAATATATTATAAATTGTAATATATTATGCCATTATGTGGAAAGGGTACCTAAGTATAATATTAGTTTACCGCAAATGAAATCCCACTCGGCGAGGGTAGATATTCCCATTTCCATTTACAAGATGCTGCAGAAGGGTCATCGACGGTGGCAGACGCGATAAACCACCGATACGGAATATAAATTATTAATATCATTACTATTATATTGTAAAATGAGAGCGCGAGCGCGAGGCGGTGGCGTGAAGACGTCACGAGCATAAAATAAACAATCTCTAATCGGTTAAATTGGGAAAACGCTTATCGAGCGTGAATATAATATTATGGTTGTGCGAAGGCAGTGAACGAAACCACTGGGACAGGCCGGTGTCGACTGACGACGATGACAATAATAACATTATAATATTATGTCGGTAGAACGCGCCAAATGAATCGCCCACAGGTCACAATAAGGATCGAGAGCAAAGACTTATGAGTATTAATAGAGATTAAAAACGCAGAAAGTTATAGTAATAATAATTTAGCAAGTTATTGAGATAAATCATAAATGTGTCCCCTACATTAATTTACAGATGGAAAATTAAAAAAGGTGGATAAGTGGATGTCGCTCTGCTGTACAGTAGGTTACAAGTGGGTCACTGTAATGGATGGTGTTAAATTTGAATTCAATGATATAATATCATTGTATAAGAAAAACGATTCTGAGCGAAAACGGTCAGTCAGCCTATGATATTACCAAGTATATTTGATGATATTATTGTGAATAAAGTAATTTATATATAACCTATTTACGTGGAGCCTTGTTTTAAATTTTAAATCCTTAGCCATAAAAGTGAAACATTTTATACATTTTTAACCACAAAATAATTAATAAATTATAAATTTGATAAATGTTGTCAAAATTTGAACTTTAAATGCTTATAAAAAAAAACTGTGCCTATGTATTTTCAATATTTTTCAACTGCTATTGTAAAAATATATCAGGAGTCTTGTATTAAATTTTTACACTTTTTGGCCCAACAGATATAACTTTATTGATATTTATAGAAAAAAAAACTAAAAAAATTGAAAACTGAAAATGCCCGTAAACAGCTCAAAAAGTGTCAAAATATTTTCAAAATTGTATGGTGTATAGGAAATGCTAATATAAACATTCAGTGAAATTTTCATGTATCTACAGTTATTCGTTTTTGAATTACAAGAAAATAAGGAAATCGGTACATGAGAAATCGAGTGAATATCTAATGTTGTAAAAATATGAATTTAAAACGCTCATAAAAATTTAATTTGACTTTCTTGTAGAAATTTTTTTTTTGATAAAGTTAGACAAACTTATGAGGAATCTTGTATTAGATTTTACAATCTTAGATTTAAAAAGAAAATTTTTTATGAATTTCTAACTCAAAATAATTTGCAAATTTTCGTGATTTTTCCGTATTTTTTCAAGATTTGAACTTTAAACGTGTATAAAAAAAAACTGTGACTAAGGATTTTTAATTTTTTTCATCTGCCTTTGAAACAATAACCTAGGAGCCTTCTATTAAATTTTCAAGCTTTTTTACCCAACAAATAAAATTTTATTGATATTTATAGAAAAAAAATTTAAAAAAACTGAAAACTGACAATGTCCGTAAACAGTTCAAAAAAAGTCAAATTATTTTCAAAATTGTATTGTGTATAGAAAATGCAAATATAAACAACCAGTGAAAATTTCATGCATCTACGGTCATTTGTTTTAGAGTTACACCAATAACCAAAATCGATTTTGTTAAAAATCGATTTTGCGTAAAAATTCCCGTTTTTCCTTAATTTTTCTTTTGTTTTTCACATCGCTTTTGAAAACTACTGGGAAATTTTGACCTCCCCAATGCACCAACGATATTCACTTTCCCATCGAACAAGATACTGAAGTCGAAAATCGAAGCATTATTTCGACTACTTATCGTGTACACAGACACAAAAATAAAAAAATAAAAAAAAAAACACACATCATTGTAAAATCAATACATTCATCGTTTTACTCAGAATCTAAAATACATGCTCATAGTAATAATATATTGTTGAGGCAATAAGCACAATATTATTAGGTGTAAACCTATTATATATGCTATGTATCAATAATACACGTAGCCCCGCAGTCTGGTCAAAAAAGTGGAAACGTTTAAGACGTAAAGTTAAGGACTGGACGTGATTGGGAACCCTGCGAGTTTCGACTGATTTTTATACATGCGTGTGGTATTTGTGGTGTCATATAAAAAAAACGATATTTATGAGAATTGGGAAAATCGGAAATGCTTTTACGTTTAGAGAAGATAAATCAAAAAGGAAAATATTTGCGGTAATAGGTACATATTTTAATAAATTATCTTTTTTTATCTGGGTTTAAAATCAACGAGGAAAACATAGATTTTTAAAATTCACATTAGGTAGGTTCATTATACTTAAATTATGAGCGGAGCCTATGCCATTTAGTTGTAATTATTAAAAAACTAATAACCGTAGATACTGGGAAGTGGAAATGTTCAACAAATGTTTATTTTATACTTTTCTATACATGATAACATTTTCAAAACATATTGACACTTATAAGATATACCTAGACATTTTAAATTATAATTTTTTTTTTTAGTTTATTCTATAATTACTGATTAAAAAATTTTCATACAGTCAAAAAACTTGAAAATTGAATACAAGGTTCCTGACAAGTTTCACATACATAGGCAGGAATATTTTTTATGAGCAATTAAATTTAAAATTTTGACAAAATTCTTAAAAATCATGAAAATTTCCATTTTTTTTTTTTTATAGTAGGTACGCAATTGCATTTATTTATTTTGTTATAGGTGCATAGTCATAGTATTAGAGGTACATTGGAATTTAAGAGGGTAGATCATTTTCCACATAGAAGTTATAAGTGACGTTGTTAGTATAATAGTATACAAGTACCTACACTACAATGATAAATCTTAGTATATGTATTATTTAGTATTAGTTTATATGTATTGTTGATATTATTTTAGAAAAAATAAAATCCTTTTGAAAATGTTTATAATATGAGAGTGCACCACAGTTAGTCATCGTCCCGCGCGTAAAATCGGAAAACGCGTTTAAAATGTTTCGAATTCCGACGTCAACATTTACAGTATGTACCTAGCATACAATATTATCATCTTCATTTTTCCTGTTGTTTGATTTATCATAACATTATTTTTATTGGTGTTGTTATGAGAATCTCTGATCGTTAGGTTTGGATACAAAACAATAACAATCGCAATCGAGAACCACTGAGCTCAATCCACTTTACGTCTTTACGACATGAAATACGTGATACGATATTAGTATTGACATGTTTGAAACACCCCCGTACAACGATATTTTACAACAATGTTATGTTTTTCCAAAATCCCGATTTAAAATAATAGAAAACCGTCAGGAAATCTATCATTTTTTTTATCTCCAGTCGATCTTTGAACTAAAAAGTCCCGAATCCAAAAACATATACAGCCTGATACTAATATTATGTAAATATGCCGACTTTTTTTTTCTTTTACTTCATATATAACGAAACAATTTCGTAAGATACACGAAAATAAATATTTGTAACAAAGTAAATTATGTTTGCTCCTTTGTTTTCGAGAAAAATACTAAACCTTATTTATATAAAGGGAAAAATCATTTTTTATTTACGGCACACTTTATAGACACAAGGAAAATATTATCCATTTCGAAATCTAAACGGAATAAGTTTTTGGCGCTTGTGTTGTAATAGCTTAATAGAACAAATACATTCGTGTTAAGGTCACGTTAAGTACGTTGTGACAAAGGATTTATGTCTACAGTTTATTGAAGTATGATAATTAAGAAAATTAAAACTACTTGGACTTATTTAACTCGTACGTTAAATCATAAAATAAAGTTTTTTTTTAAATCGTTAACTGTAAATTTATAAACTGAATGATAATAATATATCTATATTATAACTGTTTTAGGCATAACTGGCAATTTAGAAAAATAATTATTTGATAGGTATGAATGACGTGGGAAAATAAATTTATAATTTTGAATATCGATAGTAAATACTAAATTGTTACAGAAACGATTTAAACATGATGAACAGAAAATCGATACAGTTGATAAAGGATGTGTGTCCCTATAATGATTATATTAATGTGTTCACACATTAAGCACGTAGATTATAAACTTCGTAGCAATCTAAAACCTCATCGTGTTAAAGTTTTCCACGTTTCAAACTGTCAAAAAAGTCAAAACGCTTTCATCAAATTCAAAGGTAGATATATATACAACGTGTCAAGTAAGAATAGTGTATGTGATTTATATATCACATTAATGGAGTAATATTGTGGGTGTGTATTTTGTATATGTAAATTATTATTAAAGTTTCACCCGTGGAAACATTTACGCCGCCTTCGTGAAAAAAAAAAATAATAAATCAAATATGTTAATGAGATACGCATTCATATATATATCGTAACACTTATTGGATTCGACAAATTTCGTAGGTTGTAATCAAATATTAAATTGGATATCACTTCCTCTAAAAATTATAATTCATAAAATCACACGTGCGTCAACTGTATTTTATGGGTTCAGTTTTTTTTTTTTTTTAATGAGTTTATTTATTACGATTACTTTAACGAACCGGTTATAGAACTAAAGTTTATAGAGACACGTACATCGATATTTTATAGGGAAAATCAATACATGTATAGGTACAAGATTATTTACGATGATCTTTTATAATAAACTAGGAATACTTTAACAATACCTACGTAAATTTGATTATTAAGACTCAATACAGATTAGATTTAATATTTCATCCTTCCATTAAAAACAAATAGCAAATATACAATATCTAAAATAAATTAATGTTCTTTATAGGCTCAACACAAACAAAACAACTGTAATGTTAAATTTACAAAGGCTTAGAGATAAATATTAAGTACCAATTCACTTGGCAATTATAGTTGTATACAGTTTTTACAGATTTCACTTTTTTTCATTGAATAAAACTAAACCGACAAAGTGATGTGAATTTAATTTTCATTGCGGTGACTATCTTAATTTAACACTGAAGTTACATAATAATTAAACATCATAAATTATAAAAGTGAAAAATTAAGCAGGAAATCACCAGGAATATGTGGTTAAAAATTATAATTCATAATAACTAATTTTAGTCATACACGAAAACTTAAATTAGTGCTTATTATTTTACGTTTGTAAACATTGTAACTAGAAAAAAAATAAGCTAGGTACAAATAAAATACTGCAGACAATCGATAAGTCAAAGCATATATTAAAATATATAAGATGAATTGAATGCTTAAGATCATTCAGTTTCATTAAATATTTGAAAGCTTTAAAATTATGCCGCATTAACTTAACTGCAGCTTATAAACTATTTCAATTAATAAATTCTATTTTAATTTAAGTAATATAAAAACTTTTTAAATGCATGCCATCAAAAGTTTTAAGGTGAAATTTAACGTTAAGAATTATTAAATGGTTACATAAAATAATAAAGTCTTTGTAGCAAATATTATAAATGAAGATACAATTAGGCAATGTTTAAACAACTGTAAATCTAGAGGTGTATTTTTAGGGTTACGTACGGTAAAACGGACGGGACCCTATTACTAAGGCTGTCCGTCCGTCCGTCCGTCTGTCACCAGGCTGCAGTATCTCATGAACCACGAAAGTTGGAAAGTTAAAATTTTCGCAGATTATGTATTTCTGTTGCCGCTATAACAACAAATACTAAAAATCCTAGAGTATATAATAAAAGCAGTGTTCCCAACATGTTTATAGATGATGGTACGGAACCCTTCGTGTGCGAGTCCGACTAGCACTTGGCCGGTTTTTATTATTATAACAACGAATATAATAATACCGCTAATATATATTATCCAAATATATAATATATTATGTATTATAAATACCCGTAATTTTCAAAAACTCATTTCACGATAATATATTAGTTACGTACATAAATATATGTACTTACCAAATTAAATTGTAATTATAAACTCTTAAACAGATGGTTACCTAAATACTCAAATAGTTAAGATGCATTGCACTGACATTTGTGAATTTTGTTTTGTAAATTAAAAAAGATTTCTTTTAAGTAGCATAATACATCCACGCTCTTACATAATCATTAATTTTAATTATATGTTAGTGGTTATCGTAAAACATACGTTAACATGCAATATTTGAACAAAATAATTCAGCTAAGATCAAATGATCGAATTTAAGATAGTAATTTATTATTGAGGTAATAAAATTTAAAGTGAGTAAAAAAAACGATGGTATGAGATTATTGTAAATGTATAATATGTACATATGTCATATATTGTTTATGTATTAGCGTTTAGCATGTATTATAATATATAATAGAATAAAACGAATTCAAAAATATGTTTACATGGGCACACGGCTTTATTCAATAAAATAAATTTAAAAAAAACCAATAATTTTTTTTTCAAACGACCAATTAGATATTATCTATATTTTGTTGAACATCGAGTTGATTACGGTTATTTTCTATATAGTATTATCCATGTATTCATAATAATATGGTTCGATGGTTCGAATGGTTAGATTTGATATTGGCCGATAAAAGAAATTTAAATTCAAATAAAATACACGTACCTAATATATAAGATACATGTTTATGTCTCGCACGGTATAAATATGTGTGTTGTACATAGGTGCAAAGTTTAAAAATAAAGATACATTTATAAAGACATAGGTACACGTTTTAAAAAATTAATTCAATTTTAATTTGAATTCAAAACTCATCCATTGACCATTGACCTATTACTCCACATCGAGTCGCAGAGGTACACTCGAAACCTAATATACAACAGAACGATAGTTCCCCGGTTGTTCGCGTATTGTTGCGTTTCAACGATATCATAACTCGCAAAAACTGTCAAACTCAAACAAATGTACACAAGATACGAATTAAATGATTAAACGATAAACAATTATATATTTTATGTATACCTACACTAAAACTAAGCTACATCATTATGACGATAATGACAACCAAAAAATAAATTTAACAAAATTCTGCGATATGACACCTCACACCAATAGTTCACTTTTTCCTCTCTGGCTTGTCCTTAGAATCCATGAGAGCCAAACCAAAAATAATTTCGAGGCCCAGTGCAGAAATAATTGCGGAGCGTAACATATTATAATATACATTATACTTATTTTATATTTACACGCGACCTAAAAATACCTACTTTTATTTTACTACCTACCTACCTATTCATATTAATATTGATTCAAAATTAACGAACTTCATAAGAATTGTCCATCTTTTGTTAGAAAAATATGAAAATAGTGAAGTCTTTGAAATACACATAAAAGCCATAGCAGCTGGTATGAACGATACTATATTTGATATCTCCAAGAAGCAAATAATAGACTATGGAAAACTGCACTTATTTCATGGAATAAAAAAATCTCTAAAAGGTTTTCTGAATGTATAGGTATTACTCTATCCATTATTTTTAGTCCGCAACCATATAATATACACCATTACATTATATGCTTGACAAAGACAGTTTGTTACTTATTTATTACATATTAATTCATTCTAAGAAATTCTTTCGTCATTTCTCTGTGAAACATAACATTTTTTAATGTTCTGAAAATATTGAATAATATAATTTTCGAAACAATTTACCATTTTTTTTTCTATTTTCGAATGTGCAGTCCCAAATCTGAGTTAAAATCGTGAGGCTCGGGGCTTGGAATCTTTTCCGGAGGTCTGACAGGAAACGGCGTCTATTCGACTGCAATTCTGTAGATTATTGATCCACGGATGCATCGCTCTGATGCCCACGGATATGCAGGACGTCTTCTCTTCGTCTCCGTAGGTTCGGGTGTCACTGGGTCCGACTCCTGTGACGTTGCGGCCACGTTCAGAATCCGTTTCGCTCCCACTCAAGATTATAGTCATCTACGCGTAACCTTCGACCGGCGCCGTCTCCAACAGGACTCTCCGCGCGGTCAACCCATACGTGCGTGCTCGTCCGAGGATTCGTCTAACTGCAGGGAGACCGGCGCCGCGGACGTTACGGTTTCGCCCACCCGCTTTGTGTCCAGCACGTGACCCACGCGTAATAACTTGTAGGCTCTGGTCGACTGCTGTGTTCGACTTCTAGGTAGTTCCTACGCTTTTTCTTTGGGATAACCTTAACCAGGTTTTTGCACCACACCGCTACTGCGTATAGCCTCGTCGCCGATATGATCGCAAATAAATATTATTAGACCTAGACATAAGTACTGCAATTGTTACTACCTACTGCTACCAAGTATAGTTGGTATAAATGACGTTTTAAAAATAGATTCCGCAATAAATTACCGGAGTACCTATCTACGCGGACGTAATATTATATGACATTACAAAATATTAAACTGCAGCCAATAGGTGTTCCTATACCTATATCCGGTTAAATAAACTATGACCATTTTTTTTTGATCATTAATAATATACAAATAATATCATATGATATCTTTGATCGTAGTTTATAATATATTCTTTACCACGACTTAAAATAATAATAAAAACCGGCAAAGGGAAGTCACTATATATAATGTATAAAAAACGCCCCTAAAGTGTATTTTGTCATCGAATATAGTTCACTGTAATGGATATGTTAAATTTGAAACCAACGATAAGTCATTGCATAGGTACGAAAAATGATTCTGAGCAGGGACGGTACCTCTAAGGATATATGACTTTAATATTTATATTGCTTTTAGTAATTTATTTTTCTATTAGTAATACGGAGGTTGGACTAATTTTTGTCAAACTAAATCACATATATTATTACCTATAATATTATTTTATATAATAATAGGTAATATCTGTAATAAGTAACTATTATAAATCAACACTGACGTTAATCATAAAATGGTTTAAATAAGTTCGTTGTATAAATACCTTAAAATTAACCTAAATATTTTGAACACTTAATAACACTTAATAAAGTGTTTATAAACTATAATAATAATATAAGGAATAGCAAAAAGTGTCAAAAAATAATATTCATTGAATTACAACAAAATAAATAAAATCGTATTTTTTTGTTTAAATAGGTTCCTATCTAATTTTGTCAAAATTAAAAATTAAAATATAATATATTTCCCATTTTCCTCAATTTGTATGAAAAAGTTCCAAAGTACGAACTACATCCGATTTACTACCAGTATAAAAATTGAAGACTGATGCATTTTTATTTTTTACTGTTCCAAAAGATGATACACAATATGAATAAAAATACGTCATTGTAAAATTGCCCCATTCAGAATCTATTAACGTATTTGAAACTAACTTATCAGCACTCAGCAGCAATGCAGCATAAAATATATTATAGTCGTTGGTTAATGGTTATATAGTGGTATGATAACTATAATGTATATTAAATGTATAATATTATACCGCTGCAGGGCGCAGACACGATTCAGCGATTTATAGTAGATACATCTATCATAAAAATTGAGACTTGAAACAAAATATATATCGTTTATTGTAAAAAATATGCATTTATTTTTTTCTATAAGATAACTTTAACAAAGTTAACCATGCGGACAGGGGGAAGTACGTATACATAATAGAGCGACCGGATATGATATTATCGCGTGAGTGTTCGTAGATGCATCTGCACGAAAACAAACGCATTACGGCATTACACACACTCCTAGCTTGCTATGTATATATATATACCAATAACCCATATGTATATCTATATATATATTATATAGTGGGGGCTAAAATTTGAGAGAAAATCCTCACATACTACGTGTGTACTATATATATTGTATATAATGCATACATGTTTAATGCGCGTCCATAATATTAACATAATAATATTACAATGCGTTCATAAAATAATACGCACCTACGTAGAAAGTGGATAAAACAATAATTTCTGTTAAACAACAGCCCGACTTTATATAGATATACAGTATAAATGCGTATACGCGTTTTATATATTATAATATACATAATATTAATTATTATATAGCCGAAAACAATATAATATTAAACTGAATATAACGCTGAGAAATTACGTACACATTGTATAGTAGGTATATAGTGTTGTATACAATAATATCGCGTAGGCAGGTTACACATAAAATTTGCAAGTTCCTACCCGCCTTTGTAATTTTATTGCGATATTTCCGATGACTGCAGTACTTAACTACCTCCTCATCGCCGGGCCCTAAGTGCTCGAATAAAAAAACAAACACCGCGGTGTAAACACGCAGAACCGCCTCTATTAGTAAAAATAATTACACGCTCGAAGACTATAATATATACACGCTCTATTCGCGATCTAAAGACTTCGTGCGCATAGATAAACGCTATCAGATAATATCTGTACACACCATACATATATATACATGTGTGTCTAAATTATATACGAGCCGTACGTATATAGCCTTCGACTTTTGCGGGCGTTTCTGAGCATACTTGCAGCACGGACTAAGATAGATAGGTATAGCAAGACGTTTTTAGAAGTGATAGTCATAATATTATTATTTTACTCATAATAGAGCTAAAATTATAGATTGTGTAATTTATTGTATAGGTATTAGTGGTTTTGTATGTCAGAATTTTATATTGAAACATACAAATTGTGGTGAACCTTTATGTATATTAATCTAATAAAACGTACCTAATTCATATTCTATGTCTGTCATACTAAAACATTTAGATCTAAAAAGGTATTAACAATGAATAAGGTTTATCTATATTATATACAGTATTCTCCACTAAATAAGATGAAAGATTATTTAATTTTGTTATCAAGATAAATTTATTATATGTATTATCATAATATAAAGTTATTTTCACATCCTACCCACTCGTTGGTCGTTTATAGACAAGATATATTTGAACGAAATTAAATATATATATGTTTCAGACGCAAAGTTTACCCATCAATATTGTATTAATTTATTAAAAATAATATTTTTATAAAAAAATATCTTTTGAAATATGTAGGTATTTGAATAAAAATATTCAGTATTTTTTATGTTAGGTATTTTCGATTTTTTAATGGCATAGCTTTGTTTTAATTTTATAATGCTCGGATAATTTTGCTTTACAAATACTGAAAATGTAACCAATAAACTATATAAGCATTTAATGTTTAGATAAAAGAGAATAGAGTGGTAGATCTGTAGCAAATGGTAGTTTTGCTCCATCAATACGGTCACCAAAATTTTAAAAGCTTAAAGGCTTATAAAAATAATTTATTGATTCACTATTCAATAATTAAATATCAACATTTTTAAAAAAATATACCAAACTTCATAATACTAAAAACAATGATTTCCTAAGAATATGGATGGTTGTTTGAAAAATAAAAATAATAACACTAAAAAAACCGAGGAAGAACTCTGCTGTATATACAGTATGTATCAAGTGAACATTGTCATTGACTATAACTGTAATGAATGTGTTAAATTTTAATTCAATGTATACGATGAAAAACGATTCCCAGCGGATACCTATATTTAGGATATACCTACCAATGGCGTATTTAGAAATACTTATCAAATGGGGGAAGGGAGCAAAAACAAAAACGCATTAAGAGAAAGTATTAAAAATACAACTAAACACAAAATGATTAAAATATGAAACGACTAAAGAAATTAAAAAGTGATCGTAGTACGATTTTAACATTAAATACTTGAAAAAATAATTTGGCTATGTACTTCCGATAATTTTTAATTGCTGTAAGAACAACTAATGAGAAACCTTGTGTTATTTTGTTATGTTTTTTATCAAACATTATACAAAAAAAAAACAAAATAAAATACCTATCTGTAAATATTACAAAAAGATCACAAATATTTTGAAAATTATTATATCATGTCTAGAAAATGTTAAAACAAATATTTGGGGAAAGATTCAAGTCTCAACTGTTATTTAATTTTTTGAAAAACCAAACCAAACAGAGTATAGGTACCTAGTATAACAGCAGCACATTTACACTACACATATATAGATAACTAAAATAAGTAAACGAGTGCAAATAAACGATAATATTAAAATTAAGATTCAAATCCGTACAGACGGACCATTATAATATTTTAATTCCTACTTTGTTGTTTTTGGACGCATTTTAATTGAATACAATCGCTGAAAGAAAACAACTTCCACACGCATAGTATTATCTCTCCACAACGAACTTACCTTTCGAGGCCGTATAGAATATTTTAAAGACACGCGATTAAACCCCCATCCGTTGTATCCGTACAGTATATATGACGGTGTGCTGGTGCAAAGTTTGATGCATAAATGAAGCATATACATATAATAATATAAGTAAACTATAATTTAATTTTGTGACGAGACTTAGTTCTGATACCGTCGACTCCGTAAACATTTTACGAACTTTATAAACACAATACAATACAATACGCTATAATATACAATCCCATAATAATAGCCGTTTGCGCCTATACGTATAATATTTGTATATGTTATTTTCGATTCCACAACTTTTGGATGTCATGATAGTTAAGACGTACATATTATATTGTATATTAATATAGTATAACATAAGTACTTGTACGACTGTATAATAAGTGAAAAGTACTTCTAATGTAGTATACTGTTTACAACTCACTCTATGTAATACACTGTTTATATATCAGAGGTTCCCAACCTTTTTTGACTCAATGTACCCTCAACTCTAAAGTGTATAATATTATTCTTAAGACTTGGAGGCGCCCCATATATTATAGAACTTTACAGCGTATATTTATACATCTATTTAATTGTATTATTAGTGGAGAAAGGGATGCCAAACAAATATCTATATTAATATATTATTGAACTAATTAATACAGTGTTACACAAAATACACGCTCTACCGTGCGCATATCTTTCACAAGATCATTTTCCCTGGAAAATTGGCCCTCTGGCTTAGGAGTTATAAATATTTAGAATAATATCTAATATTATCTAATACCTTATATCCTACATAAGGCACCAATATAAAATATTTTATAAAGCATTACTCATATTAAACTAAATATTATTATAATATAATATTATGACGGGGGACGGAGTGGCCAAGCGGACTGCAATGTGCACCGTCGCCAGTTCGAATCTCGGTCACAGGCGGCACTTATCACCGGGCAGACACCTGTCCGGAGAGAGAGGCCGTCATCCCCCGACCGGGCCATGGCAGATACCTAAGGGTGCCCACATCAAAAATTCTACCAAAAACAAACACACACGTGTAAACAAATCTACAGTACCCTCCCCAACAGTACCACAGGTTAATGGCCTTAATAGTTGAAACCTTAACCCTAATAACAAAAAATAAATAACAAAATAAATATTATGACGGTGAAATGCACTTACGTCGTCCGAAGAACCGGCAGTCGCCATGACGGGCATTCCGTAATCGCCCCTGGGGTCGTGTATGCCGTTCAACTTGATGACGCGTATGCCGTTGGCCAGGCTGTCGCCGTCCGTCACGTGGGCCGTGTGCGCGAAATCGTCGGGCGGCCGTCCCGCGCCGCAGTCCACGCCGTCTTCGGTGCGCTTGCTGCTCGTGGTCACCGTCTCCTTGTACTTTGCGGCCGGCGGCGGTGGCGTCGGTGCGGCCGCGGCGTTCGCCGTCGCCTCAGTGGCGGCCGACGCGGTGGTCCGCCGCTTGTTCGCCGCGGCCGGCGGCCCATTGACCACAGTTATCGGTTCCCACACCTCGGACGTGGCGCTCGTGTAGTAATTGTCCTCTTTGGTCTCGCGCGACCGCTCGTCCACCACCCGGCCGGCCCTGGCCACGGTCACCTCCTCCCGCGTGACCACCGTCGACTTGACGCTGAGGTTCGTCTCCAGGTGGACGGGCGCCCGCAGTATGCCCGCCCGGACCAGTATCTGGTTGAGCAGGTCGCAGTCGGGCACGTCGCCCCGCAGCAGCGCCCGCTTGATGGCCGCCCCGTCGTCACCGTCCAGCGACACCGGGACCCCCGTTGACCAGCAGCACCTCCTCCTCCTTGACGCTCGACTTTTTCTCGCAGTCCACCACCACCGCGCCCTTGCCCAGGATCGACTCGACCGTCTCTTGGATCTCGTCGTCCATCATGTCGCGTTCGCTTCTTCCGGTCGATAACAATAATATTATGTGGTCAGGCCTATATTGCATCCACTCAGTTTCCGCGAGCGTCGTGCGGTTCGGGTGGCTCACAAGTCTGCCGGTCCCGTCATTGTTGCACGTACATTATAATATTATCGTACAATATACCCACTGTTGTATACTCCCGTGTACAATGCACCGACGACGATTAACGGCCGACGCTTAACCTAAACGGGTAACGGAACAAAAACAAAAACACACACACACACAACGATGAAACACGACATACGAATTTATTTGTCCAACAGAGCCGTGTCCGAATCGTGCGTCAAGTCACGCTGGAGGGATTATACCATACGCGTTATATTGTACACCGCATGATCCCGCTTGTATAATATTATAATCCCGCGCGTATAGTCTGCGTATGCGGTAGGAATTCTTAAGCACTACCTATGCAGCGGGACGAGCCACTCCGGCGGAATATTATACGAGTGGATTATACGAGCGGGGCTTGTGTAGATTTCGTATTTATATATTATGATTATATTTGTTGTAAATTGTAAAAAAAAAAAAAAAACGGAGAATTGTATACTACATATTGTATATTTCGGTTTTTAATCCACGCCACGATATAACCGCGGCCCTGCAGTTCTTTTTTCCCACGCGGAATGTTTCTATTGAAAACGATACAACGTGATGTGTATAAAGTCTAATTTTAGACAAATAGTTCACAGCTACATAATACGTACCAGTCAATATGTTATTATGACCGGCATATTTGAGAGGAACGGAATAATATGGAATATAATAATTACGGTGCAACGCGATGCACACGTGCGAAGGAGCGCACTTGTCCATAATTTATAAACAGTGCATTATGATGATGATACTATGATGATGATGGATATGTACTGGATATGTACATTATTCGGCCGAAACTATAGACTATAAAAAGCGTGAGTGAATTTAAGAAATTTCATCGAGACTTTTTCAAAAAATTGTTCGTTTAACATTTACAACATTTTTATAGTAAGGAAAACTTTATAAACTCAATGTATGATTTACATAATACCATTGATTATAAATATTATAATTTATAATACTGGAAAAAAAAATATTTGCTTATAGTTAACTTTATAAGGTGACACGATTTGGATATGACTCTGTATACAAGTGGACAACATAATATTATAATCAAGATACATAGGTAATATAATGTAAATAGGTAACCACCGTCTCGAAATGCATTTTATTACAGGAATCGCATTACTTAGCGAATCCTAAATAATATACGTATAGGTACGAATAAAAATCTGAAATTGTATATAATTACTAAGGCGTTGCAGTCTGAGGTTGTAGGTAATAATGTAATATAGGTACCGCGAATCCTAAATAATATTTTACCTAGGCACGAAGAAAAATCATATCATAATACATAGGCGTTGCAGTCCGAGGTTATAGGTAATAATATAATATACCTATAAAAACGTTCACGAGCGACACATGTGCAGCTAGCATGTGCTAGTTGTATATTATATATTTATATGTGACCAAAAATGCGCACTGGCCGGCATACGTATATATTCGACGTAATATTATATTACTATATTACTATAATTTTACCTACTAAATTTACGTCGCATACCTACTACAGTAAAATTATTTTTATATCTCGCCACAATCCGCCGACGATAATTCACGCGATTTAAGTGATCAATTATTGTTATATGTGCCCATTCCGAAAGAATAACAAATTATATTTTACGGAATATTTTACGTAGATTTGACTAGGTACCTACTAGTATAATATCGATGACTTACTAATATTAGTAATTACTACATTATTATACCGAACGGCATGGCGCCACGCCGCTTTAGGCATTTTAGCAGAAAACGACAATTTTGGTTATTATAATAATTAAAAGTCTAATAGGCATATTTGTACAGTTTAAATGAGTTAGCTCGATGACTAGCGACAATATAACAAAGACAAAACACTTGTTGCCAGGAAAAAACCATAATTTCACTTTCCAAAAACACCCTTTGCAGATATTATGTCGTCATACTATATACTATTACACATGCGCGGTGTTTAGGGGTAAGGGGCATAGGAGCTTTGGTCCCCCCCTAGACATAATAAACTACCTATAAATATCACAGTAATGGGTCAGTGGTCAGTGACTGACGTATGGCCAAGTTGTTAAAATAATAAAGTATAGGCCTAACGCGTAAGTGGGTAAATAGTTAATAGTGGAATTATTGGTTATATCCAAAAGGATATTGCCCCCCCCCCACCATAGAAGACGAATCAAATCCGCTACTATATTATTATGAAGTGATATATCTGCGTTTGGAAATCTGCAATTAATATAACCGACGACGACGTAATCGATAATGCTATAAAACGATAATATAAGTGCTGTAACTCACAAACAGGACTTAATTTTCAATTCTCCGACCTGGTTCGACCAGGTTTGTGGTTCTAGGTTTATCATGCGATGTGACAGCGTAAACGAATGCACGTCATCGCGTTATTATACGAGTACGGAGGATATACATATTATTATTATTATTACAATATGGTTTATGACAAATATTAGTATTGTGCACATCATTATTTAATGTATGCATGACATGCGCACATAATACTATTATCACGACTTAACCGAGTTTAAAGTCTACGTTTTTTTAATATATATATTTTGTATACATAAATACATAAATATTATTGTGAAGTTCGTTATTATAATAATAAGTGCAGTTTAACACAGCATTGTATACGCAAAACAATAGCGCATAAATGTTTTAAAATAACAAATTTCGCGATTAAACAGCTTTACTATATCCGTTGTATTTTGCGGCACGTCAGATAACGCACATCGTTCGATGATAATAATAATATAATATAAATAATATCATTCTCTAACAGTTGATGTAGAAAAGCCGATTATTTACCGGTATTCATGTAAATCTTTGATAAATTCGAAACGATATGGAAATAATGGAAACCTCTGAGAGAGAAAAACAAAGTGGGCAAACGCAAAGCAGGACAGTACGGTTTTTTTTTACGTGGGGATGAATTACAAAAGACAGATCTTTAAATATATATCAATATTCTACGATGTGTATACACTGAAGTTCAGTGACTGAACAACGGAATAATAATATGTTCGCCTACACTAATGATATTTCTGTATTCGTGTTTATCCGATCTGGAATAATTTTTCACGCATCAACTACTTTTATACAAAGATTACAATATTATACAGATTATAATAATATAATAAACATCACACACGCGAGAATATAACATATTGTACATCAACGGGCAACGGCAAAGAGACAACGAGAGCGAATAAAAGTTTAAAAATTATACAAAAAGCACAAGTTTTTCATTATTTTGTATTCAAACTATTTTATGAACTGATGAACTTACTACTGCAGTAACACGAATCGTTCATTGCGTAACCGTCCTAAAATATCATGCTAGACAAACAACATATTTTTTTTTTTTAGTACAAATGACAAATGTAAGATTGCAACTGGTAAAACTAAATCAATCACGCATAAATAATTATAGTGCTATTCGATTAGATCTGTTGTATTAATTTATATTTTAGTTGTTAAATTATTCTGGATGTTTATTTAGGCCATTTTCAGTTTGGTCATAGAAAATAACACCGATTTGTTGGATGATTTTATAATATGCTATTTACCAACATTATTTTACAATTTAATTAGTACTTAATGGGACTTGTAATAATAACAAAAATCATCCAACTAGGTACCAATGATACAATTATTAAAAGTTGAACTTTTTTTAAAGTTATCTAATCATAAAACACTTTCTTACTAGATAACTATTATGAACCTTTAAATACGTTGTACACATGGAACAGTAAGAAGTCAAAATATTTGTTTACCTATAGTAATATTGAAAGTATTGCACAACGTATGTCTAAATATAAAGTTAACTTAATATCTTCTGAATTTATTAACATAATTGTTTGAATTAAATTTGTTTTTAATTTAGAAATTGTATGACTAAAAATTAAATATTAAAATATTTTAGGAATGATTTATTAAAAGTACAATGTTTTTAGACGTAATTCATAACACAATAGTATAATATTATGTATGCACCCAGTACCAGAATATCAAAATAATGAGTAATGCGTAAATGATACTAAGGTAGGTACACTAAACGATATTTTAATAATTAATATAATATATTAATTATTAAAAGATTATTAAGAAAATCTGATAGAAACCTTGAAGTTTAAATAGACAAATTAAACACAAATATATAAACAGAAAAACAATTATATTAATATGATGGGTTCATATTAATGCAATAGGTTCAAGTTACAATAGTATAATAATAGAGAAAATAATAAAGTTGAAACATTAAAAGTATCATGCACTAGTGAACTATACACTTTTTTTATAAAATATTAATTTATTATAAACACATTTTATATGTACCAATACCTATATAGGTTCTAGGTAAATTACTTATACTACCAAAAATAATTTGCATACAAAGTTACATAAATCATGATGGAGTAATTAAAAAAAAACAACTTATTTAAATGCATCATAACTTCTGATTTGAGTATCAAATTTAATATTTTTACAATAAAATGAATTTTATTTTTTTATTTATGTATTATAATCATATAGATGACAAACACAATACACAATTCGTGATCTGCGTTACTCGAGTCTTGCAATATCCTCAAAAGTGAGTATTAATCACATAATTACACGCGATTGGGCACAGTGAATTTAGAGGAAAATATATTTTCTGAAATACGAGTACTTGCCCATGACTCAGTATGTGATATGCACAGTAATGTGCATCGGCTCGATGAAAATCCAAAACTAGTAATGAATAAGGTAATGGTAATAAATCAATATTATTTGATCTTTATAATATGCAACATGTGTTTATTTATTAATAATTTAAAAATATATATTTTCCGAATTCACCGACAATAACATGCAAAATTCTATACATGGTTTGAGGTTTACCCACTTTGTTGAATACGAGCCAATAAAAAAAAGGAAAGCAAAGAAAAACACGTCTCGTTATTGGCATAGATTAATTACGCATTGGGTCCAGACGAACCGAATTCTAAGAACTTCTAAGACAATCAACGTACCCGCCCACTTGTCGGACACCGGAGCAACACGTGTGTGTTAGCACTTTATGTAATAATTTATTAAAAATGCAACGGGCTGCTCAAAATAATCCTGGGGATCCATTAGTCCGCGCGCGGTACGCAAATAGTCGTTTTCCAGGGCTTGATGTTGGTTTTTTTTTTCTACATTGTATGAAACGCTGCGAGAGCTGATAATTATATTATAAAATACGTACGCAAAGAGCATAAACGAAAAATTAAAACCGCATCGTTTTTAACATTATAATATTATTACGTTTGGTTTTTTCTCCCACCACTAATGTCGCTGCCGTTGGCGCCCACTCGCGGCGTATGGACCGGAAAATAACACGTACGGTTCGGGCTATTTAGGGTTATAATATAATATAGTGTGTGTATGATATTACAATGACCCCGTGCACATGTTTACCTATTTGTTAGCTGCGCGGGTGTGGTGACATTATTCGGGGTAAATTGGTTGGCGTGTGCGAGTCCTTGAACGAAATCGCCGGAAACAAGACGTTTGTGTGGACCCATACACAATCAATATATAAAAAAAAAACGACGATAGTCATCACCGATGAAGATGATTTTTTTTCCAATGGAAACGCGATTGGGGGGAAAAAACTTAATTCCATAAAAGATCCTTGAAATGTTACACCAGATGTTAAACTCGTACGGTACTAATATAAAATGTATATAGCTTGGAATAATCTCGACGATATTACAGTACGAACTAGGTATACATTATAACATAAGCTATTAATAATTAATTAACTGTAAAACTATCAAAACTTCGATATTAATAATATGATAATGTTAAATAGTATTAAATTATTAAAATGCAGAAGCTTGACATCGACATAGTTTATGTTTTAATATCCTGAAAAAAACAGATCAATATTCAAATCACGACCATGACATGTGTTTCAAATAGTTAGTGTTTAAAAATATCTTAAACGTTGTAAATCAAAATAAACCGAATGGAGTACGTTTGAAATTTTGAATTACTTTCTATAGTGATTGAAATTAGAATTCCAGAATGGTAGTAGAAAACTATAGAATATGACGTATACGTCAACGACAAAGAATTCAAAATTGTATAACAATATTATCAAAATATAATATTATTTTTTATTTTATTTTATTTATCTTCTTTGTAAGTAATAAATAATAAATACAATACTTTTTATATATTTCTTTGAAACCATTTTATATGCAGAACCACTGATTATAAATACTAGTATAATACTAGTGGAACTTTCCCTCGGTACCATTTCTTTCCTACATAACTAGTTACATAAAAATATAAAAGCTATATGAAAAAATGCATATCCAATAACTAATTTTACTTTCCATTGTAGATCATTAAAAAAAAAAATACCTAAATTGTATACCAAACTATACCTTTTTTTATAATATAGCGAATAACCTATAAATTTAAAATGTTTATATGCCAACCGAAAAGAACTATAATATGTTAACACAAACCCATATTTTTTATTTTTTTATTTCATTTCATATACATATGAATACTGGGCCTCACCGAGAAAACTCGTGTGTTAGTATAAGTACTACACTAATGTGCAATCATAATTTAAAATTATTGTGACCTTTCCAGTCACATGAAATCAAAATTAAAAAGTTAGAATATTACCATTATAGAACAATGTAGGTATAATTTTATATAATATGTATATGTAATGCAACTAAGTTAAGGAAAATAGGTATCAGAACTCAGAAGGTATATAACTATTACTTTATTTATGTTTTGATTAATACAATATATTATATAAGTATAATGTTGTACTTATTTTGATAATATACGTTCAACGCCGCAGAGTTAAATATTTTATTTTACTTTTTAATTATTTATAATACTATGTAATGAAATCAAAATTCAAATCGTTTGTCTTTATGTATATTTATTATCTGAATAATATTAATAACCTCACTACGGCATGACTTCTGTATGACTGTATGAATATTGTATACGTACCTACATTTTAATATAATAATGATTTACCGTCATGAATCACGAATGCGAATAAAAGTAATTTAAAAATTATATGTGAATAAACTAAAAGGTTGTGCATGTATTCTTTTATATTATGTAAAATGGAAAATGGTTAAATATTCATTATAATAATGATAAATCATAATTTTTTATTTAGTCACTTTTAACCGTATTGCGTGATGCGGCACGGTACCTACTATAATCGTTAAATTATAACAACCAAGACGCATTTATAAACTACACTAAATGAAATCTTTGTACGGCTATTTAGAAGTTAATGACATTCCAGAAGTTTAGTGGACCAAAGAACGCGATTCTTCAAAAAGTCGTAAAAAGTTATACTTCATTTTGGCATTCGTCCGAAAATATAATCAGAAAATAAACTATAACATACATAATTTACGCTTAGTCCTAATATTTAAGCCAAAAATTCAAAAAATCCCATATTTGACTTCATGCCACGTAATTCAAAATATTTTGATAAAAGTGTACATTTTTTACTGCAGGCATATGATATATTATGTTTAAATTGAAATTATTGATTATTATGAATATTGAATAATAATGATTTTCGTATTTTAACAATGCACAGAACTTCACAGATATTATATTGAACTACCAATACATAAGAAATGAACTGATTTTTTTAATTTCTTTTCGGAACGTATAATAATAATATATTTCATTAACTAGTTAATTTTGTATGTTTAATTCAGTATAATATCTGTGAAGTCCTTGTGTTATATACGTTTATAATATAATCAATACGTAACGCTGAAAATGTGAATTCAAAATACCTTTTAAATATATTTGAAACTGTACACTCACAGAGGATTCATAGAACTAACTAGAAACACCATTATACTATAAAAATCGAATTAAGTACACATATACTGAAAGTATGAAACCAATCATCTAGGTACTAACCTTCATTTTAATTTTACGAAACACAAATGGTGTTCATTGCATTATACTTTTTGCTGCTTTAATATTAATCACAAACAAACAAACTTAAGTATGAAATCAATGTTTAAAATGTGTACTTTATATTAATACGATTAGATGTTCAAATATGTATTCATCAATAATACTATGCCAACATTCAATATAACAAAATAAATAAAACTTAATGAAATAAATATAAAAAATTTAAATTAACGCTAAAGTAAACATGGAACTTAATAGGGATATATACACGCAAAAACATGTTTCATCCACTCACTGGACAAAAAATAACCTTAAAAATAATTTATAAGGTATTAACTACTTTTAAAATTAAATTAAAAAAACAGGGAAGTTGTTTTGATATACATATAAAATGTAGATTTTGAGAGTACCTCGTCATTGAATAAAGTCACTGTAATGGTTGTGTTTAAATTAAATTCCACAGGTAATAGATTATTGTATGTGTTTCATAGTCAGCACTCAGTTCTATTTCTAAGAATATTTTATAACTTATTTTGTAAACGATATCGATATTTACATTTAAATATCCTGACATTTTGTCAAAATTTAATTTACAACGGTCATAAAAAAAATTGAACAATATATTTTCGATATTTTTCAATGGCCGTATAAGAATATCTTATGGTATGAGAAACGTTGAATTAAATAATCAATTTTTTTTTGTTATACAACAAATTATATCACCCATAAATAAAAAAAAACAGAAAAGTTGAAAATTTCAAATGTTTTTCAATAGCACAAAATATTTTTAACCTCTAATCATGTCTAGAAAAAGCAATTATAAATATCAGATGAACATTTAATTCTATCAAGTCTGCAAGATTATATTTTTCATATTTTTATTTTGTCAAACCGTTTTTGCGCAAATATTCCAGATTTTCCGTATTTTTTTTTTCCGATTACTCTGAAAATAACGGGTTTTTTACGTTTGAATCCCCAATGTATTAACTAGATTCAATTCGCTACTGGGAACCAGCATTATATTAAACACAGAAAAAAATACGCACCTTATTGTAAAATCAATATGTTCCCGTAAAGTAATTTTTTTTATTCAGTAAATTACAAATTATATTAACAGTAATAAATTGTTCCTAGAAGTTTTATCAAAAGGTTGGTAGAAGATCAGACACTTCATTTCTAAATATACCAAATTAATATTTTATGTAATATACGTATACCACCTGCTACCTATCTCGCTTATTACTTCCTTAAGTTAACAGATTTAAAAATCAAAAGTTAATTACAAACTTTTTTATTACCTACTTGATAGGTAATGCGGTATTAGCCACTATAGGTACTTAAATTATAAATTTACAGCAAAATTAATTACATGTTTACTTTTAATTATTATTATAGGTAATTGAAAATTAATATATTAACTATTAAGTACCTATATTGTTTTAAACATCTTAATATAAAATTGTATATAATAAAGACGTATACGCATTTCAAAATATATGGGTAGGTAGTTTTTTTTTCAAGTATTTGCTCCCTATAACTACATTAAATAATTAACCTGTTGCAACGAAATGTATATTTAACAAACGTATTATATTATATAAACTGTATCAATTAACTATAAATAAATACATAATTGTCATTGGAAAATTTAAATAATGTCATTACTGATTACTGATTAGTAATTACTATTATTCGCTCTTCATTATTAATTTATTACAATTTATTATCCTTAATATAGGCTATTTGTACCATCGTATCAATTTCATACATACCTTATCGTCAATACGATAGAAAGTCCGCAATGAAAGTCTTATAATTTTAAAAACTATACTAACTCGAATTAAATAGATACATGTGATTTTTTTTGTGTATTGCATATTTGCATATAATTTATCAAAGAATAGAAGGTAGGCTGCAGAAAACCGACTTAACTCTTGATCCTGGAAAACCGACTAGTGAAATATAAATACATAATACACCCATGCACCATCCGTTTGGTTTTTGCCACATTTTTATAAGAGCTAGTTTACAACCCATGTGGAGTCGGGGAATACAACACAATGATCCAATGTACCTACACAATGAACGCAGTACATACTACACACTGCACACACATAAATATATTTATGTATAATTAAAACTAATCAACACGTATATTATAAGATATTAATGCAAACAACTCGCATACACATTTTTAAACAATATTATTTTCATTCTCTGATTATGATAAATTTTCGCAATCCACCGTTTTTTACGAAAATTCTTAAATCGTTTTAGCGTCGCAGTATAACGATAAGTAATGGCATATTATATGAAAATAAAATACTTTAGGAGTAGGTCTGGGAGTAGGAGTAAGACCTTGATTAGTATGCAACGCGACAACAACGACAACCATACGAATATACGATGATCAATCACACAAACAATTATATTGGACTTGGCAGAGATCGATTTATATTTATACATAATATTATGTACAACGTTTTGTCCAACATCTACAGTAATTAATCTAAAATAAATATTAAAATAATAACTAAAATATTTTATTTCTTTGTTATCAAATAACATGATAAATGGATTCATCTTTAACTGTCATCACCTAATGACTTTCATATTGTTTTCTATAAAACAAATCGCCGGTCAACCGTCACATCTAGAGCATTCGACCACCAACGGTTCATTAATTAATAAACAATAATTTATAATGTGTTTTACTTAGTTTTATATCAAACGTAAATACCATAAAGTGTATACCAAAAGAATACCATACAATACCTACCAACCATTTTATCATATTAAATATTATTTATGTGTTGTTGATTTTTATTACACATTTAATTACCTAGACAAGGCCATAATAATATAATTATAATAGTGGCTAATGTTAGATGTTAGCTAATAGTTTTAAATTACTACTTCGATCACTTCATACATTACAATACTAAGCCCTTTAAATTAGGTCGTCACCTCTTATCATTAGCATATTATATTAGTTTACTATATCATACAAATCATAACTTTGGTTATCTAGTACAAGAGTAAAATAAATTAATGTAGCTATCAATAATAAAATCCTAAAATATATTATAGTTATTATCGCTGAATATATAATAAGTATTGGATATACTTTTTTTTTATCCCTATAGAAAATCATTGAAATCATTTATACTATTATTGTTTGCTTAATGAAAATTAATTTTTTTTCGTAACAATGAACTATTGACCAGGAGTCGGTATATTCGGTAGCCTAGATTTTTAATAACCCGGTAATATATTATACAATTATTAGATACAATGGTCATAGAAAAGATAATAGATAATAAAGAAAAAAATTTTAAGACAAAATAATGGGATTTAAAGCCCATTATGTATTTTATATTTTGTATGATTTCCATAACTAAATGATAGATCATATTATGATAATAATATGTCATAATTAATTAAGAAAAACATTTTTATACTCTAAATTAAAATAATAGTGATTGGAGTCTACCAATACATTATGCATACATACAAATAACATTTTTATAACCTTCATTAATTTTAATTCAACACATCATGATTATAATCAAGAATCAAATTACTTTAAAAATTAGTAATTTGTGTCAACAAAAATGTAATCTTTTGATAGCTTTTATAACTTTAAATTAAATTTAGATTATTCGTTTAAAGATTAAAGTAAATATTTTATTTTAGACTAAACAAACAATTGTACTTAAATAAACCATTTTTAATTTTCATCGATGTACTGATAATCTTCCATAATAGAACCAATGACCAATTTATTAATAAAAATTAAATAATTGCAGACTTTATCATATGATTGAACTGTATAAATTGAGCGCGGTAAATCTAACGTGCTTATTTTTTTTTTTTATTATTTAATAAGAAAATATACAACTATACAATTAAGCACAACAAGTAATAATGATGAAGAGTATTACATAACATGAAAAATGGCACGATGTAGGAGGGATCCCAATGGAGCTACCTACTTGGGTATTTTATTAATTAATGGAGGAGGTCTCTAACCCATTTTCGTTTGAGTCTTCGTGGGGGGTTGTCGTGGATGTGTTGAGAAGAAAGATAACTAATGTTGGGGTTACTATGGGAGCTAAATTTTTTGTGGAGTTTTTGGTAAGCAGTTTTAGTGACTTGGTTTACGTAATTTATTCTCAGGTCAGAGTGAAAACGTGCTTATTAAAAAAATAATTTAATTAAGTAAATTAAGCTAATGAAAAATTATAATATAGCAGTATAATTGTTAAAAATATAAAACATTATTATATATTATTATTGCTATTTATGTTTCACACACAACTGCTTTTTGCAATGTATGTATAGTTAGTTAGTTTATATATTTAATATACCTCCAGTCAGACCAGTTAACTTGGACAAGTTTTTTTTTTTTATTATTATTAATTAACCCGTGGCAACTTAGGCCATTGGGTATTTTTTTAACTGTGGAGAAGAGTACTGTAGGTTTTAAACACGTTTACACAGTTTTAGCAGATTTTTTACTGGGCACCTGTAGGAATCTGCTATGCCCGGGTGGGGGATGGCGGCACTTCTCTCCGGACACCGTGACTTGCCCGAAGAAAAATGCCACACGCGGCCGAGGTTTTGAACCGGCGTCGGTGTGCGTCGCAACCGACACCTTAGTCCACTCGGCCACCAATCCAAATCTAAACAAATTTTGTAGTGTTTCTACTTTCTAATATAAATACTTTTGTTATCAAGTAGGTTACAATGGTTACATAATACTGTGTTCTTAACATTTTTCAAATTGTTTTTGTACTAGAATAAATAAATTATGGTTGTTTAATACGATTATCATAACTTATGTACTGAAATTAATATCATTAAATAAATAAAAATAAAACAAGAATAGAATTATGAAAATAAAAAAGCTATTCATATTCATCTTCTTCTATAGATTTGAGTTCTGTGTTCAACGATAATCCCGTGTTTATTATGAGTTTTTAGACGATACCTTTCTTAATTTTTAGTTAGTCGTTTAAAGTCAACTACGAAATGTTTCGATTTAATTATAAATTAGACAAGATTAAAAATTAGAAAGAGAAAAATAAGAAGCACTTTAAGATTTTTGTATGAATTTACAATTGTATCTTTGATATATTATGTTAGCTGAATAATTATGAAGGATCCTATACATTACATATTTTAAAATTGATCAACAATAGAAATGTCTATGTGGCATGTTAATAAAAATAAAAAACTATACACACTTTCAGTTGTAAAAATATTTACTATGTACATTGTACACATATTCAAAGGCCAAATTATAATTTATGGCTATTTGCTTGGTAGTCTATATAGTGACGTATAACATATGGTAAGAATATTTACAATCGTCTGGTATAGTTGGCCATCACAAAAATTATATATTAAAAAAAAAATCGTTAAAAAAGTACTACAATTTGTCACACTATGAAGTCGCAAAACACATATCACTATATTATGGCATCAGTTAGTTATCAAAGTGTCAACTTCATGACAATAATACTTTAAAACTTCCGGTCTTCTATATATCAATGCGGCTATTTTTTTACGTTCATCCATTAAAAAATGCCTATTGTGTATAATGGTAAAAAGGAATTTTATACTTTTTTTTATGAATTTTTGTGTTTTTAAAAATAGTGGATTATATAAAGTCAGCGAACATAATGGAATTTTTTAAATAATTTAAATAATACATTTTTATTCATTCATAGTAGGTATACTAAGAACTAGTATATAATAATATCAAATAATATGTAGCATATTATGTAGTACACGCCTGTTCGTGTAAAGTGTGTTTGATACATTTTAATACAGTTAGTACTACATAGTACCTATACATAACACTCAATTAAAAGGGTTAACAAATACATTATTTCATCCTTCTTATTTTAAAATAAATTCATGTTTGCTTAATTAGCTATTCATTTATTCCATTTCTATACTTTATTTTTACAATTCGGGTTACCCGTAAACATATTAAAACAATAAAGTCTCAACTGTTTAATTTACTTACGAAACTTATATAGACATGTAACTTTTAAGATATCCCTTGTCCGAGACTGAGCTAGATACAGAATGTTCAGTACAGTGAGTTTCAAGTAAGAAATTACATCCATTATCATCAAGTTACAGTGTTGTCAAAATCGTTTAAGTCCAATGTCCGGTGTGCGGAAACGCCGTTCACCCGCGACTTACTAGTGCACCGTTTACATCGTTAACCTATCATATTACCAGCGAATGGTTGACTATAGTGAATGGCTGTAACATTGACTACATTATATACATTCGATGACCATTATTACAGTCCAGTTATTAACTTTTTAATAAATTAGCTGAACTATAATTTCATGAACTATATGAACATAGAATTAATTTACTTAACTGAAAACTCGTAGGATTATACATTAATTCTATAATATTTACGTCAATCTGTACATTTTACAATTTATAATACATGTATATTGTATACACAACAAGGTTATATATTCATTTAATTTGTTTTGGTAAACGTATAACAATTACATATAATTACATAGGTACTAGAAAAATCAATTCGTTGGATTATTCGGTAGATTGGAATAAAATAAGTATTTTTCTATTAATATAAAATTACTATAATTATTATTGTAATGTTTTTTTGTTTTAACGAATGTAAGTACAAATTGCACGATGTTTGCGTTTGATATTGCATACCATATAATATTATATATCCAAATAGGTAAAAATAATAATTATTTTTAAAACTATTCACACTAAGTTAGTTCTTTTTAGTTTAAAAAGCCTTCGAATAGCCAGCCTAAAATCGGAACGATAAAAAAATCATTGTCCAACAAACTAGCAAACTACACGCATCGATGCACCTGTACACGGTTGTTGTCCGGCCGCCTACAATTTCAGTCGCCCGCGATTCCGGTCGCCCAGTGTGGCAGTGTTGTCGTCGGCACCGACCATGCACTCAGGCCCGACACGTGGAACGAATCAGTTAAGATCAAACAAACTACACTGTAGTTAACACAAAAGGAGAATAAAATGTATTGTAGTGGAAAAGTCTACAGAATGAACTATAAAATGTATTTTCCCTTTGAGACGTTAGGAATATTGAAGAAGTAGGTACCTACCATAATACAAGTTTATATACATTTTACATTTGCATCAACTGGTTTATAAAAAAATCACAAATCCGCAACTTGAATGCATAGGAAAAAATATAATCTTTCGATAAAATCGAAATCAATAATAAAAACTTAATTTACCTACCTAATAATTTCTACGAGTATTTTTATACAAGGTTTCCAATAATTGATGATAAAATCTTTAGATAGTATCAACATTTGAATAATACTAGAATTTATAGCACATAATATGTATAACATATAAATATATAATATATTATATTGAGTATATAAATAGTACGAGGTATCTCTTGGCTGCTTGAAAAATTAAAACTGCAAGTAATGGGTTTTATAAAACTAACTGTACCTACTTAGATTTTTGGCGAATAATTTCATAAATATACATAGTAACTAGTAAGTATAAAGAAAACATAATATCATATACAATTCTTAAAATTTCAGTAATACGTGCACAATATATTATTACAATAGCTTATAAGTTAACTCGATTGTACTTAAAGTTGTGTGGCATATTAAAAACTAAATTATTATTTAGAGACTTTGAAAATTACATACAAATTCCTTTTTTAATTTTAAAATGATATTTTCGCCTCAGAATCATAATATTACCTATACAAAAAATATTTATTAACCACTGCGGTGTTCACCGAGGAAAATGTCAAGTTGTTTAAAGTCAAGCGATAGACATTGTACATTATTAATGTATAACTCCCTGTCGATATTAACGAGCACCTTTAGAAAATAATATAATAGTGATGATATCTACAAAGATTTAAAGTCCATTAGAAATGATCATTATACTTCGACGTCATGCCAACCTCGGCGATTTAGGCACCATACCTACATGTATATTACGTTAAATAAGGTGATAAGGCAGTTAATTTTGGTTCATTATATTTCCGAGGTCGCAGGCGTTCCAATTGTACCTACATAAACAAAATTACATACCATGCAAGTGCGATGGTGGTGTGGTGTAGCGGTATAGAGTAAAATTGGATTTGTACGGACACAAACCAATAGCATTATCTTTTGTTTGGACAAATTACGATACAAATATTGTACAACTGACAAAACAGCTGTCAAAAAACAAACATAACATTGACCTTAATAAATGAAAATTGAATTGATATTATTTTCATCAGATGATACAAAAACAGAATTAAAAATGGATTGTTGAAAACAATAATTTTTGTCATGTGCGACAAGTATAAATATTGCGACCTAAGTAGGTATTCGTATACACTTAATGAAAAAAAAAACACCGTGAAATACATTTTCAGACAAGTCTTGTACAGCAGTACGTGACTCGCAACAGCATGCACCACCAGCAGAAAACAGAAGTAGCTCCGACACTGTCAGCACACAAGACCATTTTTAAAAACGTACACACTGCAGGTAAAAACGAGTTGAAATTCCGATCCGATCCGACGCACACTAGTCGTACCCGAACGACTTTCATCTCGGATCCTGTCAAAGATAATTTCTAACGAAGGCGGCCGTCGTGTGAACCGAAGGAACGTATATAACAGACAAGTCATCGTTGAAACGTATAGTATACAATATGTGTATAAGTAAGATGAATAATAATAATAATAAAAGCTAAACACAGAAGCGGCATAAATACGCAACAGATATACATATATAGTAGCAAATCAATTCATGGGACTATAGAAGACATTGCATATGAAGAATCACGCGCCACGTATTTATTTTTAACGACCTCATCCGTTCTACATTAAAACTCGGATAATATTAACCGGGTTAGATCTTTGACAATAAAATAACATTTATATTATAAAAATTTAAAACTTATACTTAATGGATAAGTCGAAAGAAATGAAGAAACGTCAAAGTGAGTCTCTATTACCTATATGTTAATAATTTCATAATAAATAACAATAATGCTGTATGAATTATTCTGAAATATGATTTTAAAATAACTATTTGATACCAATCTAATCTGAAATGTCACCTACATACAAGACTATTTCGGGAATATAAAAGTAAGCATTTCCCCGGTTTTCACGCAGCATACACAGAAAATATAATTCCACGAAATCTAAATTAAAGAAAACTGTACGATTTCATTCGTGCTAGGCAATATATAATGGAAAATTATACACGTCACGTTATATTCAATATACGAGCATGAACCCGGTTCTATAGTCCAGACAAAGTTAACTTCGTCCTTGGCCACCGTACCATTCGTACCACAGAACTAACAAGAACCATATACGTCCGACTGCAAAATGAAAAAAAAAATCGTGACGTCGCGGTAGCCCACGCGCAAGAGTGGTTTTTGTAAGACATATACACTATATTACTATCGATATTCGATCACATTGTTATACTTAAGATTATAATGTTATTTATTTGAATTTTATATTAAAATCTAAGATTAATTCTCATAAATATATTCTTACCTACTTTAAAAATGTTTGTATAAAAATATAAATATTAATCAACTATATTCACTATTCAGAATATTATAATAAATCTGACTACAGATTATAATATATAATTATATTACTCTTAACAATTTATTTTTTTAATTTATTTATAATTTTTTTTTAATCAGATTTATTATCTTAATATATAAAAAAAATTAAAAACGTATTTAGAATTGTACAATTATATAATATGTTTTTTAATATTAAGCACTCGGTAAAAAATAATTCCATACATAATATCCAAGACCACCAAGATACTCTTTTAAGATAGTCTTAATGACAGTACAATATCTATATGTCAGCTAATTATTGCATAGTACATAACATATTAAAATATACAACATGTAATATGCATATAGGTAAAAAAAAAAAACACAAAAAACACTGTAAACCAGCCAACAGCAATGTAAAACATTTTTAAATGATAAAAAATTCTTCAGAAGTTAAGAAATATATTTATACATTTCGCTAAAACATTTAAAAAATATGAGTTATATGTAGGTACCTGGTACATGTTAATAAGTCACCATGTTTTAACATAAAAACAAAACAAAATATAAAATGCAGTGGTCCGCAAGAAAATTATCAAGAGCAATCACTTTATTTATATTAATCTAATTATAGTAATTATAGAAATAATTCGATAGGTAGTAATACAAAATATATGGACATTTTTTTTATTTGTAACTTTTAGTTAATTATATTTAAAAATATAAGTATAAAGACTATAATATATTAATATTTTATAAATATAGTTTTAATTAGACGAAATATTTTAATATAGGCACCTACAACATGTGTACTAACTCCTTAGTCAAATGTATAATAAATCATAATATAGTATATATTTGAATAATAAAAGAAGTTATTTTAATATATCAATCCGGTATACTAAAATTCATAGTAATATAAATGAATTGTCAAAAACTTTTGTCAGACCTTCAATCACAATTCACGACAACTCGCTGACACTTCGTATTACGCCCAAGAGACAACCATTCCCCCTAGCAAACTATTGTTATAGAACGTCGTTTGGGCTCCCCAGGATTTTAATCCACAAGATGACGGTCATAAAATTCTAGATCTAAGTTCTAGTCGTAAACTAGCGAATAAATAAAAACAAAAGGCAGTTTATTTTCTATAATTCCATAGCGGTGGATATAATCAATGTACTTTCATCGAGATGAGTTTATTTGGCAATACATACTCCCCTAAGTAAAAAAAGAAAAATATATTCTTTCTCTGTACGGGACGGGACTTCACGATTAGTCATCCAAAACCCTCTTTGGAGGGTTCCAACGGTTGCCATGTGACTCACGGCTGCGATTGCGCAATATACTCGCAAGCACACCCTTTGAAACCCGATTTATGCTATAACATGACATTCAAAAATGGCCAATGAAATTTTGAAACTTACTAAATATTAAGACAAATGATAATTTATCATAGATACACGAAGCATAGACACATATCATAGTTACTCAATATCAAAGATATACGAGAAAATTATTTATTTATTTTGTTATGAAACCATAATCGAATATTTATAAAATTAATTTCGAACTAAATTGTAAATGTAAATTAGGTTATATATTAGTTGAAAATAATTTAGGATACTTTGTTCTAAACAACACCACCGTTTTAAGATCATATCATTTTATAGATACTTAATAAATTATTTTAACAACCTCTATTTTATATTTTTATGTAAAAAGTAAAAACAATTAATATATATTATAATATATTATATTTATATAGGTACTTTTAATAGAAAGTATGTGCCTAGTTTTGGACGTTATTATTTTAACAATATTGACTAGGTAGTTATATTGTTACGTAAAAATAAGTGAAAGTAAAATTATCATTGATTATTGATTAATTATCACTAAAAAAATGAATTGGAAAATAAACATAGGTAAACATAAACAAGATAGGTAATACAAAATCTTTTAATATTTTAAACACATAGGTTTTCATTGAATAAAATAAAATAAAACAATAAGATGCAATACATAAAAATATACTAAAATGTGCTAAAACAAAAAAAAAAATCACCAAAATTGCATTTTATTATAATAGGTAATAAAAAAAATGTATCTAAATGAAACAAGTTTTAAACAGTCTTAGCAATGATGAATACAAGAATCTCGAAAAAAAGATTCAAACAAAACACCATAATTGAATTGCTTTAGTCATTAGCCTAGTGTTCAGTTCACCAAAATTTAAATTTAAAAAAAAATCCCAAAATAATATGCAAGTAAAGTAGGTTTTTTAATAACGCATAATCATAATGTGTAAAATAATAACATTAAATATAATATAATATAGTAGGTAATAATTTATTATATTCAAATATATCCCATTTCAACATTTTAAAATTTAAAATATCTGGTCGTAATTTATTAGTGGATAGTATATATATATATACCCCCAACAATATACATTATGCATAGGTATAATGTATATACTGTATGGTATAAGATTATTTGATGAAACAAAATATCATAACAACTACAACCAGTAAAATGAGCTACATAAAACATATAAAAATAAGTATTATATTTCTCCGAGTGTGAAAATAATTAAATAGGTACATATATACCACAAGCACAATATTATATTATTTTTTGCGAGACGGATTAAAAACACATCAAATCACCGAATTTTTCGCATAACCATTTACCAAGTATCATGTTATAGAACCCAGCGCTTATTCACCATACAATTTACTGTATACTCGTTCAGACCATACAAATATTTTTGACAAAAATATTTATTTCGACTAAATTGTAAAATTCTTCATCCCCTCCCCCTTCCCACCAAATAAAGAAACGGTATGCGTTATATATTTTTACAGTAGGTAGGTATACAAGAAAAGACAATATTATCATTAGATAGATATATCATTTTTTTTTTTAAACATCATAATATGATATTAAATATTATTTAATATTATGAATATGTAATACGAGTGCGGAAAATTGTAAACATTGAAAGTCATGTATGTACCTATAAGGTTTTATATTGTATTTTGTTCGTGAATATTAATGTGGGTAAAACAAAATAAAATTATCAACACAAGTTTCTTAAATTCAATTTTATATTTTTTAATTCTCTTTCAACTTTAAAGGGTGATACACTTCACTCATTCATTCTTTCTGTCCCCATAAATTATACTTTGTTCTATTTCTGTATAGTTAAACTGGTGTAGCTATTAATGAAATACAACAGGCCTGACCGTGAAATTACTGAAACCTATGCACACTTGTGTCTGTGCCCCACGCCATATGATCGCAATGAGGGACCAGGCATGATATTTCTTTAACAGTCCGCAAAAGTGACATCGAAATGCACATAAATCACAAGCGATTCGAACTGTACAATTAATATACGTTATATTGTAATAATCGACATGCATGACGTGTGCTCACGTTTTCAAATAAACCAAAAATTTACATTGACGAAATGCACCGAATGGTTTTTATGACAAAACTTTTGTAAAAACTAATATTTAAAACGATTGTAACTAAAGTACAAAATACATTAAAATTGTTAAAAAAATGTTTAAAGAGTCCCTATATATAGGTATATAATGTTTTATGTGCAGATGTAATAGTATGAATAAATTAAATACCCAACTATGTTTTCATTTATGTAAAAATACAGTCTGTACAAATTAACGCAATAGGTAGGTATGCCATATGCGTGACGATGTTAAAGGATACATACATGGATTAGAAGCCACCCATTATCGTGACACTATAATATGCTACATTCCAAAAATTAATGTAATTTCCCAATCAGAGTATAATTCAATGAAATCGGTAGTGTTAAGATATCAACGAGAATAACTATATCGAACATGTTATAGATATATTTAAAGTTTAGTAACCCGTGGTAGGTATACTTGATCAGTTGATTTACTGATAAAATATAGTATTACCTTGAAGTGCAAAAAAGTGGGCAAATTTAAAAAAAGAAATAAAACTTTAGAATGGACCAAATTTACATTCATAATTATTACATTTTTAAACAATATTAGACATTGATCCAGAGCTATTTATTTTAACACTTTTTTGTTAATGAACATTGTGTAAGAACTCCCACGTAGTAAAATGTATATTTTGGCAAGGCTACTAGGTACCGACATTCAAATAAGTAAAAACAAACAAAAAGAAATTAGTCGTATACTCGCATGTATATAATTACAAACCTTACAAATTATTCATGGAAATAGTTCTAAGATAGATATTTATTTAATAACATTTTGATGTGTAAATGGTTTACAATAAGGATTTCAAATTTTAACTATAACGCAATTAAAAATTAGTTTGAACCATGCGATTATTATAAATTATTATAGGCATAATTGTTATAGTTTGGAATATAAATCCAGCAGTCTACTATATTCATGTGACCTTGATGTTTTCTTATACAAATTATTTTATTTTTGTTTTATTCCCATGACATAAATCTAACAATGGTTCGTGCAATAGTTACCAAAATGTAAAACAGCTGAATCTAAAGGTAAATTTTTAACGTTTTGATCATATAATTACGATAGAATTACATATAATAAAATAAAAAATTAGTAGGTAAAGAAACAAACTAATTATAACAACGTATTTGGACCATTGCAGTAATCTCTTGTTATCCACGGATTTATTTTCCGCAATCGAGTAGGAAATACCCATAAACTAATAACCATTGCCCACCTATATTTTATCATTATTATATACGCTGTAATTTGTTTTAGATAATTTTTGTTGTATCATTACGCATAACTACATGTACATACTTTACCATCAGAGATAAATACTTAAGGTAAAATATTGTACAATAAATATTGCAATCTATGGTCTCGTTATCCGCAGAACGTAACCTTTGAGGATAACGAGGGATTATTGTATATCCAAGTTACATTGAATATTTATACGTAAAACGCTATAAACCGACGGGACAACATCTTATATAGGTATACTAGACTTGGATATTAGTATATTACCTGTAATAGGCGCATAGGGAATAATAATTTGTAATGGACTTTATTCTATATATTTTTCGATTTTTTCAGTTAACTATAATATTGATAAACCTAATGAGTAGTATCGAAATATGTCATATAAATGTTGATAATATACTATAGAAAAACAACAAATATAGATACCTATCACTTATTATGACCTGTCTGACGTCTGTACTGCAGATTAATGAACTTATAAATCCTCGTATAAACCATCCTATATATCTCTTATGTGAAAAAAAAACAATCAACGCAATAGCATAGCTCAAGGGGGAGTGAATTTCTACATAAATACATTAACCCCACCTGTTGTAAATCGTATTATATGTACTGTAAAAGAAAAACTATAGACCTAATATATTGTATATTATATAATATCATAACTGTATTGATCAGATACGCACCGCGGTACCGGTGCGCAGAAGAACGACAACACCTCTGGCTCCTGGCGATCAATGTTAATAAGACTAATTATTAATATGATCATAACAATATAACATGTTATTATATTATTTCATACGACAAAGTGACAAAAAACGCCTGCGGTTTAAATGTAAAACTATGATAATATAATAGACATTGCCTCAAGTAAACGAATATGTGTATCGTGTATGTACATTACACACTACAGTAGGACTACTATGCAAATTCAATAAATCATATTCAGCAAAATAAAGTGTATAACACGTATTATAGTAATAATCTATTATGTAAAATAATATGAGATTTTACTTCGGATTTTACTCTCGACGTAGTACTTGTTCTTAATAATATTATGTTTTTAAAATCCAAAACTTTTTTGAATACAATAAAGAGTTAAAAAAATTTGCTAAACTTTCACATTTAAACTATACTGACATATTGTTTAGCATAAAAACCTTGTAGAATAATATTTCTTAGAGAAGTTTTAGTGAAATAAGTATGAATGGGTTGTTAACTTCATAGTTATATTGTTACTTCTAATAAAAAAAAAAAAGAAAAAGAATTTTAAGAAAAACTGTGTTAAAATACCTATTATAAAATAAGTCTCATTTTGGCACGTCGTACAATATTAAATTAAGATAACTGATAGATTCAAAAATACATGAAGTTAAGCGTAACTAGAACATTATTTTATCAGCATATATTTCGAGGTCATTTGTCTATCATATTACGGATATAAGTCAGATAATGTTGTCTCATCAGCATATTGTTACCTGGATACTTTAATAAAACACGAAAACTGCTTAAAGTATACATTTTTTTAACGAAAGAATCTTTATCAAAGATTTAGGTCAGACGATAGTATGCTTACTATTTTTTTATCCATACATATTGTAGGTATAATATGCAATATGCATACAGTGTACGTGCAGTACCTATCTTCATCATAATATAATATAAATTATTAATAAATATTATAATGAAATATGATAAGTGGATAACACAGAAGATATTAGACGTTACATTTCAATAAGTTTATATTATAAAAGTACCTACCTATATTTTGTGAGAAGTATAAACTATAAAATGTTTAAACACCTTCAACTAATCATAGCCTATTATACTTATATACTTATTACTTATACATAATGTTATCATAAATATCTAAATATGTATACAAAATAATAATGTAGCGTAGTTACACATGATTTACAATATTACTTGTACTCGAGCTAGTGCCTATATATCAAATGTATTTAATTTCAAAATAATACGAAGAGCAAACTCCTACCTCACACGTCCGATCCTTAATGTGCGTTTACCCAACCCCCTCCCCTCAATTCTAAAACTTTGAATTAAAAACTACACATAACCGCATAACACAAAATTAACACTGCAGATACTGATGCTGCCATTGGTAAATAATCTAACCTATAGCACTCTGCTATCGGCCTTAATATACATAAATATAAAAATAGCATATAAAAATAAAACCATGACTTGGCGCGGCGCTGTAGTTACAATCAATCACGCACAATGATTGAGAGTAAGTAACGTCCGCTGCCACTAGGTCCCGGATGGGTGACCACCCGGGTTCGTAGAGACAAAAACCTTGTCACACATACAGGTGTTGCTAATCAACCGTACCAACCGTCACAACCTTACTGTACCAACCCTACAAGCTCAGTCGTCAAAGCCTTAATCTAATAATAAAAAAAAAGACAAGACCCAACTATTTTGAATTTTTATATTTAATTATTGTTGTATATTATCCACGATCATTCACTTCATTTCTTAATTTTGCTAATCAACATTTGAACTGGTGAGGTAAAAAAACAATAGTGTAATAAAAATTCGTTTATTACATGACGTACAGGTACAATTTTGAGTAAACTAGTATAGTTTTATACTCGTATTTGCTGCTGCAGTGTGCCAATACATTTCTCGGCTAATTATTGATATACTTTATTTTTAAGTAGGTAATCGAATATAATTTATGTAGACGGTACCGTGTGAACTTTAATACTTACCAACGCCGTTTATATTGATAATTATTTATCAATATATAGATACTAAATAGTATATACATACATGTATGTCATAAACATATTTATATGTGTCATATAACTCGTAGGTATAAACTATATCCTTTAGTACAGGACATATACAATCTATACGGATATTAATTTTTTTCTAATTAAAGTCATACAATAAAATGTATATGCGGTATACGATAGCTGCTATAGTGTATTTAGTATACACTGCACAGTACACACGTCACAATGTTTTGAGATATTATATTGCAACAACTGATTGAAAATTCGACAACAATAAATAACAGTTGTATTTACGTCGTATCGTGTATTTACCGGTCGGGATAATATGACAATCGCGGAGCGCGTCACACCTATATAGACGTACGTCCTATATAGGCTATATTATTATGTATTATAATTGTTCACGTGTCATATTATACGATGATGTATGGCCGTACAGGTAATAACTAAAAAATAATAACTAATAATTAATAACATTTACATAGGTGACGACAGTCATGGATCACTCGCTGTGCTTTCACGGTTTCGTAAAATTTTTAAGCAACGTGTCGACGCGTTAACAATATACCCGTAGATAGTTATTCTATACGTATTACATTTTAGGTAGGTATATTAATTATTATTATATTATAATGGCTGTAAATAATATTATTATCTCGGGCATGCATATTAATAGTTATTACTATGACCAATAAAAAATACGGTTGTCGCGTATTTGTAAGTAGTTGTAACAACGATGACGGCGGCTAATATACACAGAAGATATTATGCTGCAGTATATACATTCGATGGCTTCTTGACCTCAACCGCGGAATAGTTATCTCGATTTATAAC
The DNA here is from genome assembly GCF_019925205.1 of Metopolophium dirhodum. Lineage (NCBI taxonomy): Eukaryota > Metazoa > Arthropoda > Insecta > Hemiptera > Aphididae > Metopolophium > Metopolophium dirhodum. The sequence goes on from NC_083568.1 coordinate 27,377,053, forward strand.
ATAATATTATGTAATGTGCACACACGCACTATTAAAATATAATATACTCCTATTCATAAAACGTAACACACGAGTCTCGTCCCGTCACCTACACACACAACACACGTACATTAACACGATCGCTAATAGACTTCCGGTCGCGCGAAATTGACTGCGATATTATAATAATATAACGCGTTATGTGCACACGATACAATAATATTATTATACTCTGATCTATAATAATATCATGTACGTAAGTGCACACGAATGCATTATAATATTATAATATATCGAGGGGAGACCCAGAAGATTTTACACGTGAAAATGATGTTTCAAATGTCCGTACATTTACTATGGGATACGATAAACCTTAAGCGCGGCAAACGAAGCGATAGGTCGATTGAACAGATAGAAAACTGCACTTGGAAAAGAAATGAAAAACTGCACAAAAAAAATTCTAACGATTTTCCAAAGCCCGGCGAACTTATAATACTATACGGTCTCAAGGAGATGATATATAATATATACCATGGAACATAATATACCTATGCAGTATAACTTATAAGTGTACACGCCGGCTGATTCTCCAGTACTATTCTATTATAGCGCAATGCGTCATTGGGATGCAACATCACGTGCTGCGCCTTTGCCCGGGTACACCATAATATAATTTATCATATATAAGCAGAATGGCCATTGCATAGGTTCTGTGGCATAGCGTATAGTTACACGGTTGTTGAAACGTCTGTGTAATCGTATTAAAAAATAAGTCATATTATTATTATTATCATTATTACCTACTACTGCTTATATGCCGCCACATCGGCACCACTATACAACAGTATAAAAGTAATACCTATGTTGGTAATATATCATCACGATAATAGTGCCCATAATGTTGTATAATAAATATGTGAAGACGCGATGTATTACTCTAACACTGATATTTTTGTTGTTGTTGTTGTGCACGTTTCTGGGCATGGTTTGGCCAAGACTCCTGTCCGTGAATTCAAATGAGCCGACACTGAAATTCCCCCGCGACATTTGGCGAAACGGTTATGTATAAAAAAATAAGGAACGAAATAAGTAACCGATGGCAATAAAAAAAAATATAAATACCGATCCTTTTATACAGCACGTGCTAGCTAGGACCCCGCCACAAGTAGGTAGGATATACATCACTATATTAGGTATCACGCAATAATAATAACATGTAACACTGTAACATGAAAACGTAATCAAAGAATCTAATTTTTTTTTTTTTTTAATTCAGCTTTAGTTATTAAAGTTGGTTTCAAATATTTTTAAACTAAAAACAACTACGTGCCTCATTTGTAATATAATTTTTTCGAGCGTGATTGAAAAACTAAATTGCAGTACCTAAATATAATAATAATAATAGGTACGTCCGCGTAATATTATTTTATTTTACTTTTACTTTAACTTTTCATTTTAAAAACAATAATATCAACAAAAACTTTTGATCAACGTATTTTAAATAGAGCTACGTTTTTGTAAACGTTTTTAAAATAATTTATGTTTGTATAAGTTTATACCAAATAGAAAAGGAAAAATTACTAAAAGGAAGGTATACGAAAATAAGAAGTATTAAATAATTATAATATTTTATGATAACGTTTAATTTGAAAATTTAACTGCACGGTCTAAATAACTGTTTTAAAAATTAAATTCGGTATGTCTGATAGGTTTAAATAAACCTAAATTTAACAAATTTCGCTAAACGATTAACACTTAGTAGACAAATAGTAAATACAAACTATATAAATTATTAAAATCAAAAGATATAAAATTAAAGTTCCTCTCATAAAGTACCTACTAAAGTCACTATACTAACCATGAAATATATCTAATATACCTAATATAAAATATAATGCATAGAAATTCGTACTATTATAAATTATAATAAACTAAATGATAAATAGATCGCGTAAAACTGTTTTCAAAACATCATGCAAAGGTATATATCGTATGTACATACGATCCTTAGCTGTCATATATTTAAATCGTTAACTAAAATATTAAAAATCTGAATACTATATTAGGTGCGTGTATCTATATTATAAGACTTCTATTTTATATCAAAAAAATTGCATTAGTGTAAAAAAATATTAATGACATTAGTCATTACCTGATATTGTAAAACAAAATTAAGATATACAAAATATTAATGAAATTATGGAAAATATACATTTGAATTTACGGGTAGGCGGTAGGTGTATCATGTTTTTGGTAAGACATTAACCATTTTTATCTGTTAACTCAATGGTCATAATTGAATAATTCCCTACACATTTTATAGTATTTAATATTTTAGGAATACATATTTTTTTTCTTGTAAAATTAATAACAATTATATTTTAATGAAGGAAAAGATTTGTTTACAATTTACATATTATATCAGTATAAATATAAACAAATTTACTACCCAAATTTGTAATTCAAAAATAATTTTCAGAAAATCAATTAACGATTAAAAACCGATTTATTAGTTAAACTATAAGACTGCAATTATCATTGCCATCCTTCGTCTAATGACGAAGTCACTCAATGTCATAAATAGTCATAGATGGCTATCTACCTAATTGTAACTAAGATATTAATAATTATCGCTCATCAGTTGTTATAGTTTTCAATATAGCTCATGCCGTGAGCATCCAATTACGAATTGCGTGGGAAATAAAAATGATGTATATTTTTATGGTGTGATAAAAAATGTAACTTAATAATTGTTATTATGTTTAAAAATTTCAAAAACTATGTGGCTATAGGTTATAAAAACTTTGCCTGTTACTCATCTTTTCGTCAAGTTATAATAAATTATACATGTATTCTGTATATTATATATATATATGTATATACAACTGAATAAACTAGTTATATTTTATCTTTAAACTAAAACACTAGTTTATCATAAAAATCTTTCTGAAAACATTAAAATATTTTTTATCATCTCATAGCTGCTGAAAAAAGTCTATACTAACTTTATTCGAACTTTACAAAACTGTTCTATCATAATATTGTTCTAATAATTGAACGATTGAGAACGAATCAATGGATTACTACAATCATGCGCAACTCCATAACAATAATATTGTGTCGAGTTCCAACGAATCGAAACGAAAATGCTAAATAGTCATCGAAACAAGAACAGTGCCACCTAACCTATAGTAGTGGTCATTATAATATTATAATATGTATAATATCGATTAATATTGTTAATTGAAACGAAAAAAATCTGTGCAGCGCATTAAAATCCCATCGTGGCCAAACCATAATAACAATATCGTGTAGAGACGAAAAAACGTTGTTTTTGTGCTAGTCGACGAATAAAAAATAAACGTACATAAAATGATACATATTACGTATATATATATATATATATAACAATAATTCCCAATAATATTATTGCTTCGCGTCAATCCGTTTCTACGAAACGCTACAACCGTACTACACCAGTGCTCAAAGAAACGGAATGTGAGATTTGACGTTTGTCTTGTTGCGTTCGCCGAAAGAGAGACACGTTGCGCCGCCCGCGCACCTACCTACGGGCTACGACGGCGGTGGAATCGTTTTTCTACGTTACAAATCGGATCGTAAAATCGAATGAAAAAATTAAAAAAACGCTTAAAAAACACGTCGGAGGCCGAATTTTATTGTTCGGTTCCGCGACGTCGTCGTTATCCTCGTCATTTCACCACATAAACAGGCGCGTACAGGCGATAAACCCCGTTCCGAGTATAATAATAATATAAAGCAGAAAATAATAATATAATACATAACATTATAATAATAATAATTATATTATATATATGTACCGGCTAAACCGTAAATGTCGTAGTCGTCGTCGTCGCCGTAATGATAATAAAAAAAATATATATAATATAATATTCGGAGAGATCTGTTTTGAAAATCTCCCGGTGGTCGCGACCAGACGCAATCCGACAATAATGGAGAGAACCACGAATGCTGTACCATGATAATAATAATAATAATAATAATAATAATAATAATACGAACGCATACGGTACAATATAATATTATTATTATACGCTAGGAGACCGTCTACCTCTACGACTACAGTCTACACACGTCGTCATTCGGTCGGCGGCAGTGGTTTGTTGTGGTTGCTAAAACCAGTTTACTCCGGTCCGTGACCGGGCTACCGTATGGTCGTCGTGGTGTCTGCGCGCGGGGTTTACGCATTACCCGCGCGAGAAACGTTTTTCGAAAAACAAAAAATCGTTCCCCGGCCGTGCCCATTACTATACGTCAACACGTCGTACGTTATAGGAATCGTGACTCGAAAATCGATGACGATTTGATTTTCGGCCGTTTCTGTACGAACGAATAAACGATCGTCCCCTGTCAATATTATAATATCATGATACGCTCGTTTTATACTGTTATCGTTATAATTTCCGTGACTACAACCCCCCCCCCCCCATCCAATCTGCAACGCCTAAATTATAATAATATACCAATAAGTGCATATTATATTATGTTAGGTAATAAATTATGTCATGATGTCGTGTATGAAGAGGGGGCACCACTGTGTGCGATGCACTTCGAGACGGACTTGGCTTCGGAAAATAAAATAGGTAGGTTCAACTCACAGAATGCGTTGCAGAAATATTTTTCGACGTTCACCGACCTCGCGTGCGGCAGCGACGGTTGCGGTCCATGGAAAACTCCGGCCAAACTCGCGAGCACAACTTTTTTTTTTAAATACTATTTTCCTCGAAAAGTCCATCGGCCGGGCGGTCACATCACACGCGGCGGGTCGTTGAGGAACTCGCGATACCGTCCACCGACATATAATCGTATACGACAAACCGACGACACTCCTAATAGGCGTAATACGGTTCACCGTTAAACAATATTGTTTAAATCTCCGAACGGGACGGGACAACGTGAGAACGGCGAACGACGCGCGACGACGAAAACAACAGACGCGCGCACGGCGGACGCGAACGCGGCACTGACGAAAAACACGCGCGCACGACGGCAGCCGGTCGACCGGTAGGCAACGGCAACGCTACACACACGTTTCGGCCAATACCGGCACGGCGTTCGGCGGCCGTGGCTGCGGCACCGCTCTGTCGGACGGTAGTGGCGGCGGGGAAGGGGAAGGACGTGTCGTTCGCAGGCCGGCCGACCGATCGTCCGCCGACCGCCGGTCGCACGCGACATCGATATGTTGTTATTTGTTATCGTTATGATTATAATTTATAACATTATTATTATTATCATACCGCGGTATAGTCGCACCGCCGTTGTAGTGAATAGTTGGTGCGGTGCGCTGGTGATGTGGTGGCAGCAGGAAGCGCGCGGGGGTGGCGACGAAACCGCAGTGGTGCCAACGTGGACGTCGGCGGGGCGCGGGACCCGATCGATTAGGGTGTCTGTCCGCCGTCGCCGCCCCCGATGGCTCCCGAAGGGTTGAGCAAGAGGACTGAGTGAGCGGGTGACAGAGCGGAGCGGCGCGTCGCGCTCACTCGCCTCGCTCCGCACGCGACTACCGACACCGCGCCGACGGGACCGTGGTCGCGGGGAAGGGAGAACTTACGGGTCCAAATTCGAAACGCGTTCGGCTAGAAAAAGCCGCGTGGACAGACGAAAACATATTCTCAAAATAAACCTTTGCCCTCTCACTGAATCTTCAAAACAATAAAATCGTACACATGCAATCCCCAGATCGTTGCCTGTAAGAAAATCTGAACCGTAAAATCATAAAAATCGTATTCCATCTGGTGGCTCAGATGACAATTTATTTTTCTATAAAAAAAATAATACTTATCTTTACTGTTCAACGTGAAAAACAAATAACGTTTCAAATTGTCTAAAAGGCCCTGCAGCAATTGAATGAGTGGTTGTAATAATAATAAAAATATGATATGATATATATGATCAAAGGTTTATTTATTATCCGGTTATTTATGAGTTTTTCAATTGTAAAGCGGATATTTTGTCCGATTGTGATATATAATAATAATATATATAGTGTATACCTCTATATAACACATTATATTATTACATTATCTTGTTGAATATTGGTTTAATGTGTTTACATATTACCTATATTTAGTAGTATGTATATACATTAACGCAATACACGTGTAAGTGTCGCAGAATTTACAGTGAATGCAATTAGCAACAAATCACTAATTGGTAATTTACCATACTATACACCAACATGAAGGCTCCGATTTAAGTGATACATAAATTATTATAACAATCAAAAATACAACACCAGTTAACTCGTTTTCATGTTTGTCATAATTTGTTTATTCTTACTTATGTAGAAAGTAAATAAAATAAGCATTAAACGCACTTAAAATTCCTTTACCATAGTATCTATTCAAAATAAAAGGTACGTGCACTGTGTTATTAGTTATTACTGTACCTACATATTAAATCCTATAAAGTTAATAATAATATTATATTAAAATAATTAACAACGTACCTATGTCTTCTATAGAAGTGTGACTGCGGAGTGCAGTGTATCTGTTATATAGAAGTTTAAAATCTAAACTTAAGTTTAAAATATTAAATAATATATCTCGAGTTATCTCGTATAATTATTTATTATCTTGGTTTTACTCGTATATGTCGTAACCAAAAATCAATAACTAATTTAGGACTAACAGGCAACAATAGGTATTTATTTTTTTCTATTTGAATCAACGACGTCGGGAGAACTAGTTTAGTAATAATTCCCTGAAACTACCTACCAATTGACGGACCTACTGCAACAATCAGACCACTCCATTTTTTTGGCAAAATTAGTTTTGTCTTTCAAAATATAAAGAAAAAATCTCTATAATTGGGTGTAACAAACGAACATCTCAGATTATTTTTCATTCAATTAATGGTAACAAGAAGTTGGCCGATACTGAGTTTGAGCGTAAAAAACATACTGCTTCTTATATTTCAATCCTTAAATACAATTAAATGTTATCATACTTAAATAACATTTGTTTTAACTACATTTTAAATTACATTTTTATAGTTTGTCTTATATTTAAAATAATATAATATATTGCATATGACCAGATAATTAAGGTCTTATCTTTATTAATTATAATTTGTTATCTACACTCATCACATACAGAAATATTATATATTAGTTTCTGTATTGGACATTTCTAACAAAATGTAGACAATTTTTTATGAAAATTGAGTTGTTGCAGCTGTAGGCCTATCAAATGCATCTACGAAAAAAACTAAATTAATTGTTATATTATAATTGTTACGCCGAATAAATCCGGTCGGTTGATTTTAAATATTTTACTATAAATTACTTAAAAGAAGGATAAAAAATAAAAATTTTCAAAATTGAAAGAACTGCAAAAATACATATTTGTATAACTTATTTAATATTTATCTATATACCCATTTGTTTGATCTTCTTATCTGGATTCAGACGTTTCAGTATTCTGTAAAAGTATAAAACTCTGTACCTATACATCGTACTAAACGTACAACATGAAAATAGTTTTTTTTTTTGATGAAAAGGAAAATGTAATTTAACTTGTATTGAAAAATACTACCGGTCACAACTCACAGTATCCTAATTTTATTTACTTACGTTTACTTTTTAGACCTTTTAGAAAAACCAGACCAACAACTCCGAGCTATTCAGTTTTTCTCAATTTAAATAAATTATAGATTTATAAAAGAAAAAGACTGCAAGCTTTGTAGAAAGTTCAAACGCTTAATCCTCTGATATACATACCTATATGTAGGACGTAGGTCGTAGGTATATCATATATAGTGTATGTTTTTTATCAACATGTTTTCTATACATGTCATTACATTCCATTAAGACGTTTAACGTTAATATTATATTCATATTATATAAAATTCTTAACTAACATGAAGTTTTTTTTTCAACATTATATTTAAGTATTTGTATGTAATAATAATTGTATACTTACGACAAATCTTTCAAGAATTGTTCTTCCATAAGTATGTAGTATTATGATATATACATAATAATATAATATTATATTTATTTTATTATAACTCATCGGACATCGTGAAAACTGTAGCATATTTTAATTTACATTTTATATATTATGTTATATATATATATGATTTCTTTTTAATGAATTATTTTTAGAAAATATTTGTTTAGCATAATTGTATCTTACATACCTAATTTATAGTTAACTATGAATTTATATAATTAAGTTTTGACTAAAGTTATTAATATATTAACACGACTGTCAACTGAGTATCAATCGTATAACTATACTTTTTATTATCAATAATATTGATAAATAAATTAAAATGTAGGTATAATATATAATGATTGTCATTTATTATTGTACATAGTACATTTCACCATTTACTATATTATGAGCGATATAATATAGAAATAAACTTCGGTCGTGGCATACGCATAATACTTACATTTCAAAAGTGTTATAACTGCCTAGTTTAACTTTTTGCTAAAATTGTTTGATACCAAGAGTAAGTTTATAATAACTTGTTGCTTATAGGTGAAATAAACACGTCTTTTTTTTTGGCGGTCACAAATCATGTTTATCAAAGGACGTTTTTGTTCATTATCGTTAAAATAATTAAATAGCGCTAAGGAGCTCAACTATTATCAAACAAACGATATTTTTCTAACTAGTTTGAATCTCATGAAAAGCCTTTCTACCTCTCTATTCAGTTTATTTAGTTCTATAAAAAAAAAACACCAGTTTAAAACTTTATAAATTTATAAAAATATTTGCTTAAAAAAACTTTACTTAACTGTATTTGGTGATATTTAAAATTTTATATTTTTAAATTACTAACAAAAAAACAACAACCTATACAGAAATAACAGCGTTGTTAATAATTAAAAGATATTATTAAACGTAAAAACTTACGAAATATAACATTTTACTGATAACTAATAAGTATTATTTGATTTTGTATTTGCCTATTTTTAAATTTTAAATTATCTTTTAATAATTATACCTATAATGATGTTTTTTAAAAAATAAAACTAGTACCTTTAAAATATTATCATAATAGTAGGTACATGAAGAAATAAATGACAATATAATTAAGTAACTATTAAGTTTTTATATTTTAGGTTCAAATATATAATAAGTTGTGATTATAATTATTATTGTCATTGAAAGAGAACCGGCGACCGACGACGCCTTGATCTTTAACTCTAATTGGCACGAGGTGACATATTATACATTAATTTTATGAATATAATTTAAATATATATTTTACATTTACAATAATTATTCAGTTCCGTTCTTAAACGAACCATACCGTTCGCAATTTTTAATTTATAAATTATAAATATTATTTAAACTTAATGTATGAAACATAAATAAGTATTCTAAGAAACTTATATAGATATCCCACTAAATGTATTAGCGGATCGATCAATCGACTCATTTTCAAAGTAGATACTTGTGCTATACTCCTTTAATTCAACTTATGATGGATTAAAACATTATTTTAGGTACCTATACTAGCCTACCTATATTTATGCGCAGTTCGTATACAGTTAATGTTAATAATGTATTAATTATTATAGTTATCTAAATGAAACGGGTTGATTAAGTATATAATTAAACACGAGAGTTCATTGTTAAACTGAAGTTTGATAAATTATAATATAATCAACGACCATATATCTATATAGGTTTTTCACACTAATGTGTTTGCAAAGTATGGATTTTCGAATTTCCCCAGCATCGCGCGTACAACAGATACTATAATCTATACACTTTGTCTTTTGTCTCAAGCTATTTTCCGCACCCCGTGCACTGTGTACGTCCGTATCAGAAATGTGCGCATTCAAATATTCAATTATTATTTACGATACGAGAAAACTTTTGTCCGCCTATACGAATCTCCTTCAATCCGTTTACGGTTCACTCTGCCACAGATTCGAGAACACGCGTTTCATACCCCGAGTTATAGTCGCAAATAACTCAACACACGCATTTTTATGTACCTAATATTATATATTAAATTCAGAATTTCGGTGTGATTAGAATTTCGCGTTACAAAATAGTACAATATTACCACAATTTTTATAACACACGTTTCTGATAGGTAATCGTATAATATAATATTTAATACGCGTATACGCATAATAATATTAACATCAAAGTCCGCAATTGGTCGACGACTGCAGATATTATAGCTACACGCGTTTAATCTACGTTGACTGATTAGTTAGTCGGACACCTGTGTACTTTTCACATTTTCGTGATTACCACCGAGATTACATATATATAAATATATGCAGATATATACATACCTATTACATATTATACAGTTTACAGATATTGCATATACTAATATACTATACAGACGAAGGCACCGCAAATAAAGTAATCGACAAACGTTTCAAGAGTACCACTGTAAAAATGCTTTATTACATGTCAATTAAAAATATTCAAAAATGTATCAAAAACCTCACATAATAATGCATATTATGTATAATTATGATAATATAACCACACAAATTCATACCGATACATACTAAAATAGTATAATTATATTATACGAGTAATACAAAATATTAGAAATTAGAATAATAATAATTATTGTTTTTCTGAGCGTTGCTTTATTAATAATATTTAGCTAAATATTTATGAGTTTATATGACGTTAAGACAAATTGTTTATATAATATACAAATATTATCATCTATACTCAATGCTATTGTTTCGTTCACGGATTTTATGACTTAACATAATAATCATGGCTTACCTTTGGCTTGTGCAAGGATTTCATTATAGCCGAATTTCCTTTGCCCTGAAATCACACACAAATATGATTTTAATTAAATAGTTATATCATGTTTGGATTATATTATGTGGTATTAAGATTATTATATTATATAAAATGTCAATATTATCACTAATTTCACAATGTTGTAAATATCACTAAACTTAAAAAAAAAATATTAATTATAAAACCACTAAAGCTTTATCACATAATAGGTACTATCCTTATTACATATTTACATAATAATGAAAATTGTAAAATCATTGATCTGGTAAAATTAATATTGTTTTTTTAAACAATACAACCCACTATAAGTGTATATTAAAACGTAGTAGTTAACCAATATTTTAAGTACTCCTTGTCATGGTGCAAACACTTGACTTTGTAATATCGTTATTGCGGTATAATATAAAATGATTCCCATCGCTGTACACACAACGTTGTGCTATTGTATCTATAAACATAAACTCCATAATTGGCTTTCAAGAATTTTTCATGTTCTCAAAACAACACTATTTTTTTATGATATTTTAAGAAGAAAATTTAAATTGGGTGCACCTTTAGTTTGCCGGTACATATTTTGTATATGTCACTGTGTATTTATATTAATATATATAATATATTATAATATACTGTTACAATTGTCTATGTAATCGTCAATCTAATCAATAAGAGTTATACAATAAAATTGTATTATAAAATGTAATCCTATTATTCAGAATCAAAAAATAAAATATGACAAAATAATTATGCAACTAAATGTAAAAAACTAAAATAAATTATGCTTTTGGTTTCTAATGCATTTATCAACAAAGTACTATCATATTATTTAATGATTATAATAATATATACATAACATTTTTAAACAATCATAGTTTTTTTATACATTTCTCAGAAATCTGATTTTATTACTAATATTTTTATACGATTCTATTAAATACAATAAATTATACTTAAGGGGATTCGATACCACGATTTTCTGTTTTTGTCTAACACACGCTCTACATAGGATTTTAGACGGGTTCTTTGCCAAACATACCAATTGATCCAATGAAACTATAAGATTTCTAAAAACAGATTTGAATTTGTCGTCAAGTCTACTTGAAATCGACTTTCCAATATTTTTGATTTTTTGATTTTAATTTCTCCAAAAATTGAAATACGACAATTTATAAATACTTTTTTTTAATATAACATTTGGGGAATAATATCAAAAATGGGGGAAAGTCAATTTCATGTAGACTTGACGACTAATTCAAAAATATTTTCAGAATTCTTATCACTTCGTTAGATCAATTGGTATGTTTGGCAAAAAACACGTCTGAATTACTATGTCACGCGTGTGTTAGACAAAAAAAGAAAATCACGGTATCGAATCCCCTTAAAACTCTATAAATATTCTGTTTATGTACATAAATTTGAAAATATTATTTACTTGTTTTAACGAATGGTTCAGTATTTTACAGTTCTGAAGGTTTACCTTTTTTACTCCCAGTTACTCAATATTTCCTTCGCAGATAAATAATTACAACCCTTCTTCTCATAATTTATCACTGAATATGCTCGGCTATAATTAACGCTTTGCCGTTACATTTTTCTTTAAACCATAATAACATTTTTAATCGCTTCAGACTTTCAATTTCACCTCCTATAAATTTACCCCAGCCCCATTAACTACAGCGCCGTGTTCCTACAAAAAAACTTTCTGTATTAAACTCCCATTTCACATAATATTGACCTAAAAAGAAAAAATGGTTGTTTGGTCACGTCGGCATAGCTGCAATAATAATGAGATCGCCTTGCATAATATTATATTCCCGAAAATCGTGTGTATACCTTGCACTTCTCCCTTTTGCTGACCATGTTATCACTCAAATGCCGCGTGGAAAGTCCGGCAGCCCAAATGGTCGTCATTAATCCTTACTGGCCAATGTTTTAACCTATAGCATATAGGTGTATCAACCACAAATCACAATTTATCGTGACTCTGCTGGAAGCCCGATTCTATCTTAAGAAATACTCTATCATAACCTTCTCTAATCGCTATTGACTTTATACGTATTTAGCTTGGTCATGAATCATAATCGACTCCTACTGACTATACTACTTGTTTAACTCCCACGACATGTCTCTCCTCTACGGATTGAACATAAAGAAGATGTCACCTGAAATCTCCTATACAATTTAAAGGTAGCAATAAAATCACTAATTAAATTATTTGGAACTATCTAGAGCACTTAACATTTATAATATAATAATTATTTCTATTCCTAATACATTTTTAATTCTATTATAACTAGCAAAATATTTTTTTAACGTATTATATCTAACAATTATTCTGTTTATTCAAATTTATTCATATATATTTCAAATGTTCTATAGATATCAAATGTTTTTTAAACTAAAAACTGCTTTATAGTTTCATATCGATTTATTTTTCCCGAAAACATATATAATCGCAATTCCAGCATACATAAATTAATTATTCATATAATTAATATTTTAATTATAAGCCGTTAATTGATCTTTAGTTTATTCAAATTTTGTTCAAAGCGCATTATATTTTAGAATATATTACGACGTATTATAGTATATTTATATGCGTTCTAAGCTTTAAACCATACTAAACAATCAACTATTATCGAACTAGAAACTTAAGAATACAATTTGTCTCATTATTAATATAAATTTATCTCATAATATATAGGTTCTTATTATTCATAAAAATAGCGTTGCATAAAATAATATTTATATACCTCTTTTTTGTGTGTGTGTGTTATTATCCTGCAAAATCGAGGTACTATATTAAATATAACGCACCGTACATCTCGATGTTTCATTTAAATATTCTGAATATGTAGTTACTAGTCAGTATAAATTGGGGGTGAAGGATGTTTTAATTTCATATATTTTGTGTAAATGTTCAACTAATCTAATCATTTTAGGCATGTCATCCTGACGGTACAATATGTAGTCTCGATTTGCTTAAACTGTATTTCGTTGGTGTGTTTGATCAAAACAGACGTATGAGTCACATTTAATACATCAACCCGACAAGAAGCTTTTACGTTTAAAATTAATTCATGTCGAGTTACATCTACATAATATAGTGTTCGTCTAGTAAATATCTATATTCCACGTATATATAGTATTTATACCAAAAACACATTTACGTAATTTATTTGATAGTTTAATTTATTTTCATTTCACAAAAAAAAGGGTAAACTCACCACACGATTAAGCTGTTTCCGTTTTTCATTTGTACATCGTTTCCGGGACTAATTTGGTATGAAATAAAATAATTACGAATATATGTTTACAACGATTCAGTTTATCGTGCAACTGTGATCTGTATTCAGCTATATAAACTAATTTATCGTATGCCAAGCATAGAACATACAATTTTTATTAATGCCTCTACCATTTGATATACACACAAAACCACAATTATATTATAATTGTAATATTACGTAATATTTATAACATGTAAAATTCATTCTAGGTAGGCTTGAAAATTCAACATTAAATTACTTGAAATAAAAAAAATTGTGTAACAAAGAATGAAAAATACGACGAAAACATGTACTTTTATACACGTAGGTACAATGTACATTCGTAATTGGTTACTTGCTTGAATAGATATAAGATTTTTTCAAATGAATTTACAGGGCAAACATTTATTTAAATATTTTTTAAATATTTCTTCGACCTCAAGTAGTAAAACATATTAATTCTTTCCTAATATTTTCAGCAAAATACTAGAAAGGTAATATAAAAGTTGGTTAGGTATAATTATGATTCTACCTTCAGAGTTTCAAAATGTAATATGATTATACTATACGTCTATGCGGATATTTTATACAAAAAATAAATATGTTTTTTATTGCGACTTAAATTTAAATCATTATTTAGAAGTCAACCATTCGAGCAAATATGTATTTAACACACCGCAGATGAAAGTACAAATGTATCAGAAAAACAGCAATAGAACTTTTTTCGTGGAAAAATACGTGCAAGGAATTAAATTAATTTAACATTTTTTCTCGGGATTTTTCAAGGAGAAGGGAAGATTAAAGTTTTAATATAGCTTTGTGGGCAACTCTTAATTTTTCGCTCTAAAATTGTTTGCACTTTGATAAATCATTTTTATTCGAGTTAAATGACTATATTCCGTCTTGAATATTATATAAACAGAATAAAAAAATAATAATAATAAGTAAACTCTGATAAAACTTTATGATTTTGTTTACGTTTAATGACGCGATTAAAAAAGTAAAAAAAAACTAGTGCAAATAATAATTTTTAACGAGTCTGCAGGCACGCGGTGATCTCAAAATCGCATAGGTACGATTTTATATCAACAATTATTACGACACTCGTAGTGTACAATAATAATAATAATAATATATCACTGGCGATAACGTTTTCGTTGTAAACATACCTACATGTTAACAATATTATAAAGTCGCAATATTTCTATTTGGTTTCGCGAATCCGTAGTCCGTACACTATATATACACCGTGCCTACATAATATTATTTTATACATTATAATATATTATATTATATTGCGTCTTCTTTTACTCACTATCTCTGTCTTACACACACCTAACCTAAACCGACACACGACGCTGCATAAAGCGAACGTGAGCAATAATAATAATTATTAAGTTTATTATAATATACGGCGTGTGCGATTCGTGCGTGGCGCAACGTCCGAGTAGTCATTGTTAGAAGCGTGCACAACAGCACACACATAATATACACACGCGATGGTTTACCGACAAATGTGCCGCTGGCTATAATAACCGTCTATATAGGTACCGAGTCAATAACACAAGCCGTTTCAAAAAATGGGATCGTGGAGGATATGGTGACTATATATGGACGATACCAAAGTAAGTATACCTTTTCACCACCACTACCGCGCACCATCCACGAAAATAATAAAATACTTCCCTAGAACCTATTGTATAGTGAAAACAAACACCTATAAATTTTAGACCGGGTACATTGGTATGGAAAAATATTGTCTCGTCCGCACTCGACGATCACGCGATCGTTATTGCATCAAAATATACAACGCCTGAGTAACAAAGTCTGTTCCCGACCTTTTCCGAGCTCAGTGATATGTACCGTTTACGTATATCGTGTACCTACCTATATATAATTATAATAATAATATATGATATAGGATTACTTGCAGTATACTTTTATGCATATATATTAGGTATTATTTATTGCACTATACCACATGGGTACAAAAACACGTCTATATATACCTACATTATCCTTGTGGTAATTTTAATCACTTATATAAAGATAACCGATAAATGCGAGTTAGCATACTACTACCCATTATATTACATTATAAACTGCATTACACTTTTCTCTACAGAAAATTTCGTTATGACTTGTGAGCAATGTGTTTCCCGTTCTCCTGTTGAAGTTCCAAACCGCTCGCGTACCTACCAAAGTAAGTAATAAGAATAATATGTAATAAAAATAATAGGTTAGATGACCACTATGGGCAACCTGTTTCAATGCTTAAATATAAAAACTCACAATAAACGAATTCTGCAAATCAAAACGAAGCCAACAGAGTTTTTATATTATTATTATAATTATTTGGTTTGCGAAAAATCGGTCACTCAAACACAACGTGCAAATACTTTACAAAATCGGTTCATACTTAATATTGTTATATACCTATTATACCTATATAGTATATACTAATTACTAATCGAGTAAACACAAAAATTGACAATTTGAGAAGGTCTGCCTCAATAATCAATTTAGAAGATATATATACATACTAGCTGATCCCGTGCACTTCGTTGCCCGTTAAATGTATCAACTCTATATGACTTAAACTTTATTCAATTCGTTACTTAATATTCGGTGTATAGTATTCAAAATGTATCTTAACTTTTCCGTTTTCCGGAATAAAAATTCTGATACGCAGCAATACATTAACAGGTAGGCAGTCTACCTGCGGTAGATCGCGGGCCCCGTGCTGTTTGTACGTATGATTTAACTCTAAAGTATCAAATTTTTACCAAGTTTGTCGTTTGTACTTAATATAATCAATTTATACAAAATCTTATTCTAACCTAACCGTACTAAAATCAGATGAATGAAATAAAAAAAAAATTTTACCCTTTGTAAATATTAACCTATCTTCTTCCCAGAGGTCGACAATCTACTAACTAACTATATAAATACACAGACTATAACTATACAGACTAAACTCGGGAACTACTTATTAGATCTTATTTATCTTATTTGACAAAAGACAATAATACAAATCAACAAATATGCCCGATTAATCAATAGCAACCAATATATTATACACAGGTGGATTTTCACGTATTGGCAGTGAATAATTATAATCGTTAATTACTTCACTAAAACGCAACATTTTTGAAAATCCTTTCTTATTGTACGGTGAAAATATGAGAAGAACCTCTATTCCAAATTTCAAGTCCGTACGTTGAGTAGTTTTTGAGATACAGCGATCAGTGAGTCAGTGGTATTTGGATTTTATATGTATAGATAACTAATTATTGACTAACATTATCGGACTTTATTTATGCCTAAAACCTGCTTCGTTATATCCTCTTTCATTAAAAAAAAACTGCATGACAATTGGATAAGAAGTTTCGAAGCCAAACCGTAACAAAGATTTCCTCTTTTGCTTGATTTCAGTTTTATATATATAGATATATACTGTAGTATACTATTTTTTTTTTTTTTTTTTATTGATCTGAAATATACATCGACAACTAGGCCATTAGTACATGAATTTTAGATTACATTGTTAGTATTTTAGCATTTACATGGTTACATTAAATTAAATTGTACAATTCTGTTTTTTTTAAGGTAGTATACTATTATATAGCTGTAAACAATTGAATTGTGTATTTTATATGAAAAATTTCTACAAGATATGGATTGAATAGCCTGCAGGTCGCTGAAAGTGCGTAGAGTTGTAGGAGTACTGCGCTGGCAGAAGTATAGGTATAATAGGTATAATATATATATTATATTAAAACGAAAACAGCAGCTCATCCTACTGTGCAGTGAATAGGTGTATAGGTACTATATGTGATAAAATAATAATATTAAATTTAACCTACGAAAGGGCACCACGAGGGGGGTGCAAGGGGGTGCGATTGCACCCCCCCTGACTTTTCAAAAAAAAAAAATTTAATGATATTGAAAATATTTTACTATGCATAATTATCTATTATAATAGGTACTTATTTTACATAATTATTGTTTATCTATTATAAATTCTACCTAATACTTATTATTTAAATAATAACTGTAAACGCCTAGATTTTTTCTAAATTCTTCAATTGAATTTTCAATGAATTTGGTATCCTCTTCTGGTCTCTTTTTATGTACACTCATCATACACAATCCGGACAATCGGTCATCACCCATACTGGCTCTGTTCCAGGTCTTGACACGTCTCAAAGTACTAAATGAACATTCAATACTGCAGGTTGTTGTTGGAAGTTGCTCCGACCTTGATTACGTGGGCCACAGCTGAATAAAAATCTTTTGAAATTTTGATCAAATTTAAGTATTCAATAGAATCGAATGGCTTTGTATAATTTTTCCACATTTCATACCATGTTGTGGCTTCAGTCATAAAATTTGATGACAAAATGTTTCCATATAGTTTTACAATATCATTTGATATGCAAATAAACTGTTCTTTACTCATGTTTTTCATAGCATAGGGATTAAGATCCATTAGAGAAAATGATTGATTGTGAGTTTTAGAAAAACGATCTTTTAATGAAGATATGACTGAATCTAGATAAGGAACGAAAATTGTTATTCTGAAAAGCTCTTCATGGTTTGTAGGCGGATGATTCGATCTTTGAATCTGTCGTGCAGCTACTCGAGGGGACGTATTTCAACATCAAGTTCTTCGGCAATTTCTTTAGATTTTGTAAATATTACTATAAATTCAGTTGATGAATTGTTTCTATACAACTGCAGAATATATAGCCCACATTACTTTGTATTCGACGAAAAAAACAAAATAACTATGTATCGTCATATAATTTGAAAAAATATTTCTATGTATTAAACTAAAATTATTTAAACAGTCGATTTTTCCGAGTATAACGGGTGTCGCACGAATTCTGGTTGTTGTCGCACAAATTCACACTAATGACGCACTAATGTTTGGCAAAAGAAAATTTTGAAAATTGTAATTTTTTCCATGAGGGGGGGCTGGGGAAATGCTCAAAATGGAAAAACGATTTTTCCGAGTATAACGGGTGTCGCACGAATTCTGGTTGTTGTCGCACAAATTCACACTAATGACGCACTAATGTTTGGCAAAAGAAAATTTTGAAAATTGTAATTTTTTCCATGAGGGGGGGGGCTGGGGAAATGCTCAAAATGGAAAAACGATTTTTCCGAGTATAACGGGTGTCGCACGAATTCTGGTTGTTGTCGCACAAATTCACACTAATGACGCACTAATGTTTGGCAAAAGAAAATTTTGAAAATTGTAATTTTTTCTATGAGGGGGGCTGGGGAACATTTCTACAGCCCCCCATATATATTTTTGAATTTACGGTTAAACCAGTATCGCACAAATTCTGAAAATAGTCACACAAATTCACACTAATGGCACACTAATGTTTAGCAAAAAAAAAATGTCAAAAATTATATTTGGGGGGGGGGGGGCTGGTGAAATGTACGTTTTATTGACGGGAAGGGGAAGCTCTCATCTCTATTTGTATTAATGTAACTGTTTAAATTTTTACACCTATCGACAACCAACCTTCCTTGGTTATAAATAACAAATTAAATTAATTATCATGCTCGATGGCCACTAAACAAAATATTTTTGCATCGCCACTGGTGCTACTATATTGGTTTTGGAAGGATCTATTCTGCATTTCTGCAGTCCTAGCCACTGGTGTGTGTTTTTAATGATTTAATCTCTGTCTTATGGTCATAGACTGGTATATTTCCCATGATTTGCGTAGGTAGGTAGTAAATATCTAATCTATGTATAAACTATTAAAAAAAAACCTAAGACAGAAGAAATAAACAAATGAATGAATATTTTTTATTATTATTATCTGCGGTTAAGACTTCAACAGAAGCTACCTAGAAGCTGATTAATAACCAGCATATTATAATCAGTGGTTATTAGCCATAAATACATATAATATGAAACATAATATACAATATGTATTATATTGAATGAATATAAATATATAAACTATTTCCTAGAATGTTAGCTGTTGCAATTTAATGAGGACATAGTAAACTAAATTTAAAGTTACTTAGTAATTCTCAGTTTTCGCACTACAGCGCGTAAAGCAATATAGTACATGCTTGTTACAAAATAGTTCAATACCAATAACCGATGCTATGATTGAAATATTCATCTATAATAGTATAATGACGAATATAATATAACATTCATTTATAGATCCAATATGATGGGTAAATCGCATAGGTTATTAAAGCGAACATAATATATTATAATACCATAATTGAGTAACTGCATAGTGCGTATATATTATTATATAATTATATAAATATGTAACGTAGTATTGACCTAATATGGTATATTCGTTTACACCTCGGTTTACACTAAACATTATATTTTTGTAATATACATTATAATTTATAGAAAGTTATGAAAAATCAAACAGTTGAATGATATTACGTTTTTAAACTGTTTTCGGTAGACGGTAAACGATTATTTTAGAAATTCATTGCGATCCACATACAATTCTCTTGGTTATATTTTAAATTTAATATAAACTAACTCCACAACAGTGCCTCAATTCATAAACATTTTAGGAGACAAATCGATCAAATTATGTCCTTAATAATACTTACTTCCAACAACCATCACTGATGTGATCTGGTGATGGATATTTGACGACTGATCGTTTTGAACTGTCATGATATTATATTACCGTTGTACAACCTGATAGACAATTGAACGGACAAGATTGTTTTTCGTAAGCATTAACTGATTCAATTACATTAGCGAAGTAGGACAACTCTCCGATTCACTACCTCGGTTACCGCGAAAAACCAATAAAAACAGCTCCATCTTAGGTATCTTAGGCACGTGCTTTTTTTATTTTTTTACTCTTCATAACTACAATAATAATATTAAAACCATTAATATAATAAATCGAATACCTCCTTAGAAATCAAACTGTACCCCTCATCGATATCAATTTTAATTTGTTAACTACTTAATACTTGTATACCTACCTATATAAATATATAATGTATAATATGTATATTGTAAAATCTTAACATTTTTTTAGTTTATTTAAATTTATATTTGTAATAACAAGATTTTAGAGAAACGAAGAAATATGATATTTAATTCCAAAGTCAATGTCAATTCATATAAGTATCGTACACACAATATACAATATGGAACTCTACCTAAATATTTTTTTTTACAAATCAAAATTACATGAGACACAAACAGATGCAAATGTTTATGCAATTTAATTTTATCAAGCCAATAAATATATTTATTTTCATTTTTAAATTCAAATTTTATATTAAATTATATTTATAGTGATGTATAATATTATATGGAATGATTTATAAATTATTCTTTTTACTCTTTGATGTTTTGAGTATAGAGTTATTTAGTTAATTAAAATATATGAAATATAGTACCTAACGATGGGCAAGTTATAACAAAATATATGTAAATATACATATTTCATACATAAACTACTAACGAAATCTCTAATAGGTATCACATTTTTTCCATCCTAACCCCAAACGTGTCGGTTATAAAATAAAATAGTGTCGCTATATATTATGTAAATGAAATCGTTGACAATATTATGCAAAAATAAATATGAATATGCAAAGATTAGGTACCTGTATTCATTTTTGCAAAAACCAAATAAATCACATAAGTATTTGATTTATTTATTGTAATATTTATATTTATATTTACAGCTTAAATAAATGATAACCTTGTTACAATTTTAATATAAGTATAATAAAATGAAATAGTTATATTTAAACCATAAATCTAATCTATATGTTGTATACACATAAAAATAATTTTTATAGAGTTAATTATTTAGAATACATGCAATTCTTAGGCACTTTCTAAAAAAAAAACAATATTCAAGTTATCTACATTAAAAAAGGTTAGAGTATTTTACTTATTTGATATATTATATAATATTATACACAGGTACCTATATAAATGGTTTCATAAATAAGGTACACCTTTTTTTAATTCTATATTTCTATCCCCAGTTCGTTTTTACACGTATTCTCTTATTCGCAAAGCCACTTAGGCCAGGTTGCGAAGGGTTGTTATTACGAACATCGAATTACGGGAACCATAAAAATAATGAACGTATATCAACTGCGCGAGATTTCAAACTTTATGTCCACATAAGATAAGTGCTACAGTTTGTACGATGAAAATAAATAACTAAGAACTTCCATTCAAAAAATAAAAATAAAATAAACTCAAATATAAAAAATTCTAAACCGTTTATATGTTTAACAATATATTATGTTAACTTCTAAATTAATTTACACGTTGTGCTATTTGGAAGTTATGGGTAAACAACAGTTAACATTAAACATCATAAATGATCACAATAAATTCAGCACATAGGAAGGCCTTACCCTTTCTACAATAAATCACAATAGCGGTTAACATCAGATAATTGTGTATTTAAATCAACAACGTGTAGGTATAATATAATCTAACATAATATACAAAAATACAATAATCACTTTTTTGGTTTCTTCATACAATTATACATTGTAGCTGATACATTATAGCTGTATAGTACAGTTAATACTATTATAGATTATAGAAGACAAGTAAATATAGTAAACCGGTCACGATGAATGTCGTGCTTCGGTTGTTTCCATCTGTTACGATTACTATATTTTAAATTATCGATAATATCGACAGTAGGTATACAAAAGTATTAAAATTGTTATTTTGTAAAAATATTATTAGTAGTTTTCCTTTAGCTTACCACAATATGATTTAAAATTAATTAAGTAGTCGATTACTATTTCGTCTATAGGTAACTAGAATACTAAGTAATATTTCGAATAACATTTTTATGTAGGTAAAAGTTGGTAAATTTAACGAGTAGTGTAGCTTAAATTTGTGATTAGGTTATAAATACTGATCATATTTCATTTTAAGTTCGTAAATAATTGTACATAGGAACCAAGAAGTTGCGTGATTGAGGCATTCTAGTTTCATTATAATTGATTAGATTAGACTATCGTTTACCACTTAATCATACAAAAATTTAATTTCCTTCGTATAATATTTTACTTAAAACATATTATTATGAATTTATATTATTACCTATAGTTAAAATAAAAAAAATTTAAGTGTTTCTTTAATTACATTTAAAAAAATAACTTATATCTTCTTACACAATTAAACAATTTTATATTGTAAATAATTTCATTTCCACGTTAAAAAGTTAAAATAAAATAAAAATAGAAATCGTTATAGTTTCATTTAAATAAGCTTCAAAACTTTTCATGAAATATAAGTCTATAAAGATAATGAACTATAAAGTAGTTCATTATATTATATTTTATTGTTCAACACTCGTCACCGAGCATCAATCATTCTCAACATAAATAAATAATGATGTGTTTTGTT
The DNA here is from genome assembly GCF_019925205.1 of Metopolophium dirhodum. NCBI lineage: Eukaryota > Metazoa > Arthropoda > Insecta > Hemiptera > Aphididae > Metopolophium > Metopolophium dirhodum. Next base: position 27,400,503 of record NC_083568.1, read on the forward strand.
TGTTTTTAAAGTAAAAATATTTTTCAAGAGAAAATTTATAAAATAATGTATAAATCAGCCATATACAACAATATACGTTGATGAATCGTTCACCCTAAACCGACAATATTATAGCACAGGTATGAGATTTAATCTATTGAAAAATGTATTATAAGATAGATGTTTAATAATATACAATATACAATATATAACCGTAGATGTACACAAGATATTCATTGTAAAATAAGTGTGAAATACAAAAATTGAAAGTTTAACTTTGTAATCATACTTTTAAAAGACTATTCCATCATAAAGCTGTCACATCCTCATAAGACTTTTTTTAACAACTGCTACAGGTGTCTATTATGTTACACATTTTAAGCTTCAGAAAATCTGAAATTGCTTCTCCTAAATCTACAATCAAAAAAATTGATAAGACTTATTTATTCTATCCTAACTAAGCCAGCACAAAGATAAACTATATATTAAAAATATCTTTGATCGTGGCTAATACTGATATTTAACTGATAAAATACCTCAACAAATACAAAAATCAATTGAATGACGTATACCTAACTAATATAAAATGTGTATTACTGTGCTAGTTTATATTCAAAATCACCTTGTTAATATCGGTTAATTAGAAATAAAAAATTATTCGAAAAGTCATTTATAAAATGATAATAACTAATAACAACTATTATTATAACTGGGATATCCCCCACATTTATTATATATTAAACATTATACATAATATGTCGGTTATCCTTATCAGATATATCGTATATTAATGTGGTATATACCAACATTGAATAAAAGATTGGAACACTATAGTAACCTAAAAACACATAATAAATGCTTGTATTTACAGTTAAAAATTCCATGGGCATTATTCAATAGAACGCGACATTTTGTATGGGTTAAAAAATGGGGTCGCTTGTAAAAAAAAAGTTTGCTTCATAATTCTTGTGAAATACTCACTATTTGTCTTTTGTACACACAGAGTTCAAAAAATATAAACCATCATACTCATGTAAAATGTACAAGGAACATGCACCCATAATCTGTGTGATAAATATTACTACGAAACTATATTTTAATTTATAAAATATCAAAAAGTAATTATTCAAAATGATAATATTCAATAGGTTTAATTTGACTGTATCAAATTTAAACACGTTACTATAATACTATTTATATGTATAGTTTAAATATTTAATTAGTGAAGTAGTGTCACTGAATCTTGAAAATTTAATAGAAGGCTCCTAGGTTATTGTTTCAAAGGCAGATGAAAAAATTAAAAATTTTTTGTCACAGTTTTTATTTATAAGCATTTAAAGTTCAAATCTTGAAAAAATACGGAAAAATCACGAAAATTAGCAAATTATTTTGAGTTGAGAATTCATACAATTTTTTCTTTTTCAATCTAAAATTTGAAAATGTAATACAAGATTATCCATAAGTTCATCTACCTTAATCAAAAAAAAATTTCTACAAGAAAGTCAAATTAAATTTTTATGAGCGTTTGAAATTCATATTTTTACAAAATTTGATATTCACTCTATATCTCATGTAACGATTTTCTTATTTTGTTGTAATTTATTAAAAAACGTATGACTGTAGATACTTGAATATATCACTGAATGTTTGTATTAGCATTTTCTATACCATTTTCTATACATGATAACATTTTGAAAATAATTTGATTTTTTTTGAGCTGTTTGCGGACATTGTCAGTTTTCAATTTTTTTAGTTTTTTTTTCTATAAATATCAATTAAAATTTTATTTGTTGGGTAAAAAAGCGTGAAAATTTATTATAAGGCTCCTGATATATCGTTCTAATAGCAGTTGAAAAATATTAAAAATACACAAAGTTACAAGTTACAAGGCACAAGTTCAAATTTTGACAAAATTTATCAAATTTATAATTTAATAATTATTTTGTAGTCAAAAATTTATAAAATGTTCAACTTTTATAGCTAAGGATTGAAAACTGAAAACAAGGCTCTTAGGCTCCACGTAAATAGGTTATATATAAATTACTTTATTCACAATAATATCATCAAATATACTTGGTAATATCATAGGCTGACTGACCGTTTTCGCTCAGAATCGTTTTTCTTATACAATGTTATTATATCATTGAATTCAAATTTAACACCATCCATTACAGTGACCCACTTGTAACCTACTGTACAGCAGAGCGACATCCACTTACCTACCTTTTTAATTTTACTAATTATTTTAAAATGTCATTTTTAATACAAAAAAACTTGATATCTTCTTTTAAATTACAATTGATATTTAAAATAATCTACAATAGTTTAAATTTCTTTAATAATATTATATTATCAACTGTGATCTATTATTTATTGATAATTAATTGATTTTTACTAGAGAAGCATGGCAATTAAAAATGTATTTGTTTTGTTAAGAACTGATAACGGAATATTATAAATCTTTTTCCTTTTTGGGTTTTAACATAGAAACGCATCATCAATTAACTGAATTATTAAGAATAAAATAACATTACAAAATACCACTACATGAATTCTCATCATCATTATTAATAAATTATAAATCGTGTTAACTTCAAAACTAAGAACACGATTATTTGTACAAGAACAAACACTATAGAGTAAAAAAATAGAGACGACTTAAGCCGTATTATTCACATAAGCTCAATATTATAAAACGGGAATAAAACTTTTTTATCCACGGGTACAAAACACCAAAGACGATGTTTGTGTGTAAGATTTCGTGCAGATGCCTACGGCTGTTAAACCTCAAGCATAACGTCATACACTATTTTGTTCTGTACGTGTAACAAAAAACAAAATATATATCATACAGCAATTTGTAATGCCAGTAAAAGGGTAGCTATGAATTTTACATGATTATTTAAAATTCAAAAAGCACTATACTATATTGAGCTTATCAATAATAAACGGAAACATTTGGCGTACCGAAACATATTACGATCGTATCGAGTTTAACACGTGGTGGGCATAAGTAATAGCTGTGTATTATATTATAGGTATAGTCAACATGAGTATATTATCATATATTATAATTTATATTATACACAATAAAGGAATCGAGCAAAATTGTTTTCGATATTAATCGATAATTTATCGAGTGTAATATTATTATAACGTATTAGGTGCGTATAAACACACTATATCACGGTGCGTTATGTATCATATCCCCTTATATACTGATAAGTGTACATGTATATAATATTATATACCTACCGTGCATATATATAATAGGTACCTACATATCGTATAATCTACACGGCAAGTGCCCGTGGATACGCGTGTTTCCCATATTTCGTTTCTGAAGTAAAAAAATCTTTTCAACAGCGATAAACTTTTTACGACATTACTTAGCATAATATACGGGAGCGTATACGTATTGTCATCACACGCGATGAAGCTTCAGCACTATATGTACGGTATATAGTCAATTTCTCCGTCTGTATGTATTTACATGACGTGTTTTATTACTACCTCGATTCATCCTTAATTCGTACTTTAAAACTCTTGCGAATCACCGCGTCCCCGTCAAAGATGTATAATACTGGGGATAGATACGTAAGTATATTATGCGTACACGATCTAGGGCGGCGCGTGCAGTCTCGTCGAACATATTTTTAACATTTTTTTAACGGACGACGCGATAATACGATTTTTTACAACTTGAAACGGTTCCATCAACAGTCTAGAGATGTATACATTTGGCAGCGGGTGGAGCGTGGATACACTATCCTGCCGTTTTTTTTTTTATATATTCAGTTTAATTTAAAACAAAATCCCCCCACGACGAAAGCAACTTCTAATTACTCTAAGATTTAAACACTTTAAGTTATTGAATATTTATTATGACAATTTTTTTTTTTTAAAGACCACGCCTAATATATAAAGGCACAAATAAAAGGTAAAGGTATAAGAGGTACAAACTTAAAATCCGCTTTGAATAAAATTTGTCATTAGTACTCATAACTGTAATACTTATTATACTGTCGTCTCCGTCTAACACACAACATACCAAACCTGCATTCAGCAGTTTCAATATTTTTGTGTTGTTACTTATTAGTTTTAATAGTAAAGTGAATTGATCTCCCTAGTAGACAATAGAGTACCTAAATATATTATTAACTTTTGTATTTTTTTTTTTTTTTTATATATATACAAATATATTATTATAATCACTATTATATGTACCTAGCGCAATAAACATGAAACACGGGATAAGGAGAACCTTTAGTATGCATTTTCAGTCAAAAAATACGCCGTCCCTATAAGTACGAACAAATTTCACCACCACCTAATACTAAATATATGGAAAAAATTACAACAATAGGAATATTGTAACCATGAAGTGCCAAAGTTTTCCAAAATTGACTTGGAACATGACCGTTCAAAAATTATCTTTAATAACCCAGTTGAAGCCCAAACAAGAGTGATGGTTGGTTCCTCTGATGGTGGTGGTGCTAAAACTATATAGTTTAATAATATAACGTCTGCACGACTAAGACAGTTATGAGTATACGAAAGGGCCCGTGCAGCCTCATAGTTGAGACGAGGTTGAATATATATCGTATGCTATATGCATATATAATTACCTGTATGTATATAGGATTTATATTGTTAACTTTTAATCAATAATTATTAACTATTGAAGAAAAGCAAACTTTCCATAATAACTTATGCAGTAATGTGCCGAAGTTTTGAGGGCCTGACGGCGCGCGTATACTCGTGCTCTCATACATCCCCCCTCCCCGATAATCAAAATATATTATATACACAGGGTGCGTGACGAAGATATGACACGAGGCTTACCATTTACCGTAATAATATGTACAAGGGCGACCGCTGGGGGGGGGGGAAAGGGGCCATTGCCATTATATAGGTGGCTATGAAATCAAATCAAATAGAGAGCTGAATACTCTATTTAACGAGCCCAATATAGCTGCCACACTCAAGAGCCAAAGAATAGATGGGCTGGACACGTCTGGAGAGCAAAAGGTCATCACGAAATGGAAACCGAACAAAAGCCGACCGAGAGGAAGGCCTAGGCAACGATGAGAGGACCGAGTTAAGGAAGACCTCAGGATACTGGGAGTTATGAACGGAGAAGAACTGGCAGAGCACAGAGAAGCATGGAGGGTGATGGTGGAAGCGGCAATGGGCCTATAAACGGCCTAGAATAAGTCTATAATAATAATAAAATTATATAGGTATAAATATTTCGTACAACCTGCAAAACGTCGGCGGTGACGACCGGCAACTTGTACGGCAATCCGTACGGGTGCGGGTGTTGAGGTGGCAGTCTGGTGTTGATTGCGCCGGTGACGTGCATGCAGTTCAGTTCGGGCGCGGCGGCCGCATTGACGTCTTTGACTTTTAAATTGCTCTTGAACGGTTTTTTGACGGCCGACGACGAGGACGACGACGACGACGACGTCAGATCGGTGCCACCCGCTGTCCGACCCGCCGCAAACATCTGGTGCTGGTCGAGCGCAAACGTGACGCGTTGCGGCCGGCCGAACGAACCGCGGCCGCCGGACGATGACGACGACGACGCGGACACCGGGCGGCCCGTGGCCGTGAACTGGTCCGCTTCGGCCACGGTGACGGCGGCCGGCGGCGGTAGCAGCTCCTCGGCGGACGCGGTCCGCTTGTTTATGAACATCGGCCTGGACGTGGCCTGATGCTGGCCGCAGTTGCACGACGACGACCGGGGTGGCCGGCCGCAGTCGACGCCTCCCAAGCCGCCGTTGTGCAGTTGCATGTGGTACGCCGAGACCGGTGGCGGTGGCGTGGGCGGCAGCCCGGATGGCACGATGCCGGCGTTCTGCAACTGCTTGGTGCCGGCCGCCTGCAGCTTCTCCTGGATGAACGCCCGCTTTGCACCAAAGTCCGGATCCCGAGCGGCCGCAGCCCGGCCGCCCGACTGCATAGTGTGGTAGTGATGGTGGTGATGATGGTGGTGTACAGGGTTCCGGCCGTCCGCACTCGAACACCGTTTTGTGAACTTTTTGCGCCTGTAATCAAACGACGGTTCGCTCTGGGTCGACTCGACGTCTGTCTGGACACCCGACGGTGGAGCCCACGACGACCGCACGGACGAGGAGAGCATAGTCCCGAACCGTGACTCGGTGAGGTTGCCAAGCGATTGGCGCCGACACGCCGCGTCAAGTGTGGCCGCCGCCGACGATGGCAGTATTCGTGGACACGGTTTGGCCACCACGCCGAGCGCCTCGGCCGCGCTGATCTTCCTGCCGTCCGACGAGCACTGCTTGTTCTGCTGACTGCTGACGGCGAGCAGTGCGGGTGACGAGCACCGGCTGCCGGCCGAGGACCGGAACGACGACCTGGCTGAGTCTTTGGCCGGCGGCGGCGAGCTCTTCTTGTCTTGCACGGCCACATCTGCCGGCAGGCTGCCGCGCTTCTCGGCTGGTGGCGAGGACGTGACCGATACCGCCTTTATCGCGCTGTCCGAATGATGTCGGACCTTCTGCGGATGTACGTTCTTGACCGGTGACTCGATGGTCCGCACCCATATGTCGGCCGCACCGTCATCCTCGTCGTCGTCGTCATCGTCGTTGTCGTCGTCGTCCGTGCTCTCGGCCAACGTGGAAGTGCCCGAGTCCACTTCCACGGGAAGCCTCTGGTCAACGATCGTGCCGGTGATGACCGCCGACGGTTTGACGGCGCATCCACTTTCAAACTTGCTGATCAACGCCGAAGCGGACAGGTCTTCGTCCGGTTCCGCGGCCCTTGGCGACGGTAGTATGTGTGGCGGGGGAGGTGGCAGGAGATTAGTGTCCACTTCCGGAACAACGGTGTGTGGCGGGGACGGCGGCGGTGGCGGAGGAGGCGGTGACGGTGCGGTGACCGCCGCCGGTTCCGGTTTCTTGCAGACCGGTTCCGCTGTTGCAGATCTCTTGGCCGGAACAGTGGTCAGTCTGGTCTGTTCGCCCCTGGGCGGCACTGGAGGCGGTTTCTGTTTGGTGGTCGCCGTCGTCCCCTGTACTGCAACCGCGGTGGACGTCCTGACCGGTGGCGTCGGGGCGCCACTGCTACCACCGCCGGTGCCGGCCACAAACGTGTGCAAGACGGACGCCGGCACTGGCGTTTGTAGTTGTTGTTGCTGCGGTGGACGGTGGTCGGCGGCGGCGGGTGAGGCCGCCAGATAAGTAAACGGTTTGCCAAACGCCGCGGCCGGCCGCATAGTGTCGACGGCGACTATACTTCCGGTCGGACCGTTCTTGTCGCCGAAATATCACATAAAATTCACGCGTCCACGATCGACCCGACGGACGGACAGATGCGGTGTTCGCGCGCGTGCGGCGGAGGAGATTCAAAAACGGAAACGCTCACGCACCTCAGGAGGTGGTGTAACAATAATATTACAGTGTGCGAATGTCGCGGCGGCGGTGGCGGAAAACGCGTGCGGCGAAAACGTCGACGGTGCACAGTGGTGTGCGCGCCCCTCTCGAGAGAGCCGCCGCGTGCGTTTGCGTGTGTCGTCGCGAACTGGGGACCCGACGTGAGCAGCGCGGACAACCGTCGAGCGGCGGCGGCGGATCGAACGGCCGGCCGTGCGCATGACCGTTGCAAAGGAGCGCGACGTGCCGCTCCGTGGGCCCGTGCAGGCGGCGGGACGAGCAGGAGGTCCCTCTGTGCGTGCGCGCCGCGGAGGAGTAATACAGCAATTATACCGTGGAAACACCCCGTCCCGCAGTTCGCGCGGCGCTATTATATATATATATCATATACCGTCGCCCTTCCACGCGGCAGCAGCTTTTCATCTCCGAAAACGCATATTTCCTCCGCGCGAAAAACCTAACCTATAACAACACGTTACGTGCTGTATCACACTATTATTATTATTATTATTATTATTATTATTATTATTATTATACACTCTTTCGATATCGATCAACTGTACATACATAATACACGACACGCCACACGCACGGTGTATGATATATATGCACAGCAGCAACAATACCGCCGCCACCGCTGCCACCACAAAATATGTCGTTTTTCGCAAATATCTCTATGACGTATACGCGTGCGAGCACATTGTTTTTGAAAACGTTCCACGTCGGGTGATGTGTTATACGTATTCTTATTAGTTCGAGTATATATTTTGTTGACGTTGTTGTTGTGATTGTTATCATAACTATTGTGGCTGTTGTTATAGGCCAGCGATATAACACCTGTTTGAAGTGCACTTACATGTATGTAGGAAGTTCCGCGACTATGGCGTGTGAGCGATATTATATCGTTTTCCTATCCAATACAATAACTGAATCATTTCTATAAGACTTCCGTAATAGAGACACGATTTTTGACAGTGTACCTACCTATGTATAGATTATAAGTAGGTATTCTTTATTACTATTAACTGTTGTTATGATTTAGTATAATAATTATTCTAGATGATTCCCGCGTCTCTCTGTCCCGATTAATTTAGGCAATGATAAGTAATTTTATTCCAGTTAACAAACTTATATTTCTTTAGGATTACCTACGTTTTTAATGCATTTTTATTCTTATTCGTTAATAGTACATACCGCCCCCGTGGCGCGATGTTCTCGTTGACGAATTTATTCCAGTTATAATATTATTATTATGTCGATTATATAAATATGACTTAACATAATTCAATTATTGGTGGACAATATTTATATATACATAAAGTTGTATTTGTTGTATCTAAACTTGCAAATTACATGATTATATTATTATGGTTTTGACATAATGTGTACCGTCCATACCTATATCAATGTCAAAAGGCATAATAATTGTATTCGACTCCAAGTTGTTTCATGTCTAAGTACAATAATATCATAGTTTATGATAGTCGTTGATAAGCATAAGTTTAATATTTATTAATTTATTAAAAATATGGGGAAAAAAGCCCAATGGTAAACAACTACAATAATAATATTACAAATGTATTTTAAATTAACGAAAAAGCATACGAGTAATACAAAAATAAAACTACCAACATGTATATTTATTTTCGTAGCTTTAATTATAAAATATTCTTTTTCAAATTGAGAAAAAAAACACAAGTATAAATGGAAAAAAACGGCTAAAACAGCGCAGCTGATTTATTGAAGAAAACAAATTGAAATGTACGATACAGGAATATTGCGTAAAATAAATACATTTACTACAACCCAACTAAACCTAATCAAGTTTTATTAATATGATGACCACTGGAGAATTAATGCAGTTAGTCTAATTTGATTAATAGTATTTAATACTCAAAGGGTAGGTTTTGAATAATATAACGCAATTTCATCCATGTCAAAATGCCTCTAAATTAAGTTGGTAGGCTATAACATTTTACTCAAGTTATATACCTACATTATATTGCATGTGGAAGACTTTAACTTAAGTTTCAAGTTACTGCAATGAAAATACTTTTTATGTAATTTTATGATAGTTTAATTACATTTTATACGTAATTTAAGTAACTTTTTTTAGTAAAATTACTGAATTAATTAAATTAATTACTTGTTATTATTATTATTATTATTATTATTATTATTATTATTATTTTTAATGCATATTTAAAGAACCAATATTGGTATTGTATGTAAATATATCATATAAGTACAACTTTCTAACAGTAAAATGTTGGTAATAACTATTTGACAAAAAGTTTTTTTTAATAGAAATAATTTTAATTTAGTATAATTTAAATAATTTAAAAAATAAAGAATGATATTGTGTTAAACAGTTATTGTCTTCTTATGTTCTTAAATAATCATATTATTGCATAATTTTATATTATTGATCGGTATTATACTTAGTAGTTAGTTCTGTATTGACAAAATAATCATCCAGTGATATTTTATTGAAATAAAAAATAAAAAGTAACTTAAGTTGTCATACAGTTACTTTTTACTCAAAAGTAATAAAGCTTGACAAAATAAAAAATAATTACGATTTTGAAAAGGAAATCGTAATGTAATCTATTTTTTTCAATAAGTCACCCCCAAATTTTTTTTTATATTATTCTCGATAAAAACTTTTTTACAAAAAGGCTTGAACATTTAATGCGAAGTTCTCATAAGTTTCTTTAATGGAAGTTCTAAAATATTAAAGATACTTAGGTCTTAGGCACGATAGTTTTTTATATACATTTAAACTTCAAATTTTGATAAAATTCGTTTATGTAAAATGCAAATATAAATAATTGGTGAACATTTCAAGTGTCTACGGCTATTAGTTATTAAGTTACACCAAAAAAATTAAATCGATATTTTCAAAAATCGATATTTGCATAAAAATTATCACTGTTTTTGATTTTTTGACGCTTTCTAAAACCACTGTGAATTTTCAATTTTGAACTCAAAAATACCAACTAGTTTCACTTTTCTACCAGAAAATATGCTGATGTCGAAAATCTGAGTATTTTTACTACCTTAGATGTTGGTGACAGACAGAAAAAACACACATCATTGTAAATTGTATACAACTCATTCATCAGAATCAGCTCAGAATCTAAAATAATACAGTCTTTAAGATATATTTAAAAATTTCAAAAATTAAATTTTGATTAAATTAATTATTAAAAAATTTAAAAATGGAGACGAGCATATTTGATGTATAATAGTTATAATGTGCGTAAAATGATCAGAAATACGATCGTGTATGTATGAAGTTCAAACATTTTGAATATATTATTATGTATGTAACCATCATTAATCTTCATGACTCTTAATTATTATATTCAAATGTTTTAGGTAAGCAAAGATATTGACGTAACTGCCTTAAGTGGCATTAATTCTAATGCACGCATGGCATATAGATGAGTATCAGATTTTGAACAACCTCAGAAGATTACAGGTGCGTGTTCAGAATTTCAGATCATGTTGAGGTATCACCAATTTGGCGACGGGCTTAAGAAGACCCGCTAGTGTCCGTGAGGACATTCGGTTAAGCGTTTGGACCCTGTTTTATATGAAATATATCTAGTCAGTAGTCGATATGTTGGTGACGTGACTTGTTGATGGAGCAGATCGCGAAGCCAGTTGAGTCGAACAAACGTACGTTGCAACAGCCCGGCCCATTTCGAAATATTGGAAAATGTTTGTACTAATATCATGCAAATTTTAATTTTGGTCATGCAAATACATACTAATTATATGATAAATATTGATATGATAAAACTTACCAATATTCCGGGATGGGCCGGGCTATCGCAACGTCAGTAACGAACGACCGGAGTGCGCTGTGCGTTGTATCTTATATCATAGATTTCCTCGTAGATTTCCGATTCATCCGTTGATTCTATCAAGGTACACAGCACTTTTTATTGGTAATAACTAATAACCACATAGTATATATGTCGTAGACCATATGGAAAATTACTTTTTTTGCGAAAAGACTAGGTTTTTTTCAATGACTACGAACTACTTATTATTTTTCCAAACAACCTACTGTGTTCTGGCTTATTACATACAGACTAACAGCAGTCAGGCATTTCAAGAACTACAATCATTATAATATTATTTTACATTTTTACTTATTTTATTTTAAGAGTTATTTATAATTACACAGTAAGTACATATATTTTCTGGCAAGTGCATATATTTGTTTTGCACAATGTTTTGCATAATAATATGTAACATATAAACTGAATAAGAATAACAGAGTAATTTATTACTTGTACAAAAAAAAGCAATAGAATTATTATAACATGTAAACTGATCTACTTTGATCAATGGAGAGTATCAGTGAAGTTTAGATTGTTGTAGTTTAAGTTTATTATTGAAGTATAAGTTTTTGATTATTATATCACTAGTTTTATTTTACATTACTAACAAAAAATGTTACATTACACCACGTGTTTCTAATGCTAAACCGTGTACCAATCTGGTAAACATTAATTTTTGTCTACAACTTTGACAATTATATTTTGAGTACTTAATGGTCCACGATCTACTTTTGGAATATTGACTAAGACATAACTTCCAACTTCAATTATAACTAATTTCTTATCGCTAGCTTGTATAATTTTTTTTATCCTTCTATTCTTTCTTTCGGAATTTCTTTTTCTTTCACATATGTGTCGCACGAAGATTCTTTGTTTATGATGGATACTTTAGAATTGGACTTTATACAGTCATATATATTATTATTATTTTCGTTAGGTTTTTCTTTATCTATTCACTATCTACTTCATCTTTTACTTCAGTGTTAATTAACTCATTTAAATCTTGTTCTGTTGTAATCGACTGTAAGATATATCATTAGGTACATTTTTGCTAGTAAGTCCTAATTTTGGTTCACCTCTAAATAATGCTTTAAAAGGGCTTCTGTTAATTATACGATGTTTTGAGCAATTATTTTGCCATTGTACAAAACAACACCCCATTCCCCAATCAGTGCTTTGATTGTCTATCAGCCATGCCCTCAGTATGTTCTCTACGTATGATTATAGCGCTATACACTTCCTTGAGATTGCTGGTAACGAGGCATTCCATTAATAACTTTACACTCAAGCCACAAATCTTCAAAATAGCTGGTTGTAATATGTTCTAAATATGTAGGTAAATACCTAGAATTTTAAATGTATACGATTGATATGCTTTTATAAATAAACCATTGACACAGTTCATAAGTTGGATGTTATGTTTTAGTCAATATTTCAAAAGTAAATTGTGGACCATTTAATAGGTTATTACTTATTAGGTACTCATTATGTACTTATTAGGTTATAATATTATGTCAGCTTAAACTTTAAAGCAAGGACACATGTATGGCATCGTTTACAATAGGTACATATGCTTCGAGAGTCAGTGGCGTATACAGGATTTTCAATGGGGGGGGGGGGGGAGGGGGGTCTAAACAAAGTAAATGAGAATTTGATATCCATTATCTTATAATAGGCCGTTAATCTATATCCCGTAACCGTAATAACCTCTACATATAATTATTGACAATACGCAAAATGTTTTTTCAAAACCGTTTTCAGAAATATCATGGTTTGTATTTTGCCTTATTTTATAAAAGATTTATACCATAACACGGACAATAAACTTCGCGTAAACTAGATAATAATATAGTCACTTATAAATACGCCTAATTAGGATTTAGAGTAAAATACAGCTGAGGTTTAAAGCTTCCATAGCAATCATTATGTCTAGGTAATCTATATAAAAAAGAAAATTGATAGGTATTTACTTACATATTGTTGTAAAATGCTTGAAATACTTAGTCCTTAAAGCTCACTTATACCTCCTAAAATCCGTACCCTATATTATAGTATTTTGAAGAATTGAAGATATTGGGAAAGAAACGTTTCCAAGAGTTCTGGACGCCCCGAGATTTGCGTACGTAATTTCATCGACGGACGTGAAAAACAAAATAATCGAAATGGTTCGATCATAATTCGTAGGACGACGACCATTCTATCGTGATTCCAAAGACTGACCGACGGGAAATATTGAGGTTTGCCTCTCGCCGCGGCCGGAGTACGGTTAAACAATATGGCTGGTGCGGACGGTCCGGACCCGTTTATCGCGGCCAGACCGCGCGCGAGCTTATAACCTCACTGGATTTCGCCGAATAAGCGGCCGTATTATAAACGCGTTTCGGCGAAAACTTTTCGAACACGTCCGCCTGCGAATACCGCAGTGAGATTCTATAAGCCTGCGGTCGTCCGTACGCCGCCGGCAACCGCTGTCCATCCAACCACTTGTATAATAAATATTACGGTGAACTAGTGGTGACCGGGTAACCGCGATATTTTTTTCCCTTATGGTCCGTCAATACATTATTATTACAACGGTCGCCGCCGTCCGCCATTCGAATCACTATGAAATATTATCAGGCATTTCGATCAAACCATATGCGAGTGTGAATAATATAATATTATAATATTGATGATGTGCAGTCGCCAGTCCGTCGACATCTCAACGCGATGCGACCATATAGGTATGTATTGTCTTTAACGACCCGCCAACCACCCCCCCCCCCCCCGCCGGTCCGGCAGGCCACTTTTTTTGCTGTAAAATGTGATCGAACATATTAAATTCCACAGTTGATTATTTATGAACACAGCAGCCGTGACAACGATGCATAATAGTATAATAATATTGGTCAGTTTAGTAGCCTGCAAATTGGAAAATGTTATTACATCTAAAAGTTATTCCCACAGAAGGTTATTGCAAAGCATAATATGAGGTAGGTAGCAGAAATTTGCAACTTTTCACTTAGGTATGTGTAATGGTAGATATATACCTATGTATATATATGTGTGTTATGTGCACATGGCCTTTGATAAATATATTTTAATCACGAGACTGTAATGCGCATACTGTACAGGAACTTACCTAAATAACGTTGATAAAACGGGGTTCAAACATTATACGATAAAATTGTACATTTGTTTAATACGGTATATTATATTATCTTTGACCAAAATTCCGTCTCAAATGTTCCTTTGTACATTTCGTTGCGGCAACACATTAATGCAATCGTTTCGGAAACCTCTGCTATTTGTTATCATCATATGAAATTGATAGCGATCAGTTTAAACGTCAGTAACCACGCGTTTATCCCGGCGGCGTACAGAAATAATTTAAAATATATTGTAATATATTCAGGATAGTTTATTTGATCGCCAACTCGTGATTAATGAAAGCAATATTGTAAGATTTTACCAATAGACTCTCAGTCCGATAAATCGGTCGATAAAACGGGATAACGATTCGCAGGAATGGTACAAGGTTGAATTAACATTAAATTGAGTGGGTAGAGCAAATCGCAAATACTCAATACGGTGAACATCGGGAAATAAAAGTCGGTTACAGTTTATTTTATAAGCATATGACGGCCGTATAGGAGGCACCCAGACTGACGCGATTAATCGAATACATTAACTTTAACAAGCCCCTTGTCTTATAGATACTAGGCAGTTACAATATTATTATAACATATTATTATGTTTTCTTCTTAAAATATTTGTCACTATTATAGTAGGTACACTTGATATTTATTATATATAATTATTTCCTTGCTCCTTACTAATGTAGTCATAATTGTTTTTAATTTTCTTGTGTACAACTTCAAAATGTAAGGATAAACAAACTTTAATTATACTTGTGTATAATATTACATACCTACCTACTTCTTTCTCTTTCGTTCTCACCCTTGTTCTTTGGCCTTATCTAATTTGAGTTATTATATTTCTTATAGATTATGCAAGATTGTTTTTAGTAATATGTAAAAACTCATTTGTAAAAACAATTATTTATGAAACTTAGTTGTGTGTTTCAACTATTAACAAGGAAAAACAGGTGAAAATAAATTTAAGTAGGTATACAGAAATACCTATTATTATATTATTATATCAACTGTATTAAAATATACGACCTGCTGGTAAATTTATGATATCCCTTGGAGATTATACGTGTATCCTCAGGGAATATGCTATGAAAATTATATTTTTTGTAACCTTCGTTATGTTGAACGTACCTATATAAATGTCGATAAGCTTAAATATTTAGAATCTACTGCGTTACATACGATCAGCGATGTAGAAAACTCAATCATTATAAATTGCACATGAAGTCTAATCCAATGAAGTCTAAAGTAAAATAGTTTAATATTATAGATATAGTGTGGTCAAATTGGGTGAAATCCAGGGGCTTACAGTTTTAGTACCTATACTATTTGTACCAAATATATATTTTTTATAAAAAAAAAAAACCATATGGTTATAATATATATTATATAAAATAATTTAATGTTAGGTACAAGCAAAATATGTTGTATGGAAAGAAAATTACAGAACCCATAATTTTAGATTAATTATAGTTCCCAATTAAAAAAAATTTAATAGGTTTATTAATTAATGCTTTTAAATGAAACAAATATAATCAAATCTATACCTGATTTTCAAATATACCAATAAGAACATATTATTAAAATAATTAATATAACGTAGGTAGTCTTTGTTCTAAGAGAAGTAAGTAAGTAAGAAGTCCATATACTAACAACAATTGTTAAGTTAATAAATACATAATAATCTAATGGATCGGTAGGGTCGCGCTCAGTATAAAAAGAAAAGTTCGCCTTAAAATACACATATAGACAAAATGCTGGACCATAATTACAAAAAGCGAAATGATTCACAAAAAAAAATTCTTGGGAAAGCATAGCAAATTTGTAGTTAAATAATGAAGTTTGGTAATACAAAAATCTAATTGGAATTTGTACGTAGAACTCCATGGTGTAGTTTTCAAATCATTTTGAACAATATTAACAGAGTTATAGCCAATTTAATTAGAAATTGTTGTAGAGTATTTTTAACATTTTATTAGATAATATTCCCTGCGGCCTGCATTACAATGCACTATCCGGCACCAATGGCAACCAATAAACAAAAAAATAAAAATAACAATACTAATTTCTAGTATTACTATTATAGTCTGCAAAAAAAAAGAAAAACAATATCATTGTAAAACCAATATGTTCCCGAAATAATAAGGTATCAACAAAAAATGAGTGATATTATCCTAACAAAAACACTCCACCATACTCCGTGTAAAAAAAACGATAAGTATAAAAAACTGCTCTAAAAGTTGGGATATAATTTTATAGGTAGCCAAGTCTTTGAACTATAGATATCAAGTTCATTTTTTTAGCAGATTATTTTAACATAAATGATATCTATAGCTCAACGACTTAGCTACTTATAAAATTATATCACAACTTTTAGAACCTTTTCTTTTTATATTCAGCATAATTTTTACACGGAGTATGGCAGAGTGCTTTTGTTGGGATTTTATTGTCTACATTACTAATAACGATTATTACAATTAAAATTTAAATTGAAACATTTAACACTATAGTCTGTTATTACTATTCAAATGCCACTACCTGCTTATATGTTATTATGAATTATTAAAATATGGCATTCAATTTAAAGAAGGTACCTCGTACCTATATTGTGTATTCTTAGCCAGCTATTAACATACTTATTGTTCATAAATAATAATACTTAACTTGTTAATTGTTATTATAAGCAAATTAGTTTGAACACACATAAATACGTTTATTAAAATATTATTACTTTTGTCAAGTTCGATTTTACCCATAAAAAAAGGAGTTTATAGTTCAATGAATTGACGTTATACTGGTTATACCGAGGCAGTGTCTTTGTAAAAAAAGTCAGTTCTGTCAAAATATCATCTACTTGATCTCCCCACTGCTCCCATTACTACACATAATTGAACATTTGAACAATACATTTAATTAATTCAAAATAATATACATCAGTCAAATTGACAAAATATAAACAACAACTGGTGTATAAATCTGAAAAGAAAATAATCAAAATATAGTAAATTTGCAATGTACCTTTCATAAAAACTAGTATCTATAATTGGTATATTATAGATTTAATTTAAGCTGTATAATCACTACACAATACATACATACCTAACAGCAAAGCTTACTTAACACTTAACGTTGAACGGTATTTTTATTGGTTATAACTGCATAATTTAATGATCAAAAATAAAAATTTACTTACTGTTTTAATTAAAGAAATCACGAAAGACAGAATAATCATTATAAAAACTGTGTTAGTACCTATTTTTATACGGTAAAAACTTAAAAAATTTTAAAAAATGAAAAACCACTTTTTATGTCTCCAAGGTAACCGGTACTGCAAGTGAGGAAATTGTATATAATTTATATATTTATATTCAATCCTGTGCAAATGGCCATAAATAATAAATATCCTGCACATTACGCGTGCTAGTGATCCAATAAACACACAGTTTGATGTAAGTACAGACGTTTAAGGTATATCTAAAAAATATTATTATAATGTATTGTATCATTGATTATAGATGATTATATCTTAAATAGCATTTAGTTTTATGTACCCATAAATAATCCTACACGATTTTCTATTCGATACAATTAAATAATGAATTCCTATTTGAATCTGAAGGGCGTTAAATATTATATTAACCTACTATAAAAATATAAATACATATACTATTACTAGTTAGTATAATTCTAGCTAATTGAATATTTGTTTTTATCTGAAATGCACTTATTTTATTTTGTTTAAGCACTCGAAATATTTATTATGACATTTAAAAAAATGTGTTCTTAAATGCTGTCATATAATAACTTTATTTCCCACAAAACAACTTAGCAAATTAAATGTATCCATATCAATATTGATCAATTAGAAATAAAATTATGTTTATTATAAAACCATTATTAATATTATTTAACCACATTGCAGTGACTAGGATGATAAATAATGAGTAGCTTTATATTATTTACAACGTATTAAATAGTTAGTAAATATTAATTATCTTTGAATTCACGCCTTAACCTAAAATTATAAATGAAAAGTTTAGGTATTTTTCTATGGATATTATATTATAAAATAAATATCTATCAAATCTGACGAAAAACAAACAATGTTATAATTACTTTAAACTTTTAAGGAACTTTTTTAATTAAATTTAAATCCCGATCGTACAAAAATTAGTTTCAATAACTTCTTGTATAAAAATATATTGACATATTATAGTAAATTATACATTTAAAAACGTATAGATATGCAAAAAAAAATAAAAATTATGGTTTAAAGTTTAAAATTTAATAAAATATGTTATTAATACATGGTAGAAATTTTTACTAGTAAATATGTTGTATAATGTATAATAACATATTTTATTTTTGAAATAAAGTTAAAAACTTTTAATAGTTTTAAATTTAAAACAATCTAAAGTGATATCAAAAGTATAAGCCAATTATGTATAGTTTTATCTATTATTTATACTTGACGTGCCTCCCTCATTGTTAAATACCTATATGGACTATACAATAGTTACCTACCTATGTGAGGATAATGGCTAATAGGTATACCACTATTGTCTATAACAATTTATTATAACGCTTATACAATTAAAACGATTTAATTTTAATCATAACTTATATTATAACTTATAAGCAGTTTTAACCTTTATAAATTATAAACCGGTAACTTAAGTACCTACTATATAATTACTATAATCAGTGGTGTATTTAAGATTTCCTTCTGGGGAGTACCTATCAGAAAAAAATTGGTGCAACAGTTGAATTACAGTCATCAGTCTCCCTCGCGAGGGTTCCTTTATTCATTATAGGTATTACATTTATCTAAAGTGCACATCATAATATAGGCTAAGTTTTTACTTAAATCATGTCATAATTTTAAACATGTTATTTAGTACTTTTATTAGAATTCTTAATTTTTAGCTATCATATTTTCTTTATTTAATTTTTCATACTTCAAAATTGTATCCATTCTTTGGGGTTTATTGCCTATTTTGTACAACACTTTCTCTATATCCACATAGATATTGCGATAGATGATTAGCACTACCGAACCATTTAGCCTATTATGAATTAAAAACAATACGACTTACCAACCTAACTCAGTGATAACTATATGAATTATAGTGGGACGAGCTTCGCGTACTATAATGAGAGATAAGAATTAGTATATACTATATTGTCTATATACAATTATTATACATGCCGTTTACGGATATAAAAGTTAACACATGAACATAGAATGAAAACACACTGAAATTGAATAAAAACGTTTTTATTTATTTAAATTAAAAGATATTAATTATTTTTTTATTATAGGGTACAGACGACAAACGTCATACAAAGTAAATAACAAAAGATAAAATCCTACATACATAATTTATCACTGGTAATTTGTACTATTTTTGCTACGCGATGTAGTAATTTACAAAAGAATTACGATTATTATTTTACACTGTACGTCTGTACCCCTGTGCCTGTACCTATATATATTTTATATGATTTTATATTTTTCTTTTCTTCAAATGTGGCCATCACCAGTCACAACAACTATTTATTTAAAATAAAAATATTGTTCTAAATTCTAACACCAAACACTAAAGACTTAACATAGGCCCGTAAAAAATTACGCCCGGGGATCTATCCCCCTAGTTTTATCTATATAAATTGAAAGGTTCAAGACACTTATAAATGTATAATATATTTATTAGTCAGACATATTTTGTATACGGCCTCCCAAGGTGATCTATAAATTAATTTTCTCAGGTGACTTGTGTTTTTTAAATTTACAAAAAAAAATACCTATATAACGTCTTATACAAGAATATTATTTTTTTTTTTCAAAACAATATTCTACTCAAAAAATACCATAGCTAAACGTATTATCCGTCATCCTGTATACTTATAATATAATATATAATACATATTATGTATAATGATCTAAATAAAATTTGAATATTCATTGAAATATACAAATTATGTACACGTGGTGTGTGCCAGTGAATATATATAAATATATATATTGACCCATTCGACCCTGCACAAAAACCCGCAAAACACAACACCTTCGTGTGCAGCCGTTCGTTTCACGCGCACGGACTGCCATAGTGCCTGCCATATAATTACTATATATGCTTCACATATTAATTTTCTAGAATCACCAGCTACACATATTACAATATTAAATGTTTGAACACGTGACCATATATTACGAATAATTAAAAATAAATCTAAAAGGCGAAAAACTATATATGCACATCTTACATATATATATAGGGGTCAGAAGTGGGTGCATTTGTATGTTTTTTTTAGCTACCTATTAGATTTATTGCTAAGTAACTTATTTAATATATTTTTATTTGTTGGGTAAAATAGCACGAAAATTTAATACAATGCTTCTGTTATATTGTTACAACAGCAGTTGACAAATATTAAAAATACATAGGCATTTTTTTATAAGCATTTAAAGTTTGATATTTGACAAAATGTATAAAATGTTCAACTTTTACAGCTAGGGATTGAAAATGTAAGACAAGGTTCACGTAAATAGGTTATAACATATAAATTACTTTATTCACAATAATATCATCAAATATATACTTAGTAATATCATAGACTAACTGACCGTCTTCGCCGAATGGTATATACAAATTCATTCAAACGGACAACGGTACAAATCTTAGGTCGATTCGTCCAAAAGACTATGCCCATAGTATTAAATTATACTGATAGTGGATTATACATTTTTACCTTGTATATAGGAAATGTAATATGTTTAATGACTGCGGACACAGACTTCTCTCGAATTCATGTCAATCTGGCTACCCGGCCCGATCAGCCGACTTCCTGTCCGTCTTCCGCAATGCCCGGAAGTACTGCATTACGGCTTAATCGTCGTCGTCATCTCTTCCGGCTGAATATATGGACGTCAAAGGTAAGTTCCCGTTGGTTATGAACGGTGTGGGCTTTCTAATCGCGGACGAGCTGTTGAAAACAGTAGCGCCAAAATATATATTTACCTATGACAATTGTCATAGATGATTTTAGTAGGTCACCTTTGTCATTCTATAATTATTTTATGAAAATTTGTTTAATAGACAACATAAAAACTAAATTTGGTGTATCGTGTATGGTAATGTAATTATAAGAAATAGGTGGGTGTCAAAATGTTATGTGGAGGTGCCTAATTATGTCATAGGTAAAATTTTGGACTTCGGCGCCACTGGTTGAAAATGAAACCCAAGTACCTACTTGTAGTTACATATTTTTAAAAGTCCAACGATAATATTGTTAAGGTGCAACCTCTCTGTAACGGACAGTGAACACCATAGGGAAATTTAAATATGTCCGTTATTTTTGGGATGCCCACTGTCCACTATTAGGAGGGGTATACGTATTTTCTCATGGATACGATCTAGCTGGAAATCACAACCTAGGGATTTAGAAGTGATCGCAGCTTTTATGGGGTGTCCGTAAACAGCGAGCTTTCACTGTATCGTTACCTAATATCGTTTATCCCCCGCCGTCGACACGGCACGTTGCGTTAATATTTTATGATATCAAATACAATACGAATAATTTATTGCAGAAAGTCGTTATCGCCGGGTTGGACGAACGAACTGGAACTGAGATGGCATAAGTGATCTAAACGAACGCTACGGGCCTACGGCTCAGCCAAAGTGGACTTCTATTACAACTTCGAAAGTAATACTAATTTTATTAATATACTATGTACCTTAATATTCCGTATCAATAACCGCACTGTTATTTCTTTGACGATTTGTAATAAATACGCACCTACACGCAAACATAAAAGAAAACATTGGACCGATCGAATTTTTTTTAACAACCCTGAACTGCATAAAGACAAAGATGCAGGGATGGCTCGTCAAGGGAGACTTTGAGACTGAGCCTCCCCTTAAAAAAAAGCAGCTACTTGTAAATATAATGATAAATTAAAAATAAAAATATATAAAAGTTATTGAAAACATATTAAATCGTTTTCTTTGTTTATTATTAAAGGCCACAAAAACTAATAAATAGTTATTTCGATGAAAATATTATTTTAGTAATTTGTGTGTATTATATCCAACCACGGTACCACTAAGGCAACAACGAAGCCACGGGTAGCCACAGGACCGTTAACAATGGTGAGTGGATGTCGCAAATATATGCATAATTGCAATATTGCATAAATGCAATAAATCTACTTTTGTGTTTTAAAAAGTGTTATTATTTTAAACGGCCAAAGACTTAGCATGTAACCTCAATTAATACTCTTCCTATTAATATAATACGTATTTATGCACCTTAATAGTTATAATATTCCATATCAATAACACTGTTCAGTGTTCTTTCAGCGATGGTTCGTAATAAATGAGTTTGATACACAGAAAATATGTTCAAGAACAATAAGGTAAACTTTGGTCCACTGGAAATTTTATTTAAGAACTCCAAAACGCATGAACGTAGGGCCGGATCTAGTGATTTGTACACCTGAGGAAGATATAATAAAATACACCCCATTTTCAGTAATTAACATTGTTTTTCTTATAGTTTTTAGGGAAAATACTAAAATTCACTATGGTTACATTCATAATTTGTTAATTTAGAATTAAACCTCTTCCTCCAAAAATATTGAATTCGGTTTTAGGTGTACAATTGGATACCACTCTCCTGTACAGTAATTGTCGAGCATGTCGTTGTAATGAATGTATTATATTTGAATTCAATAATAAATCATTGTATACGAAAACGATTTTGAGCGGAGACGTTGTGTCAGTATGCTAGAAAGCTAGATACTTGTATAAATAATCAAATTTTAAAATCATATCTCTTGGCTATAAATATTGTAACATTCCAGTGAAATTTTTCTTTTTTTATAGAGGTAGTAAAACTTGTTTGGAATCTTCTACTGAAATGTCTAATGTTAGCTATGAAATGAAAAGCTTTTATGAATTTCTAATTGAAATAGTTTATTTTGTCAAGCCTGCACCGAAAGTTTAGTTTTTTGATGTCGGTTGAAGCGTTGGAAAGCGACCTTTTTCCTATTTAGAATATATACGAGCGTAAGTGTTGTCTCCGTTTAACAAAAGTAGAACATAGCAAATCTGTGCTCAGCAGTTCCAATTTTGAGTAATAACCTTTAATAATAGAGTGAAATGGTCAATTATCAAGCATAAGAATTTCTAAACGAGTTAAGTATACATAAATTAATGCAATTAAAAATTATGTTAACTCGCTTAAAAATATTTGTAAAAATCCAATAGAAAACTTAGATATTTCTCTTACATTCAAGTTTGATAATATGCCATCACCCTAATAGGTCTATTAAAGATTACTAGACAAAATTAGAATTGCTGAACACAAATTTGTTTTGTTATATATTTGTAAGAAGGCAGCACATGAATACATACACAAATAAATAATTATTCATGAAAATTATGATATTAACAAAATATATTGTGCATGACTAATAAATAAAACTATAAAAAAAAAACAATAACATTTTATAAATCGGAACACATTATTATCAGTCTAAAATATGCTGGTAAAGTTTCAAAAATAGATGCAGCCAAGTCGAAAAGGATAAAAATAACATTTAGATTCCATTACAATTCATTGAATTACACAGGAATCTGAAACAAAATATGTATTTTATTTTTTTACCAATCACATAATACATGCAATTAACATTTCAAATAGAATATAACAACTATAACAAATTACAAAACATAACATTTTTAAAACAAATAATACATTATAAAAATTACATACATTGACACATTTGTAAAATATTAAATAACATTCACATCAATCATTTACATTTTCACAATTTAACATGATTATCAGTCTTTTTGATAGAAATTCAAAATATTATTATACAGATCTCAAACTTAAGAGAATGCAACAGTAACATTTTTAATAACTATATAATATATTATCTATATCACAACTCGTTACTTGTTTCTGTATGACATAGAATTTATATTCATCAGAAATATCATCCTTTGTATGTATAATTGAAAAGTGTGTAGTCTCTAATATGTAACACATGGATTTTAACAAGACAACAAGCTTAAATTTATCATAGCTTAATATTGTCATTAAAGCAAAAGCCTTTACAATGTAAAAAGACGGTACTGAAACTATTAATAGAGAA
The DNA here is from genome assembly GCF_019925205.1 of Metopolophium dirhodum. Taxonomy (NCBI): domain Eukaryota; kingdom Metazoa; phylum Arthropoda; class Insecta; order Hemiptera; family Aphididae; genus Metopolophium; species Metopolophium dirhodum. The sequence goes on from NC_083568.1 coordinate 27,425,032, forward strand.
AAAGTAGCGGTGATTGGTAGCCATCTTGAGGTACACCTGAACTAAACTCTAACAAGATATTCAAATTAACAGTTGTCTGTTGATTGTAATCACTTATCATCATGGTTAGGTAACATTTAAGTTATAACTTTATTACTGCTTGTATTAGGATAAATATGAGGCTATTCACCAGAAACATATATATTAAAGTACCAAAAAATGTAGTAAAAATTATGTGATTATGCAGCAATCAAAAGTTATACTGTTATGGAAACTATCAATAACTTTCATTAAATGTTGAAATATAATTTAATTCTTCAAATTGAATTTCACAAAATATTATGAAAAAAACAATTCATACACCAAACATCTTTAAAATTGTTACTGTTGTACCCTCTTAATTCACAGATAATATTAATTAAATTTAACTTAACTAAAATAAATTCAAGTTTGACATACTAACAATGCCAACACATAAAATCAAACATGTGCAACTCATTAACAGGCAATTACCTGAAAATATAGCATAAGACATTATTCAATGAAAAAGCTAAATAATAGTTTATAAAAAACTAATATAGATAGTGAGATTCTATTTTTTTTCAGGAGATGAGCTATTTTTATTATTTGTTCTCAGAACTAGTCTGCTAACTACACGGAACAATTTTGGAGACTTCTTATCTATTTTACCTCTGGATATTGGTGAAAATCCATCTGGAACATCAACGGGTTGATCATTGACTTTGTCTTCCTTGGATTGTAATAATGACCTAGCATTTTCACACTGACTTGTCCAATCACTCACCTAAAAAATCATAAATATATTTTAATTATAATGTACATATACCTACTCTAAACTTTATAATCTTAAAATAATTTTTGCCATTCCTAATTTGAACATACCTGTTTGATAAGTAAATTATAACGAATGCCCGGAGGTTCTTTTTCCAAAAGCTTTTCCAACAAATTCAAACCAATTTTATACTTCTCGACAGCTGCTTCATATTGTCCTTCAACCAGATACATTTGACCAGATAGTGCAATTTCTACAGCATTAGCTAATTGAGGTGTGTTTTGACATAACGATGCTGTAAAAAGCAAACAATACAATATAATACTGGATAATGTAGTAAGAACACAGTTTAACTAAAATAATTTTCATAAATTTGTCTTATAGAGAGATAACAATGTATAAGGTTTATATAGGGAGATAAGGATCTTTGTTTACCATATTTTGAGTCCAAACAAATTGTTTAATTTGTACAGAGATAAATAATTCTAAGATAAGTTTGACTTTAAATGTTAAAATTAGAGTGCAAATTTGTATGTGCTAAAACATGCCATTTAATATGCAGTCTAAATCGTGAAAATATGCAACAAAAATGAAACAAAAAAAACTTTTAGTTAATCTTTTTGATATAACTATTTTTACTAGATTTTTATTAATGTATGACTTAAAATAATTTAAAACAAATTAAGCAAACTTATAATTATAATTATAGGTAAGTATCTAAATAATAAACAAAAAAAAAATGTTTTAAATTTTAGTTTAGGTAATAATAGTTCACTATTAAATTTTCTGTTTGACAAAATATTATTTTCTACATTTTTTTTTTAAAATGTACACTTCAATATGCAATACATTTTGAATTTTGCAAAATATGCATACAACCATTAAATATGCAGTAATATGCAAAAAAAAATTTGGCCTTTAGCTTCAAACTATTACAATTTGTAACAATTATTAACAAAAATTCCAAAATTATGCGATTGAATAAACATCTGTGCTCTAAATTTAATATTCCTATTATTTTTTTTTTTATATATAACAGTATATTTACAATCCATACAAACATGGTATAATAGGTAAGTCTGACAACAATGGTGTTTAGTTAAGAATAGGATGGCTTCCAGAGGTGCCACCTGACAAGTTTTAGTTAATATTATTATGATTTTAGCAGATCTCTGGGCCATTTGCTTTTTAACCTTCTAGGTATAAGAGTGGCAGAGGAAAGTCTTTATATTAATGGATTGGAAAGCGAGTGAAGCATTGAATAGAATTTGTTATAATGAGATTTGGCCAGGTCATTAAGGGTTGGTAGATTATTTCTATTTTAAATATATTTTTACTTAATGTCGGATAATGGTCATCATCATATGATATTGAAGAATTTTCTGCTTTTTCTTCACTACTAATTTTGATCTTTGAAACATATAAAGTGGCTTTCAATTCTTCAGCACGCTTAGTGTACTCATTCAGTTTGATTTGAAATGCTTCTTTTTTAATTTTATCAGGTTCGTCTAAACAAAATGTAAGAAATAAAACTTTATAATATTTAATAACATAAAAGAGTTCATTATTCTTAAGACAAATTATAACTAAATTTTTTAAGTAAAAAATACAAAGTGTTCATCTTATTATCTCAAGTTTTTGGTGATGTAGATTTTATTTTTTATTTTTAAATGAATTTGTAGTTTTTGGAGTTTACATAACATTTAATTTTAAAAATGTATTTGTACAAGTCATTTTATTACTAATATTAAGGGGCCTTCATACCCACATAAAGTGTTATTTGTCTTACAAAACATACAAAAGATAATTGATTCTGCTGCATGTTGTACATATTATGTAACATTAGACATAGTCTATTCTTGAATTGTAGTGAAGGATTCTTGAACTCTTTGAACCCTCATATTTAAAGAAATACAAGAAAAATATAAGTTCAAATCGAAATCTTATTACAAAAGCAGATTAGTAAAAAAATTGTTTTCGAAAATGTAAAAATTGTTTTATTATTACATATTAGACTTTAACTTTTGTTGAAGTTTAATTTTTAAGTTAGGAAGTTAGAAAAAAAGTTCTACCCATCTCTACTTTAGTAAGATAGCCTTACTATTTAATACATAAAAACAATCACAAACACCAAATTATAAAAGATATCTTAATACAAAAAATTAATAAATTAGCGATGTATTATCTCATTTATTTCCCCATAACCATACTTTGTCTATAGTATATAAATAAATATTAAAACTATAAATCCTAAATTCTTACTTTTACAACAAGGAATTAAATACTGCAGACCTGTGCAATATTTACTAAATGCAGCTTTATATTGCTTTTCAGAATCTAGTTTTACTGCCTGGTGAATAGCTTCAAGTCCTTTAGCATATGATTCGGTAGAAGGCATATGATCTAAGTCTACAAATGGATGTTTAAAAAACTGGTGATAACTCATACGCTCAGATGGATTGTGTTTGAGTAGACCTAATAATAAATCTCTACACTCTGGACTGACTTGATTAGGTGGTATTTCTATTGGTACTCTTTTAACCTTCTCACATAAGTCTTTTATAGAATCTGAAGCGTACGGAGCATGTCCATATATACATTCATAAGCAATCACTCCAACTGACCATAGATCCGCTTTAACATCATATCGGTTGAGTAGTAACATTTCAGGAGCCATATATAGAGGTGAACCACGAATATTTTCCATTTGAGTTTTTTCACTCATAAAATTTGCTAAGCCAAAATCTAGAACCAAAATTATAAATGTCAATTATAAAACATAAAAATATTTTTATTATTATTCAAACATAAATAAATGTGAATACAAACCTCCAACCTTCAGAGTTAGTTGTGGTGACCTCATTAAGAGTAGATTTTGTGGTTTGAGATCAAGATGACAAACATTATGAGATCTTAGGAACTGCAAAGCCAAGGCTAATTGTTGCATGAATTTACGGCATATTTTTTCAGATAGTTTTTTGCGTTGTTGAATAAATGTTGACAAATCACCACCATCACAATGCTCCAATATAATGTAAATATTTTTACGATCCCATATGAAGTCAATCATTTGAACAATGTGTTTATGTTTAAATTTTTTCATCACCCCTATTTCAGTTACTACAGCGTCCTCAGCACTCTTAGACAATTTACTGCGTTCTATAACTTTTATTGCAACCATATTTTTGATTTTTCCCTGAAATAAAAAACAATAATTGTAAATATAATTTTTACACAAAAGTAAATCAACCATCATAGTGATAATTGCTTACACATATAGTAATAAAAAATAATATTTTAAGTACCGAGTACACTAATCAAAACAAAATTTGAAAGATGCGAGAACCTAAAGATAGGTAGGTACGTCTTATTTTAAATTCCATCTAATTCTCATTTTAAGACCAAACTGACAATTAAATAATTCATGTACTCAACATTAACTCGCTTAGTTTAAGTTTCCCTAATCAACCTAGAATCTTTTGCAACTTAAAATATAATTGAGTATAAGTACCTTTACGTGAGCTAGATACACAGTCGAAGTGCTTCCTTTTCCAATATTTTTAATTATTTGATAACCCTCAACTTGTGGAAAGACAGACATTTTACATTTATCTATCGGCAGGCTAAAACGTTGATTAGAAAGCCTTCAACAATACTATAATTAATATTCGTCGGGGTTAATCATCACATAAACTTATTCACATAAACAATTAAATCGATCTAACACAAAAAGGTTTACATAATATTTATTTATTTTTAACGAAATTCAGTGTCACAGCACTTAAACCGATTATCATCACGAGTGTCTCACGCCGACTATATTCAACATTACTGAACAGGTAAGTTCAATATATTTTAGATTGGATCAGCGTCAACTCGTCATAATGTGATCTCCGAGTGGTCAGTGTCAGACAGTACTTACGTAACGTTTTACGAGTTAAGAGTAATGAGTAAAGTAGTAAACGGGACACGAGACATGAGTAACGACAGACGGGTAACGAGTAACGACATTCCTTTCCAGTTTCCACATTGACCACATTTCACATTTTTACATCATTGATTAATTGTCAATTTATCTAATATCTATACGACCTACCGTAAAAAACTAAAAAATGCGCCATAAAATTGATAACACGAGGGATGCGGATACCAGTGTATCCAACATGACAAAATAAAGGCTGAAGTTTACGAAAAAAAAATTATCGTTCGTTACTGTTATTCCTTTCTTTGCATTCTTATTTCTTACGTACCTATTTTTTTATAGTACCTACTCAATTTAGTATTTACTATTTACTATTTACAATTTACATTTATACAACCGTTAACTGCCACGTCTCACATAGTCACATACGTCCAAATCATAGGCACAACTAGACCTCTAAAACGTGGTTCAAAAATAAAAGAACGCTCGCTTTTACCTCATTAGCCTGAGTAAATAAATAATGGCAACCATTTATAAATAATAAGTACCTACCGATTTCTACAACCTTAAATGGTCAGGTGGTACGCAGCGCTCGAATTGGGAATAATTAAGTAGATTTGCTCAATCAAACAATTCAGGGCTGGCAGTAAGTCACTTTTTTAACTAAAAGTCACTTTAAGTCACTTATGTCACTTATTTTCAAATGTACCTAAATTTAAATTTGAACTGCATATGGCGACCAACTTCATAATATGGTAAAAAAAGGAAATTAGAGAACAGTAAATAAAATCTTGCAAAAAAATTACTGCTAGAAGCAAATCAAAGATTGAAAAAAGAGGTAGAGGCAAACAATTTTTCAGAAATTGAATTGAGTCAAGCAATGCTTGCTGGAGTCTCCAAAATTGAAAAAAAGAGACCAAGAAAAAAAAGTAGCAGAAAAATTGCAAAAAAAATTAACAAAACTTCAAAAAAAATCTAGTTAAGTCCAGCACTCCAGCATTATAGTCTATTTATATATATAGTCTCATCTAGTCAAGTTAAATAAACCTTGTAATGGTGCTAATTAAATTATAATAAGTTCTGTTATTAATACTGTCAATGTTTTGTCCTTATGATTAGAATAAAGGAAGTTCCTAAACAATGATCTTGAATATTATTCTATATTATAAACATTATTAATTGAAATATGTAATATGATTTTATTATTTGCTATTATAATTTGTGTTTATTATAATCATTATTTTTTTGTAATTTCTACAAAATTATGTAAGTTAGAATCAATTAAATCATAGGCATGTTGAGATTCAAAGACAAATGTTTAATAACTGGTAAGTTGTTATGAAACAAATTTATGCAGGTCACTTTTTTGTCACTTTTATGAATAAATTCAGTCACTTAGTCACTTTTTTAAATAGCTTTAACCACTTCCAAGCCTGAACAATTTAAAAACTGCGTTCCAAAATTATTCGACACAACCCCGTGCTTTGCCACCCACACCCCTTAACCAATTCCTAAATTTTTAAACTACATTTCACCTTAGTTATAGCATTATAACTTTATTATATACTAAATATGATATATTTAAATTATATATGATATGTAACATATAAGTGAATATGGATTTATATTAATAGCAATAATACATTAGTACCTATATACATATTTCAGTAGGAAATAAAAATGCTAGTCATGAAATGGATAGACGTGAAGCAGGCATCTCAAACATTCTGTCAGAAGCCCTCCACCCAGACAACGCAAGACGCATGATAACCTTTATTACTAAGTCCAACCTTATCAATAGTATTTAATATGTAACTTATATAACTTGTAAATAATTTAGAGATAAACTCTTTGTCACCAATGGCCATAGTTGCCGAGGCTTAATTCAATAAAAAAAAAAAAAAAAAAATGCTAGTCATTGAACACTTCAAACCCTGCAGTACAATTTGTATTTAATTTAATTTTTGAATAATAAGTAGTACCTTTATTAAAAAAATATTTGTTTTATATATATAATTTATTGCTACATGTAGGTATAATATGATATTATTGCACTGAACAAATGCATTTAAATTATATTTATAATAGCTTAAAAATTGGAAAAAAAATTTTAATTAAACTACAGTAATGTATTTTTATTGTTTTTTTTAATACTTTATTGTACGTTGTTACTTTTTTAGTTTTTTATGCTTCTGTTTTCTTAATCATTCATTCTAAAGTAATAATTTTAATATTTTAACTTGTTTTTGCTAAAAAATTTTGATAAAATTGCTATCGGCGATAACTTGTACCTATATGTATATATATGGTGTAATAAAAATAATAATTCATAATAGGTATATAACGTTGATAATTTTCGGAGAAAAGCCTAGATATGGTGAAATATACGAATATATGATACTATATATAATTTATTATTCGTGCTGTCGGCAGTTTGCCGAAAGTTTCTTGTGAATCGCAACAATTTTCGTACATTTCATGAAGAAATTGTGAAAAATGCTCTAAAAACCAAGAAAATGCACTAAAAACGTCAAAAAATGCAAAATAAAAATTCTTTAAAATAATCAGTATCACCAAAAACACATTTCATACTTACGGATCAACGTTACAAAACATCGGAAAAAAAGACGATTTTGCATCAAAATCCCAGCCCTACTAATAAGTAATAACTAATAACTAATAAGTAATAAATAATAATAAATAGTGTTGTAAAATAACACGCCACACACGATAGCAAAATACGCCGTATTGCACATTTGCACGTATTATTATAAATAACTAATGTCTATTGACATAATCACAACAAAATATTTGGGATCTGTTATTAGGTATATTAATAATAATTATCGATCGCTGATTTTTTTATTCTTATTTTATTTTAATATAATATAATCATTATTATTTATACTGAAATCTATACCACGGTCCTTCCAAAACATGAACTTTTGGTTACATCTTATATTCATATTATAACCTCCATGGCTCCATGCACTCACGGTTTAAGATAGATCTTAAGAGGGCGCACTAGTAGACAAAATATGGCATAAAAACATTGTTTCGTAATTCCAGGAATACGGCTTATTGAAGCGTTTTACAGTATAAATACCTATTACAAAAATTGTAGAGGAGAATTTTTTCTAGAAACGTAAGATGCCCGATTTTCGATATTCTTATTAATTAGTAAAATAATTAATTGATAAAAAGTTTAAAAAAACGTGTTAATTTACCATGCGATATTGGACGATTGGAACAAGATATCAAAAATCGGGCTTCTTACGTTTCTAGAAAAAATTCTCCTCTACAATTTTTGTAATAGGTGTTTATACTGTAAAACGCTTCAATAAGCCGTATTTCTGGAATTACAAAACCATGTTTTTCGGTAAAAAAAACATTTATTTACGCTCGTCATGTGCTGCGCCCATTATAGGCAGCGGCAGCGCTCGATACTAGGTGTTTATACCACCACCCCGCGCGCGATAACAGCAGTACCGCACCATAGGTCAAAACGGGTTTTCTATCGCAGCCGTGCGCCCGTACATAGTTTATAAATAACCCACATAAGAAAATGATTATTATATTATATTTCATGACAAATATTATTTAATTTTGTTCGGTTTTATATTTTGTATTCGTATCCGAATTTCATACCTACTAATAAAAACTATACTTTTATTCTTCAAGTAATACGGCTTATTGAAGCGGTTTACAATAAAACTTACCTATTATAAAAATTGTAGAGGAGAACTTTTTTAACAATCGTAAGAAATCCGATTTTTGATATCGTATTACAATCGTCCAATATCACATAGTAAATTAACAAGGTTTTTAATTTTTTATCAATTAATTATTCAACTAATTAACAAAAATATCGAAATTCTGGCTTCATACGATTGTTAAAAAAGTTCTTCTCTACAATTTTTGTAATAGGTAGTTTTGCTGTAAACCGCTTCAATAAGCCGTATTACTGGAATTACGAAACCATGTTTTTATGCCATATATTTTGTCTTCTATAGTCCGCCCTCTTCGTATTCGAATTTTATACAAATAAAAACTATACTTTTGTTCTTCAAGTAATACGGCTTATTGAAGAGGTTTACAATAAAACTACCTATTATAAAAATTGTTGACGAGAACTTTTTTAACAATCGTAAGAAATCCGATTTTTGATATCGTATTCCAATCGTCCAATATCACATGGTAAATTAACACGGTTTTTAACTTTTTATCGATTAATTATTCAACTAATTTATAAAAATATCGAAATTCGGGTTTCTTACGATTGTTGAAAAAGTTCTTCTCTACAATTTTTGTAATACGTAGTTTTGCTGTAAGCCGCTTCTATAAGCCGTATTACTTGAATTATCGAACTATTTGGGTATGATAAAAATACTAATTATTGCGATATCGGAATAATTAATAATTATATAAAAAAAAATTAATATTAAATGTCATATAATAATTATATTATAATCGTTTGAATGAATAAATTATTATTACAATAATTAAAATATAAACTATGGTATCGGAGTATTTTGTAAAAAAATAAACAAAATTAATTCAAATGTTATAACATTTATTGGACGTATTGTACACAAATTACAAATATTTAATTATTACTATATTAAATACACATAAATCATTTAAATTTCTAAGACTTATATTTAACAAATGCGTGGATACGATAAAATCTGTATTCTTAAAAAATAAAGTATAACTACCTACTATTAGTATGAAAAAATGTATAAGAGATTTAAATTTACATGTATAAATGTAATTATAAATTATAAAGTAAAGTTTAGTGTTTTGGTGGAGCAATGGGCACAGGACAATAGCCTAAATTTATATTTTCTAAAGCTGAAATATTTTTTTTTTTTTTATACAGAATTTTAGACTCGCGTATAATATTATAACAGCTATTATAATGATTAAATATTTGTTTGTATATACAAATTCATACGTCTTATTTAATAATATTGAATTTAGTAATTCATCTTGTGTATTTAACTTTGAAATGATTTTTAAAAAAACTTCGCCGTGATGACGCCTTAAAATAAATAAAACCAAATCGTTTCTTTCATGAAATATTGTATTCGTAGAATAGTCTGGTTGTTGCATAGATCCTAGCCTGAATTACCTTTGCCGTGATGGCGCGATCGATGAACGCAGAGGCGTGACAAAAAAATAGTATGTGTGGCTCGTGCGGGAAGGCAATTTCCGCCCTTGCCACACAAAATACTATTACGACTGGATCAACTGTATTCATCAAAAATAATGAGTTTTAAAAAAATTAAAAAAATTATCTATACATGCCTAAAAAATTTTTACAATCAACATTTTTCTAAAACCCTAGCTGATTTATAGATTGTATATTTTGATTCTTTTAAAAAAAATTATCAGATTTTAAACTTCATTGACAGAACCAAAAAATCAATAAAAAAATATTTATTAGAACAATAGTATATTGTGTGGCAAGGGCGGGAAGTGAGCTATTTCAGTCACAGGCCGCACATACTATTTTTCGTCACGCCTCTGCATTCATCGATCACGGCAAAGGTAATGCAGGGATCTGTGCAACAACTAGACCATAAATCTGCAACAACATTTCATGAAAGAAACGATTTGGTTTTATTTATTTTAAGCGTCACGCATGGAGGTTATACTCAGTGCCGCAACTATGCCAATTTGGGCCCGCGTGTAAATAAAATGAATGGGCCCCCTCCCTTACTCTTGAAAATGGAAAAATTAATCTATCGACCATTGAAAAAATATTTTGGAATTTTAAGTTTTTACTTATACAAAATAAGGTTAACATAATTACAACGCGTAGGTACCTATGTATTTACAAATAAATAAATGTAATAATTTGTAGCCTTTTTTATTCATTTTAAATATAGATAATTATCAAATAACAAAAAGGTGGGCAAGTGGATGTCCTTCTGCTGTACAGTAGGTTACAAGTGAGTCACTGTAATGGATGGTGTTAAATTTGAATTCAATGATATAATATCATTGTATAAGGAAAACGGTCAGTCAGCCTATGATATTACCAAGCATATTTGATGATATTATTGTAAATAAAGTAATTTAATTATAACCTATTTACGTGAATCATTGTTTTAAATTTTCAATCCTTAGCCATAAAAGTTAAACATTTTATACATTTTTAACTACAAAATAATTAATAAATTATAAATTTGATAAATGTTGTCAAAATTTTAACTTTAAATGCTTATAAAAAAAAAATTGTGCCTATGTATTTTTAATATTTTTCAAGTTCTATTAGAACGATATATCAGGAGCCTTATATTAAATTTACACGCTTTTTTACCAAACAAATAAAATTTTATTAATATTTATAGAAAAAAAAAACCAAAAAAATTGAAAACTGACAATGTTCGTAAACAGCTCAAAAAGAGTCAAATTTTTTTCAAAATGTTATCTTGTTTAGAAAATGCTAATACAAACATTCAGTTAAATTTTCAAGTATCTACAGTCTTACGTTTTTTAATTACAACAAAATAAGAAAATCGTTACATGAGATATCGAGTGAATATCAAATGTTGTAAAAATAAGAATTTCAACGCTCATAAAAATTTGTTTGACATTCTTGTAAACATTTATTTTTTGATAAAGGTAGATAAACTTATAGATAATCTTGTATTACATTTTCAAATCTTAGATTCAAAAAGAAAAATTTTTATGAATTCTCAACTCAAAATAATTTTTTTCATCTACCTTTGAAACAATCATCTAGGTATTAAATTTTCAACCTTTTTTACCCAACAATTAAAATTTTATTGATGTTTGTAGAAAAAAAAACTAAAAAAAATGGAAACTGAATATGTTCGTAAACAGCTCAAAATAAGGCAAAATGTTATGGTGTATATAAAATGCTAGTATAAACATTCAGTCAAAATTTCATGTACCTACGGTCATTTGTTTTAGAGTTACACCGAAAACCAAAATCGATTTTCTCAAAAACAGATTTTGCGTAAAAATCTTTGTTTTTTCTTAATTTTTCTTTATTTTTTATGTCGCTTTTGAAAACTACTGGGAAATGTTTACTTTTTACCCCCCCAAAGTACCAACTAGATTCACTTTCCTATCAGAAAAGTTACTGTTGAAGAAAATCCAAGCACTTTTACTGTCCTAAAAGGTGATGACAGACACAAAAAAAAATTTAAAAAAAACACTCATCATTGTAAAATCAATACATTATATATTCATCGCTTCGATCAGAATCTAATAAATTGAACATACCATACATTAACAGTCAATTAGAAACTCAAAAATAAATACTGTACTCACTTCAAAAAATTATGGCAATCATTTATTTATTATTTTAAATTTAATTATTCATATAAATATCGCAACTAAGTTTTCACATACGTTATCAAAATGGATAGCTTATTATTGACCGACTACAAAATACCGACCGTAGAAGACTCGCCTTTTGAACTTGTATTATAAAAGCGAGCCCGGTCTCGTTTTTCTCGCACAACAAAAATAGGCACCAATAATTGAAACGCGTAGACACGCTCACACTAAACCGGTCAAAATGCGCGTTCCTTCGCATGACGCATTTGAATCAATTACAACCAAACTATTTTTAATTTCGGTTATACAGGCCGCAAAGAAACGTTGATGTATGATAATGTTGTGAACAAAACGAAACCGATCTATTGTTCAATCTTTATTAATAATTATCATTATAACAAAAAGGTTTTATTTTTTTCTTTCTATATATTTTTAAATTTTTATCATTGGGCCCCCCTTATGGGTTGGGGCCCTGGGCCCGTGTGTTCAACACACGCAACACACCCGGTTATTGCGGCACTGGACTTATACTGTGATTATAAGAAGTAACCAAAATCTTATGTTTTGTAAGCACCGACGACCGTGGTAGGAATTTCAGTGTCTGTACAAGGTATACGCGCGTGAAATGTGCGCGCAGCACTTTTGGGGATTTCCACTTTACCACCGCCCGGCACTTTTTGTGACTTCCACTTTATACCGCCCTGCACTATTAGGGATTCCCATTTTACGGTTTACCGCCCGCTGGACGGAAAAAGGACGCTTTCCAACGCTTAAACCACTATTGAAAACCAAACTTTCGGTACAGGTGTGACAAAATAGTATAATGTGTGGCCAAGGGCGGGAAGTCAGCTATTTCAGTGGCGGGCTGCGGGGCCGCATTTCGCCCAAGACTGAAATTGCCTTCTAGCACGAGCCACACATACTATTTTTCGTCACGCCTCTGCATTCGTCGATATAACGGCAAAGGCAATGCAGGGATCTATGCAACAACTAGACTATAATTATACGACAACAATATATTTCATGAATGAAAAGGTAAGCAAGTGACGTATTGCGTGGACCTGGACCAAATCTGGATTTTTGCGATCATACCATGCTATTTATATCATGTGTTTGAGTGTCTAACTGCCGGAGAGTAAAGTAAATAAATAATATATAGTAAAATATTTACTTTACTAAATAGTAAATACCTACTGGCTACTGGGCACTGGCTACTACCATTGCCTACAGGCTACAGCCTCCTAGTAAGGTGGAGGGCAACTAAAAGATAATTTGTTATCCGAACCTGGTGGTCTAAGACTCGCGCTGATGTTAATATAATATCATAGACCTATTCACGGTCTTGATTTAAGATATACAGGCCGATTCTTGAAAGTTGAAACCATACAACTAATCCTCACATGCGACATAAGTCTATAGAGTATAGACTAGGTTAGGTTATGTTAATTTAAGGATAGGAAAATAAATGTAAATGTAATAAATGTAAAAAATAAAATGTATTTATTTGTTTTGTATTAATTAATCAACTGTATAAAAACATATTAATTAGGTAGTAGGTATACCTATTTAGTGTCTATCTACATGTACATATATGCACACACAATAATTATCTTAAAGTAAAATATTGCTTAGATTTCGATTACGTCAATGTCTACTAAATATATGTAGGTACCAAACTATGATATCAGTAAATTTAAAGTATTGCTTTATTTATACATAGTTTGTTGTTGATTTATCAAAAATTAAATTAAACAGATAGTAAAAAATTATGAAAAAAAAATACAGAAGGTAATCAAAAATGTAATTTCATTTTTAAATAATGTAAATCATAAATCATATATAATAATAAAAACTTACCATTCAAATAAATTAAACATTTACGTTTTTATACTAAAAATTAAAATATTAGCAAAGGAATATTTTTCCAGTGATGGGCACAATAAAATTTCAATAGTAGAAAATAAAACAAAGAATCATGTAAATTCAATTTTGGTAACGTAACTTATTGCACACAAACATAGTTAAATATATCATTGTCAAATACTTCTGATTAATTAATTAAATGGTTCAAATATTATTATTAAGATTTTCAATTTTGGTAAACATTTTATGGTAAGTAGACAGAATACATATGAATAATATAACTATAATACTATAACAATTATAATAATAATAACTATAATAATTAAGTACAATCTATTGAAATAGAAGACAGCCAGCCCATCACTGAGTATTATATTATTAAGTACGAGGTATTCTAGAAGAATAACCAATACCGAACACTGATAGAATTTGAAAAAAATGAGTTTTTTTTAACAATAAAACCCTGTACTACATATAATTGAAGATTTATAATTATTATATTCAATATTCATTATTTACACACATAATGTTAATTCTATTTTAAGATCACAGTATTCAGACTGTTCTGAATTTATGTTTTAAATATAATTTTCTTTATACTTAAAAAATATTAAAATTAGAAAAATATATCTACAAATTACAGTTTTAAGATTTTTAGATTTCAGTTTAATCCAATAATAATAGAATAGAGGTAAAAATTACCAATAATTTCATAATAACAGTTAGAATTGTGTAGGTTTGGTACACAAATCTCATATATTAAATATTACTAAATATTTACATAAATTATAATAACTTCTTAGACAAATATTACTGATAAAAACTTAGAAATACTTTCACAGACGTTTATATAATAATAATAATAATTATAACTATTAATGATCGCCTCTTAATAACTCCATTAAAAGATTGAAGCTTTGCCCTTCTCCTTCCTTACTCTTTATTGACAACATTTCTTTTCCAACCTATTAACAAACCACATAAATTAATACAAATTTAGTACAACTACAGAGCTTACTAGCTAGTATAAAGTTAGGCTAAGGCAGGGCTTGCAACCGGTTACCGGTTTTTACAAAAACCGGAAATTTCCCGGAATTTTGGGGAACCTATAATCGGTTACCGTTATTATAAACCTATTTGTACTCCCGGTTATCGGTTACCGTGACAATTTTTCAGCTAACATAAAACGTTATAATAACATAATATGTTTTAACCGGTTAAGAACCGATTACTGGTATTTATAAATACTGACTACCGTTACGTATGAACTATAATAATATTATGTTTAATTTATTTTAGCTACATAAATGATTATATGCTCGTAGGTACTAATGGTTTAATAAGTAATAACTTCTTAAAACTATTCTTAAATCATACTATTTTATGTTCGTTCTTTTTCCCTAGTCTAAATTCTTGTAATAATAATTCAAATAATTGGTATTCTACAATTCTATTTCCTATCTACCTATAACATAAAATATTGTTGGTTGGTAATGACAGTACTCGATAGTCGATAGTCCCAGTCTCCCTCATCGTATATTGTACTGGGAAATCTAAAAATAGCTTGATTCCTATAACACGAATATTATATTAAGTCTTAAGGGTACAAAGGTGTAGTACAATTTTTTTTTTTTTTGAAAACCGGTATCCAATCGGTTATTGGTAACCGACATTTTTTGGAAGCGGTTATCACTTAACGGTAACCTATAATTTTGAATATATGTAGTACTGGTAATTGGTTACCGCTAACAACAGAACCGGTATTCAAAATATTTTCTGTTACTGCGTTAGCGGTAACCGATTAAATTAATAACGGTTTCAAGCCCTGGGCTAAGGTAGTAAAATTATAAGAATATTAAATTATCAAATTTAATATTTTAAATTTGAATACTAATCTCATCTCACCATTAATCCAATTTCATACGATAGCTACATAAAATGATTCAAATTTTATTTGAATGTTTAAATTCATACTCACATTCACATAGTATTACTTAAATCAGAGGTATTTAAACTTTAAAATCCCACAGCTCTCTTGTATCTTCACAATATTTAGGAGGCTCCCAAATTTTTTATGATAAAAAAATATGTTTACTTTGAAGGATTGATGACGGATAACACAATAATTATGAAATTAATAATAAAAATAACAGTAACATTCAACTGGTCAACTGGTCATCCGAATACTACATGTGTTATCAATCATGTTATTTCCTTTAGATGACGCCATAACCCGTCTAACAAATGCATAACATAGCAAATTGTACGTTTTTAATAATTCATTTAATTCTGTTATATTTAATTTTAGAGTGAATACCAAAGTTAGAAGTTACAATATTATCAACCCATGTCATTAGATAATATTCTTACTTTTCAGTTTAGTAATAGGTGAATTCACTCTAAAATTAAACATAACAGAGTTAAATTAATTAATCAAAACGTACAAATTGCTATGTTATGTGTTTGTAAGACAAAGACAACACATGCTGGTAGGCATCCTCTTAATTCTAGTTTACATTTTCACCAACAAATATTGATCTTTTTTCCTAAACTGTATTGTGACTATCTTAACTAACATTTTCATCGCCCACTAGAGCCGTGATGCACAGTTGGAATACCTCTGACTTAAAAAAATTTATTAGTATCTAATATTTACCTGACAAGTACGTTGTAAATCAGGTATCCTTAACAACAGTTCTCCAAATTTGGATGGCATCTCCGGATAATGTGTCAGAGTATACTGTTGCAGAGCATGTAATGCTTTTTCCTGAGATGCTCGAACTTTTTCTGGTTCTTTCAAATCATTTGTATCTGAAACCATAATTAACAAATTGAATTTATCTGTTTGTAAAGCACAATATTTACATTTGTTATAGGTTTAAGTATGTTTTATAAAATCAGACTAAACATATTATATTATACCTGATGATAATAGCACAATGACTTTCATGGCTACATATTCATAACGATCTACTCTCAAACGTCTCAGGTGCTGAGTAAAATTCAACATGCGCTCAATACAAGGTGCTAAACCTAATTCTCTTGCTTGATCTAAAGAAATGGACTTGCCCAGGCTAACACGTATTTCTCCGGGGCTGCTAACTGATCGATAACAACAACTGAATAACAGTAGCTCACACCAGGCATTTATCAATAGCGATATCTGATCATCGATCTAAAGTAAACATTTTCAAAAAATATAATCTTTGCATAAATAGTTTAAATAAATATTTATCTTATTACCGAAATGTTTTTAAATAACGGTAATGATTTGCACCATTTAACTATTTTGTAAAGCCGATGATCAGCAATGTTGCATAAATTGGAAAGAAAATCTGTTCCTGAATTTTCAGCCATTAAGCGACTCTTAGCTATTTCTTTGGCACCACCACAATGATTCATAGAACTTCCACTAGCACTTGACGATTCAAATGAGCCTTCATTATAAGTCCATAAGTGTTCCACTTCCATTATTTCCTAAAATTATTTTATAAGTATTAATTAATTAATTAAAAACTAATAGATAATCAAATCCTAAAAGTTAAATTTGTTACAGAATACTTTTGTTTTCATAAATTGCATTTAGTTATGTTTCGACTGTTTGTTAGAAAACTATTACAATTATTTTGTATCAAAATCAATCATAAAATTTATAATAATTAGGAAGTTAGGAAATTCACGATTGTATAGCATTTCTGCAGTAATAATATCTATATAAGTTAATTTTATGTATCTAATAAAAATAAAATTTAAGAAAATATAGATATTTTAAGTCTAGAGACGGCTATTTTTTATTAACAGAAATTATATTTGTGATGTTTACACATTACTTACTTGCAATAATTGAGGGATCAGTCTGGCTGCTTCTTGGGGTGGAGACCTGCATGCACGTTCTTCCTGCTTGACTTTATTTTCTACAGAATTAGTGCTCATTCCTGAGTGCTGTCCACTATGTTGTGGCTGCATATTGGAAGGCGGTATTGTGTAAGTAAACGGATAGGTACTACGTCCACCTCTTGTTCTATCAACTCTGATTGCTTCTAGTTTCATACCCATATTCAAGCACTTGTCAAAGCGGCAAGCTGGACACTTCTTACGTGTAGCTATTGTGATCAAACATGCCGAACCATGTAAGCACACGTAGTTCTTATGATTTTGTACAGTGCGCTTGAAAAATCCTTTACAACTCTCACATGAAAATATGCCATAATGAAAACCAGAAATTTTATCACCGCAAATTGGACAGGGACTAGATAAAACATAAAAATTATTTAGCTATATTAATATTACTATGAAATGTTAATATTTTATTCATTCTACTTAAAAATATATACATACCTATTTATCAGTTGTTGTCTTGAAATACCAGATGTTATACCATGTTGTTGACTAATGTCGGACATTGACAATTTCTCTTCATAGCCATTGGTTTCCTCTGCCACAGTATATTCATGAAAATTTCTTTGTATGTGTCTTGGCTGTATTGGTGATTGTGTCGGGGAAAAATGTGTAGGCGAAACAGACAGCGAGGAATAACTGTAAATAAAATATTTAAATTTATCATATTCAACAGCAGAAACTGTACAAGTGTAGGATATACCAATAGTTATATATTGTGTACCAAACATTATGTAAGAAAAATACTAACATGTATAGATTTATGGTTTTACCTTTGACTATAACAAGAACTATGTTGTGATCCACCATATTGTGAAGCATCACTATTATTCCTCGACAATGACGACGGTGTGAATGTAGATGGGGACGAAAACCCAGAAGATGACGGAGGATTATGTCTGGAAGTGATTGGTGACTGTGCAGGTGAGCAACAAGAGTGTATGGCCGAGTCTGGGCTGTGAGTCGGTGGAATGTGTGATGTATGTTTGACTCCATTAGTTCTATGTTGGAGTAACGGACTGTAACCGCCACCTAACAATTTATCAACAAGTAACGGAATGTCGTTGTTCGACGAAGTTACTTTGCTCTTGACATGCTCCATCACTCGGTCGACCTGTAGAAAAAAAAAATTAATATAAATACTAACGAGATTTCATACAAGACTTACCAAATTATTATCGTTATAAATAATTCGTTTGACTGGAGACGATTGTTGGTTATTTAAATTCTCATTTCGAGGCAGTAAATAATTTTGATTCGCTGTCTGCACGTCCGCCGTCCTATCTTCTTCCTGAAAATCAGTTACGTTCGTAAAAATGTCTATCCGAGTTCGTATTATTAAAATTAGCGAGTCGCAGTTACCTGTTTCATTTCCGAATCGGAAAGTTCTCCTTCCCAGGACATTGGCCGGGGCATGTTTTCTTCTACCGCTCTCATTTTTTTACTTCTCATAGTAACTCCGGAGAAGTCAATCTTACTTACTTCCCGATCACATTCAGAACCTACTTCGTCGATGATGTCATCTTTTATTTCAGTCATTGTGCCGTCCTTGTCGTGAGGTTCCTCTGTGGGTGGAAAAACAAAACACGTTATAAAAAGTCGATACAATATAGGTAAATATTATACAATATGCAATGTGTATCACGTTAGCATTAATATATATGAAATCCCGTCTTTCAATATACCTAAGTACCTAAACGAAGTATTTACACGTGTGTCAAATATTTATTAATCAAAACAAAATATAAACTATATTTGAAAGGTTTACTATGTTTTCTTATTGAATTCATTTTGATGTAAAAATAAGTCTATTCAAACCAAATTAAAAAAAAATAGTAATAAAATGGAAAAGAAACCCAAACATTAACACCACCAATGAAAAAAAACTGAATCGAGCTAAAATTGGACACTTAAAATTGACTCACGGATATTTAATGGCAAAAAACGAACCACCAATATGCCTAACATGTAGGCGCCACACTCACAATTAAACACATTTTTGACGAATGCAGAATATACCAAATACAGAGAGAAGAACTTAACATAAGCCACGACATCGGAACAAGCCTAGGTCCAAACCCCGAAAATGAAGTCAACACAATAGAATTTTTCAAAACAATAAAAATATTAAACCTACTGTAAATTATAACCAAAATATTGTAAAATCTATAATTGTATATTGTATTCATTATTGATTTATACATAAACTATTTTTATTTTTTTATTTATTTCTTTTGTTCTGTCTGTAAAAAAATGTAACACTAATGGCCCATGTTATCGAAGCGGAAATTTAATTGTGTAAATTTCAAGATCAATAAAAAAAAAAGTTTATTCACTTTATTCCGTAAAAAAATTTAATATTCAAATAAAAGTAAATTTAAAATTAGGCGCATCAACATTTTTTAAAAATTGCTAATACCTACCTATTAAGTACAATTTGTGATAAATTACATATACATTAACTAAGAACTAACCGTTATTCTTTATATATTATATTAACTATCTAGCTAGTGAACATTTGTAAAATCTATACATCAAAGAGTATATTATTATATTTAAGATTTCTATAGAATAACGTTGAACCAAATCTATTATAAACATTAATTTACATTATACATGAATGCTAACACATCGGTATATGGACATCGTTTTTATATAGTATGTCATATAAAGACACAACCACGAGCACTGAACTTTATCAGACAGTGGGTATAATCGTTTTTGGAATAAAAATTATTGTATTACGCTTAGCGTAAAATGTTATATCCAAAACGATTGTTGTTATTATTATATTATATTAGTAGGTAGCCAGGTTAGTTATCTATTTGAGATATTTTAGATTCGAATAAAGTATAATATTATGTTCATTTTTACCATAGATGGAACCAGTATTGAAACAGTAACTTGTATATACATTTTATTGCATTTTATTACGATATTCACAAATATAATAATATTATATTATTATAAATCAATTTTTTTTATTATTATTTATAGTTTGAATAATATATTATGTATTTCACAAATTATAGTGGTGTTCAGCGGAGTTAACACACACAATTATACAATTGTTATGTATAAGTCATAGAATTTCGTCGATGAATCATATCATCAATTTCTCAATAGTATTATATATTTTGTAATGCGTTTTATAATTTATACACGTTTTGTTTTAGTTTCGTACATAAGAATAGCCAAAAAAGTTGGGATTTTCTGTAAATTCGAACGTATCTCCACATAGTTGGATGCCTTGTATATAAGGCCATCCATATAGGAAGCACTTGCATAGATTTAACTACGAGAGACGGGCTATTGGCAAACCTAATGCCTACAGAGCATTGGGATATTATTCTTGAAATTCAATCAAAATGTATAAATGGACAAAGAAAGAAAATTTTTTTTGGGTGGAGGACAGCTAATTAATGTTTTTTTAAGATCGATAGATACATATTTATTCACAATAAATCATATAAAGGTTCTTTTGCGTAGTCTTTGGTTAAGCTTTACTCTAATATACGTATATGCCGCCATATAGTTACAACAGGTCGAATAAATAAAAAACCAATACAACTTTAATACGAATACCTATTCAATATTATATTTATTTATATAACATGCATACGTCATAATATACGGCGAGGACGCGTCACATCAATGTGTCAGTGAAAACCGTCTCGAGCGAAAAAGAACCACTCAGACTTGACTCACAGTCGAGAAACCGAATTATGATACAATATTTTGTGTTATAGCGTTTTTATTTTTTTCACATAGTTAATATAAATAATTCATTGAAAGTTGAAACGCACGAAGAAAACACGGATTTCAAAATAACAATAACTTTTTTTTTGTATCAATTGTGATATTAATCAAAAACATTAAAACGCTAAGACACAACAAATATTGTCTGCTTTACATCTCATAACCTGTTATAATATTATGGCGTATAAATTCTAACCATCATGACTGTACAAGAGTGTAAGCTACAGTCACACATTTTGTGGTTCAATTTCATACGAAATCAATCATTCTTCTATATTCTATAATTTTGATACAAATAAACGACCAACGATGGTATTGGCATCGACACGTGGACACGGGGCCATCGTTAAGATACTCCAATATTATTGAAATAAAATTCAAGTTATAAATCGAAATTCTTCTCAAAATCGCATCGGAATTGCCTACATCAAACCCCTTAAAAATAGGATGTGATATAATATCATAACATACGTAGGGTATACTAATCAATTGTTGTACACACCTTTTATCGTGGTGATCTGCGCGTTGGGCTGCAGACGAGGAGCGATCAGATTGATGGACGTGACGGTGACCGGGCCGGACGATACCTGCACGCTGTGGCCCCACATCCTGGTGTCGCTGTCTGCCATGGTCTCAGAACAGTAACCGCCGCGGTGACGGGCCGACGGCGGGACGGAGTAGCATCATCGAGGCGTCTCGCGAGCACCGAAAAGACGACGACGGCGTAGCGTCTACACTAACTTGTCGTCGGGCGCGCCGGTAACCGCGCGTCGAGCCGCTGAGTACTACGTGACCGCGTAAAACCGTTGGCATTCGACGTAGTCCCGGTGACGACGGACGTGGGCGCGACGGTTATCGGCGGGGGCGCGTGCCATTGTCGCTATCGTCTTGCGTGCGGTCGTCAGTATCGGCACGGAGAACGCAAAGCGATATATTTTTATTGAATTATTTTGTCGACGACGCCGCGTCCTTTGCCTGCTGAAAACCAAAAAAGCAAACGTTACTATACATATAGGTGATCAGAGTATATTATGGTGTCGTTGTATATTATGTGACGACAAGGCCGGTTGTTTGGGGTGAGCGACTGGACATATATGTATGCCTTCATTTTTCTAATGTTTTGTCTTGTGCTATCAGCGCAACAGGCTGAAGTCTAAAATAAGAGTGATATTTACAAACAAGATGTAATATAGCACTTGCTACTTATATAAACTTATATACGTCTGTGATAGGGCACTATATAGATACTATTGTATGTAGAGCCTTAACTATGATAATAATAACAACAACAACAATTATGTAATATACAATATTAACCATTATTATATTTTGTATAATGTTAACTAAATGGTATAGAAAAATAATATCAGATATAAAATTTAAAAAGTTTGTCCTCGTAATTAACAATACGGTTTAAACTTTAAATACGGTATAATGGAGAGTTAGATAAATAGAGGGGAACAAAACTTTGAATGGCACAAAGAATCTAATCTGGATAGGAGAGTCGTCTGCGGTCAACAGGACTACTTAAAAATTAAATTCAAAGCTTTTTTACACAACCGCCAATAGGCTATATACAGCTACACTGTATAGTGTATAGACTAAATAATTTTTCGTTAGTTAATATCCAGTTCGTACCTGGACCTGATCGTGACTCGTGGACATAAAACTGAATATTGAGACAAAATTGATAACGTTTCATATGCACAATGCATATTTATATTATAATACGTCGTATATCTCGTATAACTGACATATCGGCTTTGTCGCAAATGTTTGCAAATTATACACTTGTGTAGTTATTTCAATGTAGGGTACACGTTTTGAAAACGATCCCCGCACCACTAAATCTGCAAGGACCTCGTATCACGATATTAAAATAAGTGTAACATTGCGCTTGTATGGCAGACACGGTAGGTACACCATCAACTATGTAGATTATGTTATGCATCGCGCGTGGCTTATTATATTATTTATTACGTTTGTAAAAGTAACCAACAACCGCACAGCGATTATTTGATTTATATATAATATATACGCGCTTGTACAACTGGGGGGCACATTATAATATTATTACGATCGTATAGGTAGATCGGAGAGAAACGTTACGTGTTCAGCCGAGTAACCGCCGAACGGCTACCATATTATACATGCCTATAAGTTATTACTTATTACTCGTGTGTGTGTGTGTGTGTGTGTGTGTGCAGATTATAAACGAACGAGCCGAGTGAAGCAACGACGCACAGCGCGGCGACGAAACCGGTTGTGTGACCTGACGGCCGAGTGAAATGGCCAATGCGCGCGCGAACGATCGAGGAGCGGAATGGTCGGCGGCGGCGGCGGCGTAGTGCGAAGGGGTTATTGATGTCTTGGTTGCATTGTTTATAATTGGCAGTAACGCAGCAACTGCACCGACACAAAGTGTATTTGTTTTATTCTGACACGAGACTAATTTTTTTTTTCTTTATCTATTGCGCCTCCGGTCCGTCGATATAATATTATATAATAATATTATTATTTCGTTATATGAATAAACCGTCGACGCGCGATATGCATAATAATAAAAGCATACCGTATACGTACGAAATAATATTATTATTATTGTTGGGCCTGGAATAAAAACAAAATTAGGTATTTCAAGAATGGTTCTGGAGAAATAATTTGTCTCATAATTTTCCAATCATTCAATTTAATAGTAGTATAATAAGAATTAAGTAATAGTAGCTGATTTATCGTACAGTGTTTGTTGTTTTCTGCTCCGCAATGTTTATAAAATAAAAATTATGTTATACTGCTATTATAGGAGTGCAGGAATCACGTCTGTAGGTATATCGAATAAATAAATAAACACTGTAAAACAATTATATTTCGGTTGGGTTAGGTTATTCGAAGAAAATCCATCTTTTACGTATACACGTCCTAAACATGATATTATCAATGATACAAAGATGAAACTATGAAACTATACGTTTTTATTACATTTGGTCAGCCTAAATCTTAACAGATAGTATGTATACCACAAAACAAACGACGGTGGACGGCAAGACGTGACAACTGATTTAAAATAATTATACTTGGAAGTTCGAAGTATCGTTGCTCCGTATACGGTACAGTCGGCACACGCTGTATAACCATGACACAAAATTCCTATTAAATCATCCTAATACGACGATATAATATATAATATGTTGACTAGGTCGATCGGAGTTTGGTCATAATGTTACGCCAGTATATATTTATTGATAGATATTATAAATTATAGGTAATGTGTGTAATGTTTACTACAACGATATGGATACATACTGACGCACCGCACATAACTCATACTGTGGAGTGTAGCCGGTATACCATTCTAAACGGGGATTCGGTATTTTTTTCGAGGGTTTTTTCGTCGTATTAATGTGTCGATTTAATTCTACTAATGACCGTGCGCGCGTGCGTGTGTGCGCGCGCTTGATAAAAAGTGCAGAGTACGCGTGTTAATAACGATCTGGGCATGACCTCAACACACGGCGATATCCGAAGAACGAAACACTCGTCGTAATCATCGAATCCAGTGAGAGGAATATTATATTTTATAATAATATATTATAATATATTACATTACACTATACAACACTAAATGCATAAATAATGTTACGGACGTATTAGACTGCTGCAGTATCACGGGCCCGTACGTTGCGGTCCCCGTCGGCCGTTGGCAACTCTCTTCGTTGCGCAACAAGTTCCAATTTCACGCGAGGCATTTTTTTTTTTTTTTTAATGTTATTATTAATACCGCCGCGGCGCGGGACGGCCGCGCTGTTTGTTTTATTACACCGCCCGACGAGTTGTACACATAATATTATTATTATTATTATTATTACTACGGAATGTAAAATAATAAGTAACGGCAATTCGAATACGGTTTACGGTTGGTCCGCGGTCGCATAATAATGATAATATAAACGCGCATTCCGAGACATAATATTATTATTATTATATACGCCCTTCCCGTCTCGGAGTATTTTTGCGATCTGGTTCGACGGAGACACGATGTGAGTGACTGTATTGTGCGAGACATTGATCACCAAACCTAACCGAACCCGACAAAAGAGGAGAAGCATCCCGCAACGTATAATAATATGCAATACACTGTAATGCGTCCGGCGCGATCTCTCGTTATGCTATTTTAACGACATAGTGCGAGTACCTACTTATTTCACTACTGGACATTTGCAATTTAAATAAATACAATAAATGCAATTATAGAATAATATTATGATTTATGATGGTTAAACAGTAGACACGCATAATAATTATTCCAGCAGTCAGTAGAGTTTAGACGAGTATAGTGTATCAAAATAAAATAATAAGTCTGTCATAAATGTAGCGCCGATAGGAACCCGGGAATGGATTCGGAAGAAGCAAAGGAACGCGACAATGCGCGGAGCAACGACTCGCTTAAGTCCTGCGAATTGGAATGGTGATTGGTGGACTTGATCTGATTATAATATTATATGGGCTAGCCCTTTAGTATAAATAAAAAATATACAGCCGGCTATAGTGTGATGTGATCATAGATTTAGGCTTTTACGTGATTATGTATAGACGAGGTCGTGTGTACGAGTACAAACGTAAAAATACCGATTATACAAATTAACAATTTGGCAATTGATTTATTTTTTATCCAGTTTTACGGTCATGTTACTTATAAGATAACAAGGACACAAGGTTATCGTATATAGCACGTGTTTTACATTTTGTATTATACATAGTATTATCTTACGTAGGTACTAGGTACACGTCATATACTGATATACATAAAATACGTTTACTACAATAACAACGAAATATACATACGTCATGTATGTTGGGTTACTACTTACTATACAATACGTATGTATGCGAAAGCATTATGGGTCGTCGTACGCAATAATATCAACAACAATAATAATAATAATATCATCATTACCATGTTAACGAGGCCATCAATTCTAATTTGCAAACGGTATCCGAAGAAACGCAAAAGTCAATATTATTGTTGTTTTTTTTTAGCGTTACACACGTGGCCCGTTATAATCATCGTTGTATGTTTTGCTAAGGTCGAATCAAAGACCAGTCCCTCGGAAGACTCGAAATATACGGATAATATAAGTTACTTGTTTATAGTCGTTAGTATATTAAATACGTAATATTGTTTTATGGAATTTATTGAGTTTCCAACGGCGATAAAAGAAAAAAACCCGTACCTACGATTAATGATTATTCAATGCAAAATATGATATTATATTGTAGTTATTACTTATTTACTAAATTACTATCGGCCTTCAATTAATGATAATATGTGTCTTGAGTAAAAGCGTCAACTCACATCCCCTCCGCCCGCCACAATATGCGTGAAGCAAAAAATAAAAATAGACGTATAAAATATAATATATTATTACAATCCAATAATTGTTGACGAGTCGCGTGGAAGGGTAGATAGATAAGTAGGTATTTTTGAATGCGTTGCATTAGGGCTGGTAAATATTATGTAGTTTTTGCCACACCACCCACCGGTTAGCCTAACGTAGAAAAACGTATACGCTTTTCTCGTTTTCCAGCGGCAGACGCGCCGTCACCGCTGCACACTTTCGCACGAACACGATCGTGCTCCGTTCTAGCGACGGTTTTAGAGGACGCGGGCGCCGCGAGGTTGTTTATTTTTATAAATCGACGAGAGGACGTCGTCGGCGGCGGCGGTGACGGCAGACGTTACAAAACTATTACTATACACACGTTGACGGTGCGCGCGCTCGTGTGTGTGTGTGCGCGCGCGCGCGCGCGGGCGACGTTGCCGCGCAGTTCGTCGGACTCTCAAAATTCAACCTTGCCAAGGTCAGGCACGGACGCGTGCGCGCGCACCGCTCGTTCATTATAAATTATAATATTATTATTATTATTATTATGTGTGAGCGAACCATCGTCATCCAGCGTCGTTCCCTCCCTTGCATTTTTTTTTCTTTATTTACTATTATTGTAGTATTTATCACTACGCAATTTAGTATTTAATATTTACTATTATCGTCCGTACACACGCACACAAAGACACAGTGTTGACAAACGTGAATGTGCATCGGCTGCTGTCGATGTAGGCTAGACCGAGGGATGTTCGTTTAATAAACACCGCACGTCATTATAATATTATTATGCAGTTGTAGTCGCAATATTCGAGTCGGAGTTGAAGAGAGATAAACATTCGGCCCGAGATACCTAACTCGTATTTACTCGACAGGCAAGTTGCTGTACGTGTAATTAAAAAATATCTATTTTTGTAAAATAACTAAGAAATATTCATCCGAGTGCTTGAAAGTTAGTTAACACAATGACACAATAATATAGTATCTGGCCCGAAATTCGAAGTGAACAGAACCTTCGGGCTACGGATTTGAGACTTGTGTAGTGCGTGTACCAATAATTATTATCAATTAAGTATAATTACGTCCGTTCATCCATGCCTAAAGACAACGATGCGGTGCGAAGGCGTTTTCTTTCAAGTATGTGCTGGTAAAAAGGATAACGGGGAGTAGGGTATTGGATAAATTAGGTAAATGAGGTGGCGACGGAGGATTCGATTAAAAACCGTACAAGTTACGTACCTATGGCAGTTTAAATTTAAATTTAGTATAATAATATAATTATATTATTATCTGACAATAATTTGACACGGTGATTTCGAACGATACGCGATTTTTGTCGTTTACCGCGATTTTCGTAACAATATTTATGCGTCATAATCGCGACACTCGGAGATAGGTAGGTACATATTACACCATCACGGTCACATATAATATTACGAACGTATTATTATAACAACATTACAACAATAATATTATTATTTTGTATGCGCATAAATAATAAACACACAGACGATGACGGCGGTGGAGGGGGCCCGAAGAGGTTTGACGGACGTATACAGCTACACAGGTATATTATGCGCAGTACTGAGAATTTGATGCACTATAAAAAAAAACTATGAAAATGACCTATAAAAATGCATTAGTGCCGTAAAAATTTAAAATAATGCACAACAAAAAATTAAATTACGACAAAAACATATAAGATATACAAAACCTCCAGAATAAAACACGCATTGTATGTGTTTACTATAATACTATATATATACAATGCATTTACTATGGTAATCATTTAATGTGATAATTTGGATATCGATATTATATTGATTTGATAATGCTCAATTTGGTTTAGTTTACGTGTTCAGTACAAAGTAATTATAAAAATTAAAAGTATTATAGTTATACCCTGCAGGTGTACATGGTAAGTATGTTGGCCTTTAACGATTTTATTAGTTGTATGCAATTTCAAAAGCAAAATTAGATCAATATTAATTTTTTACGTTGGTCGTATAGAATATATATTTTTAAACTTATTTTAAATTCCTTGAAAATTCTAAAAATTCAAAATGAAGTTCGGTATTTCCGTTTAAAACAAGTTTAAAAAGACGCGAACCAGAAATAGTGACCAATAGAAAAAATCCAAAGTGCATTATAATCCCAGACCTAATTAGCAAATTATGTGTATACTGAATGCACACTCATCGCGACCTAGCCACCGCTGCGGTTTGCGCGGAAGGGGAGGTGGTTTTGAAAACAATAAAAGTATTCAATTTTTATTCGATTTTTATATTTTCCTCTAAATCGCAGTAGAACACATTTGGCGATTGCTCGTGGTCGGCCGTCGTATGTAATAATGCTGCAAAATATTTCGATCAGCACAGAATAGACAGATGCGCGTCGCCACCTCCACAGGACGCCATTTAACGACCGATTTGCGAGTTAACAATGGAACCGCGCAACTCGTAGGTCGCCACAAAAGCGACACCGTCAATTGTCTATTATTATCCTTACTATATTATTTTATACGTTATACATATTATATTTTATATGATATTACGACATATACGTATATTGCATGCATACAAACGGTAGGTAATGTAATGTTGGTGCAATATTTTTTATGTTAATTTAATAATTTATTTTGTTTTTATATTTCTATGTTAAATTCGTCTATCGAAAACGTTAAGACCTGCCACTAAGTCTTTTTCGATCTCGTTTAAATCTCTAGATACGACCACTGTAAGTTTTTGTGTAATAACTAATAATTATTTTATCATTTACGATGTGTTCATTTCGCGTATATTGGTCACGTATGACATTAGAACTTCCCCGTTCACAATCAAGACGCTTGTTTTAAAAATATGCATATTGTGCAATTTATTAGAGGATTTCGGTCATGATATCCATACTGCAGCCCTCGACAATATCAGCTAGCTATTACTTATCTTATATTATATTAAAAATAAAAAATTACCAAATACTTGCTGTCTAAACTGTAGGTACAGTTTAGAATTAATATTGCCTATTATATTATATACTATCTATGCGAATATAAAAATGTGTATTGTTGTATTTAACACTATTATAGTATTATAGATTTTCAATCAACAAGTGTGAATTCACATACCAAATATTCTCGATAGTTAAAAAAAATATTTTGGCACAATTAATATAGGAGTATACCTTTATTAAATATAAAATGTTATTTTTGAACGAATTAAGGGAATGGGGATTTTCCGTATTTATCTAACACACGGCCACGCATAACATAAGAATTTAGACGTGTTTTCATTCCAACGCGATTATTCTAACAACGATGAGTGAACTGAAAACAATTTTAATTAGTCATCAAATTGACTCTTGAAATTGATTTTCCCGAAATTTTAGTTCGATCCCTCTAAATCATAAATAATTATATAAAAAAAGTAGAAACCAAAAAAACGTCATACCTACCTAGTACTTAAATATTATACTCACCTCTTGGAAAAGTTAAAACCTAGTCAAAGTTCGATCTTTAGTAGACTATGACAAATTCACAGTTTCACTATATCAATCTGTGCGTTTATATGAACACGTTTCTAAATTATTCCTATATTATGTTATAGCTGGTAGCGTGTGTGTTTGTGTTAAACTGCAAAAACGGAAAATAACCGCTTGTCCGCTTCCAATTAAACTAGATATAAACTAAAATTCGATTAGGGGCTCGATTTGATTTTACTTTTAATCATTTTTTGAAATTCCGCGAAACGTTGCTACGTTGATAATAGGTATATACGTTTCAATTATAATAAAGTCCATAGCGTCTATTATTATTAATACATTTAATAAGTTAATCGACAATTATTGGTCAGACGAAATTTCAATAAACATTTATAATAATTTTAGATTGTATATGTGTACAAATTAGTATTCCCACTTTCTTTTATCAAAATTACTGTCAATATATCACTTAAGAAAATTATTTAAGATTTAGTAAGATTCCCATGACTCTTATTCAAAAATAAATATAGATTTTCGAGTCATGATTATGAAAGTTAGATGTGTAGTTACTAGTTCGTATAAAATTATAATTATTTGTACAAATGACATTTCATGTAAGTTTCTACACTATAACGGTTTTACCGTGTCGTTTACCCGGCATAAGTTTTATTAGCAATTCGAGGGTTATATTTGATTTAAAGAATGAAGTGACGGTGCCGAGGATCATGGTGACCGGTGCCAAACACCCGAATAATTGGCGCGTGTTTAATGGTAATATATACTATTATAGGAATTATTTGCATATGCCATTTTTATTCTAATATAGGATCTTAGATATCTCGTTTTTATATCTTTGTAAAGAAATGTACACATCTTTTTATTTAAACTGATGCCTTTAGTCTACACTTTATAATTCGTACCAGAGCTGAGCACCGGTATACTGAGTATATAAATATATATATATATATATTATATAAGATCTTACTTTACCCGAAATAGTCCAAAATACGTTTAAACGGTGTTTGCACTTGATATCATCCAGAATATACGAAATAAATAAACAATTCGTTACCTATCATAATATATTCATCAAAACACAACTGATAACACATTTATGACGTGATGTATCACTGTGGTGGGGCAAAAGTTTGTATTTAGGCATATAAGCTCACGATTATCAAAAGTACTTAAATATATTATCTAATAAATAATAATACTTGATAAAGTTAGTAAATATCTCAGTAAAAATACAATATACAAAGACACAAAGTACCAACAGCATCGTGTAAAATATATATTCACTCCGCCAAACTGACGTATCATGTTCTAAAACATGGAACCCCCCAACAACCTGGCTTCACACATTCATCATACAACGAAATATAGAAACGGATTAGATGTTTTCCATACGTTAACACTTTTTTGTCCATAGTAAATTGAATAATGACATTATAGCTTCAACATTTTTATTCTAGATGCTAATAGCTAATGATCAAAACCATTAGCAAATATTTTAACAAAGATTTCTTTAATTCTTATATTATGCGAAGGTAGTGAAAATTACACCACAGAATTATTAAGAAAAATCGTATTTATCATTGTCAATATTTTATCAATACCTACTTAACAATTATTAAATGATTTAATAGAAAAAATAAAACAATTTTAAGCAATTATAATATTCGTATAAAATATGAGTTTTATGTCTTATGTTTCGTACCTAAATACAATTTACAATAATTGTCTAATAGTTCTAAAGCCATCAAAAATTAATTAACAATTTTCGAAAAAATGTTTAACTATCAATATTCATTTGTGTGTTAATATCTCTTTCAGACTTTGTGATTGGTAGATTATTGAAAAATGAAGGTACCTTCACTTTATATTTACTTTTAAGTTATAAACATTTTGTTACCAACGTATGAACTTACAGATCGATGTACACAGCACGATGTAATGTGTATCCTTTAGTTAAAATTCCAATTACTAACATAAAATATTTACATTATTCATATTAGTATCAAATATTAAGTCGGAAGCCCTCCACCCAGATAACATAAGTCACATGATGACCTTTTTAATTAAGACCAATCTTGTCAATAGTTTATAATCTATAATTTTTTTATGTAAAAAAATTATTAAATAAAAACAAAATTATTCATATCATATTGACCAATGACCGTTGTAATTTGTAAAGCGTATGACACAATCTCACTAGTCATTAACATAAACGGGAAAACACCATAATATGAGTTGAGAACATAATCAAAGAAGCAATATTTGTTTTCATTCATATTTTATTTTTAAATATTATGATATTATGAAGTTGTTCTTGAAAATCTGTTAAATATCCAAGTATCCAACAATGTATATTCTTTACTTAATGTTAAAGGTTGTTTGATTGCAATACTTTTTATAATAATTAATGGTATAACGGATAACATGTAGTAATTGATAGGTATGGGTTAGGTCTTAGGTCTCAAGTTATAAGAATAAGAGTATAGTAAAATACAAACATTATATATATATATATATATAATATATGTGGTTTAAGTAAACATTGTGAAGAGACAAAATAATTACTATAGGCATATATAATAGATTTATTATAATATAATATCTAATAGCATGGGATTCACATTTAAAAATGTTGAATGCAGCTGGTAAACGAAATTGAAATCAATTAAGGAACGAAACCAGTAAAAACCCTGATTGGAAAATAATAGTCCAAATATGTGTTAAACGTGTAAAGGGTATAATGCCTAGGTAATATACGAGGCCGTAATTAAGTTAAAACAAAGTAATTTTTAGTAATCGCTGTTATTTGCATCCATTAAATCAAGTTATAAAATAAAATCAACACTAGAAACTATGAGACGATTTAAAAGAAAAATAGAGATTAATTAAATTGACATCATTTTGGGTCACGGGCAAAAATTTATTTTAAAAACGCAGGAATCCTATCGTATTAAATAAAAAGAGATACACATTAACCAATACCAACGAGTCATATATTGCAATAAAGAGTAAACGGTATAACCTGTTTGGATAAATAACTGAATTAATTTAAACTAGTTTAGGTATACATAAATATTATGATGTCGTTACTATAATATATACCTATAGTTACAGAATCGTTGAGAATTATAAACTAGTATTTGATAATCAGCATATTGCATATTATCGAACCATCGAGATGCATATTACACGTATTATATAGACACTCGTATTATAGACATATAGTACGAGAACCTCCCATACAGCGAGTATTATGCGGTATGTATGTTGGTATTATTATATTATTATATCGTAGGGTTAATCTATATAAATGAAAAGTCCAACTATACGAAAGTTGAACACCTGTTGAAACGCGTGTCATTGTGTCCAATAGTCTATACACCGTGTTTCGGGGTAAACAAAACGAGATCGAGGAATTTCTAACAAACGGCTTATATTATTATTACACGGGATAGCTGCCGGTACATATAATAATGTTATAAATTATAATAATATAGTCGTCGGGTGTTTTTGTTCGATAAAGAGAAAGTTTTGAGCACAGTGTTATCGATCCGTCTTTGTTCTTGGGTCTTTTTGTATAATAATATATCATTTTTTCCTTACGCGCTTGTCCGTCCATTACACATTATAACTTATGTTTTATTTTATTATAATATTATATTGCGTGCTGCGGATCAACGACGACGCTTATAATAGTTTTGGTCCAATATAAGTTTCAAACGTGTATTTTTATTTTACGCACTGCGAGTACGACGTGTAATTTCGTCAAACGGAATTTTACGGTTTATTTGTGCGCCCGGTAGAGGTAAGCGGCCTCCTCGCGTTGGCAGAAAATAATATGATATTATTGCTATTATTATTTTATATGATTCGATTGTGCACACAATTCCGCATTTTATTATTATTATAATGCGTCTTGATGTCAATGTTGTCGACGCGTCTTTTTTTTTTCTTGTCCGGCACAATAGGCAATATATAAGTATAGACGTATATAGTATTATGAAAAACAATAAAAATCATGACCGAAAGTAGCGCACTAGCGCGCACCATCTGTTCTCTCTCTCTTTTTTTTTAAGTATACAGTATTTATACATTTATATATATAATCCATACGATCAAAGTGACGTAATTATTCTGAGGGTATAAATAAGTACAACTGTTTCAAAAAAGGTCATGGGGTTGACAAGAGGGGCCTTGGCTTTTTCTTTTATGTGCTTATGGCTGATGTAATTGTGTGCAAATATTACCAAAAATATTCAATACTATAATATTAATTTTGTACCTACCTGTTCTAAAAATAATTTAAAAAACGTTAAATATACTCACAAAACACTATATACCTATTACCTAAGCAGTACAAAAATAAACTAGGCATTGATTTTTAGTTACAAATACTAAACGCCGTATAACAATAGAATACTTAATAATTTATTGATGTAAGGCTGTTCACAGAAAACTATCACGCTTAAAAATTAGGAATTATATATAATATTGAGGTAGTATTCACGCATATTACAAGTTAAAACCTGCATTTTTTACAGCCAAAAGCCAGTTGGCTATACCAAGTACTACTACTACTATTACTAACTATCATTTGATCCACAGTATCGACTTTGGTATAGTAGATAACAAGTGTAATATTTATAAAAAATGTCCTGTGAAAAATATGCAAAAAACAATATGTATCAAACATTATGATACCACTGGTGATATTTCCAATGCGCAACGGTTGTCTTGAACGCGAGGTTCAATGATAGTTACACGTGACCGATTGGCAAGTATAACAGTTATTATACACTAATACTGTTTGGAGGAGGGGACAATTCTGTATTCCGCGTTTCTCGCACATTTTTACTACTGCTGACATTTTCAGAGTAATATAAATTAACATAAATATGTTTTTTGTGCTGGATAGTGGATAGTACTGGATACACAATAAAATGTTTTTGACCGATTTTCCATAAGGTTTACATTGTCATGGTTACATGGTAACAAAAACATATTTATAATTTATGACTCATAGATTTTCTTCGTAGAAGAAAAGTATCGAGTAGCGTGTTATTGTTTATAGTCTCTATAACTCTACAATTATAAAAGGTAATAATTATCCACTCGGAAGAAGTCCTCTGTGGTCTAGCAGGGGCCAGCCGGCCCAGGGGATAATAGTTAAATTAAAACATGACGTATCATACTATCGCATTCGATGAATTTTGGTTACGACACGTCGTTGTCAGTTGTAGATGTGTCGAACTCCCGCAGAACCACTACATACGCGGTTTAGAAGGACTTTTTATGGTCCGTCTATCATGTAGACATTGTAGACATATACTGTAACTTATAACAATTTTATATTGCAGGTTTACACCAAATTATAGGACAAGGCCGTATTGATCATCCGACGCGACAACTATATTACCAATTACCATAAGAAACTAGTTACCTAATGAAAAACACAAATTATATCAATGAAAGTTAACACCGGCAATGCATCGACACGAAATTATAGTTCCTAATGTAGGTACGCTACATACAACATCAAACATATTGCACACCAAGGCATAACTTGAAACATTTTCTCAAAACGGCTATATAGCTTTAACCCCACGCAAATAGGTTATGACATTATGGTGTGGTCAGGGCCGGATTAAGAGTTTTGGGCCCCTCTGTATATTATTTTCTAATACGAGTCTTAATATTTGACTAGGAACTAAAAGTTTTGCATTATCCCGCACATAATATGGCATATCTGTAGAGTCGGTACCTACAATTTCATATTGTGAATATTTTTTTTTCTAGATAATTATATTATGCCCAAGCGAAAAGTGTATAATATAGTACCCTCTTTTTTAACGTTCGTTTAACCTGCAGGCCATAGCCAATTTGGACCCATATAATTGAACTGTTCATCCTGGCCTAGCTGGGTGTATAGTCGCAGTCGTATAATACACGTCACACTCATACACTGCGGCGGATGGTTACATTATATTATTATCATCGGAAGCGGTGACTTCGAGTGCATGCGGCGCATAATATGTTAGAGTAGGTAGTTGTTGACGGATAAAACAAATTAGAATAAACAAAAACAATAGGTGTCTTTTTAAAATAATAATAATATCATCATTATCATCATCGTCGTCGTCGTCGTCGTCGTCGCTGTCGGACGCTCAATAGTGACCTTGACCGCAGTTTTACGTGGCCTAGGAAGGATGACCGAGACCGTGGGGCGGCGCGTATCGGCCGTTGACTTCGCGACTATTTGGGAGTACCTACACTACTGTGTGTGTGTGTGTGTAATAAATATGCTTTGATATCTCGTGTGATACTTGTACGTTATATACTTATCGACTTATCGTACATGAAATATTGAGTCGTATTCACGACACTTCTAAACGTAACTGCGTGCTTATCCGTCCGTTGACGTATATATGCTCGTGGATCACGACACGACGACGGTGGAAAAGCGTTTTGTCCGACGTAAGTGAGAAAGAAAAAAAAACAACAATAAAACAGCAACAGGAACAGAACGCGACGGATTCCGAAATCGGCGGTACACGATAAAATTACGATTTTGAGTACGACTGAGAATAAAAATAACGTTACCGTGGCCCTTATAAGGACGACGACGGCGGTGCGCGAGCGAGCGTCCGTGCGGCGCGGCGTGCGCGTTCAAGGTCAACGGTCTGAAAAATCGTGGAAAAGGGTGGCGGTAATGTGGTAGCGGCTGCGGCTGCGGCGGCGGGAAAGAACGGTGGCGACGGTTGCAGCGGCGGAGGTGGTGGTGGCGGGGCACGACGAGAGTTCACAAAGAATGGCACGATACCGTTACAAAACATCCGCAGCTAGAGGCCGTCAACCGGCATCTCTGTTGGCCACGTCCGTTACGGCCCCCCTCCCCGTCTCCGACCACCCCACGACCACCGATTCCTGTCCTTCCCTCTTCCCACCACCCCCCCGGACCGCGATAAGCCGACACCTCGTGTCCATTTCCAGCGCAGGTACGCTGCAAAGTTCCGTCGTGCCGACACACAACAATGGCTGAAAACGGACTAAAAATATTAACAACAACAATAATAATAACAACAAACAACGACTTGCGCGATTGCATTATTGTTATTATTATTATTAATGCACGTGAAAAACCGGACCCATCCGGCGCGGTAACGCTGCAGATACCATTTTTTTGTTACCGCAGTGGCGTATTAGGTACGATGGACTCCTCGGACACCCAGACACCCGCGATTGCATCTTATGCATAATATTGTTGTCATTATTCCGGTACCCGCGATAACATTGTATTGTTTTGTAATAACGGCACGACAGGACGTTCCAAAACGACAAATCTTTCGTAACGAATTATTTAATTGATTTACATAATTCAAGTACAATAATTCTATCATTGATCCAATTAAATATAATATTATGTCTATTATCATTATTTACCTGGCGTTCTAAACGTTATCCCGATTATCCGTTTGTCGAAGAGTAGTCAGGAAGACGTCGGTGCACGACGACGACGACGACACAAGGTGCGATTTATTGAATTATTATTTAACTATTTACCGTAATTATTAACAACAATAATATAAACCACCAGTCGGCGAGGAACGTTCGCTCTTCGGGCAAATAATACCTGTGTAATGTCGAGGATTTCGGAAAAGAAAAAATAATAATATTAACGGCACGGCAACGACGACGACGACGACAGAACGGCACAACAAACGACGACGGTTAAACGCGACCGCGTCCGCGACTGACTGCGACTATTCGCCACTCGGTGTCTCGGCGGCGGCGGTGCGACGGTGTGTGCGCGCGCTCGCGTGTGCGTGTGCGTGTACCAGTCGGCGGCCGCCGCTTTGCTGTTGCACCGGGACGTAGGCACGCATATTATATTGTATATATATTTATACAATAAAACGATGTATATATACGCGTATGAGTAATACACGACGAACGATAGACGGCGGTGGTGGAGTGGCCGTCGGTCGCGCGCGGAGAGCGGTGTGCGCAGGGCGAACGGGAATGAAGATGAAGGTCGTCTGGGCTTGACAGCGCGTCGCGCGGAACGAGCGGAGGGCGGCGGCGGCGACGGCAGCAGCACACGCACGCGGAGCCGTGCACTCTCCGGCCGCCAACGCCGCCGCGTTACATTATTATAGAATGGAAACGGGTGTAAAATATTATTATTGTGCACCGCAACGCCATCTGTCGCGAGCGATTCGCGTCCCCGTCGATCTTCATCCACCGAGAGATTCGCGACTTCTGAACGGCTGCTACGTCGGTGATGGCGGCGACGGCACACAAACCATTTGTGCGTTTACATTGCTTGTGTGTTTGTGTGTTGTGTATGAGTACTGAGTGTGTATTTGTGTGTGTGTGTGTATTTTTTTCAGCCGATAAAATTTATCGGGGGCGGACGCATATGCGACGACGGCGTTGACCTTTTATTCATATCGACCTTGAACCCTCAAGGTCGTTTTTCTCACATTTTTGTTTCTCGCCCCACACCGCCCGCCGGCCCGGCTCGCCCACCCACCAAGCCACCCCGTCGTTCGCTTCCTTCCACCGGCGCGACGATGATAACAATATTATTATCATTATTATTGTTTTCGTTGTACAATAATATTGTTTTATTATTATGTGTACATTTATTCATATACATCAATGTCATCATCATCATAACGGACCGTTTGTTTGTTTAGAAGACGCATAATATTACGGTTATTAGAGTTTATTATCATTTCGATTATGTTGCGACGCTATCTGCGTTCGGCGTGTGTGTGCGTCCCGTGTTCGTTTTTACGTTTGCGTACCGCCTGCCCACGTCGACGCGCAGCACAGTCATCGCAGGTCGATCGAGCGTCGCTCTCCCTCCGTCCAATGAGTTCATCGGTGGACGCGTATTTCGTCTCTTCGTGGAGTTTTCTCGTGAAACACTTGACGACCGTTTCGTCTTTATGGTGGTGCGATTCCAAACAATTTGTACGCGCCACAAAATTGTCCGTCTTCCGCACACATCGAGCGTGGTTTTTTGTTTGTTTGTGGGGAGGCGGCAAAGTAGTCCAAAACATGGGTTTTCGAACTTTATTGCCTTACGAAAAACCCTAGCACGATATATTATTATGTAACGATTTGAAAAACGTACAGAATTTTCGTAAAATTTTAATGAACGACAATATTATAATATTGTTTCCTTTGCTCGTAGTCATTAAGATCAGGTGATCAACTGTCAATTATAGGTATTAGGCACATCGCACAGAACAATTTGAACTGAATTATATATTTTGATATTGCATTGTATAAATAAAATAATTATAATAATGATATATATTATATTACAATAATTCAAATTCTAATTTAAAACGACTCATAAGCCCTTCTATCAGAGTATGCCCGACGGGCGACGGCCGACACTAAAAAGAAAACGATAACCATTCGGCTATAATAGCCTATAGTGCACTATTGCACTATAATGCAGCTATAGGGACATAGGGTGTATACTAATATACTGCCATAATATCAAAGAATGCGTAAACCGTTTTATAGAGTATAGACATGACATGTATTACATAATAGAATTATTTTACATATATTATAGTCTACGCAGACGTAAATATAATATTACTAGTTGAATAGGTTGGCTTCACGCAGTCCCGGAATTATATAATAATGGGCCCTGCGACAAATAATAAAAGGGGGCCCCACCAGGCACCCTATATCAGACTCATCATAAATATACCTCCTAAATATTTTTTTAATTGAATGTGTTACAAGTGTAAAACAGTAAAACAATTAAGTACTTACGCATAGTATAATATTTAAAAAGAATGTTAATCTTAACCTTAACCAAAATACTTAATAAAAATAATTTACACATTAGACACATTACTTGTCTTATTTAAAACATTATTTTCTTGATTTGTTTTTATCAAAAGTCAATATTGTTTGTTTAAAATCAATAGGTAATCAATCGATGGTAAAATCATGTTTAGATAATATCATATAAGGAGTAAAGACTCTTGAGTTTGACTATATAGTACGGCCAGCGAAGAAAGCCACTTGGGGCGCTACAATCACGGCTCATTTTTCGCTGGCCGTACTATAGTTTTAAACTTATTTTTTATCCCAGCTTACTTGAAAACCAAGCCTGGATTAAGGTTACTATGCCTCATTGCCTCCCTAACCCTATTGGATATCAAACAATAGTGGGCCCCTGCCAGCAGTATACGTTTCCTATAATATATGAATTAATAAATTATATTTTATTTTCGTTTCCTCAAACCATTCCAATTTGGAAGTACCCATTTTATGGCTTTATGCACGTTATACGAAGCATCGAATGGTGGTTTACCGAGTTAATGAGATGCCAATATTTCTAAAATTGAATCCACTCATTTTTTATTGAAGATTCTATGTCATCTTTATACATAGAAATTAAATTATCCAAATTAAAGTTAATATTATTATACGGCTGGATATTTAATTTAGTGGTGAATAAAAAATGCTTACATATAGGTACTTAAGAGGATGCTACACAGATATTTGTTGTCTCCGTTTTACAAGATTCGTAGCATCAAGCTTCATAATAGGTCGACTTACTCTAATTTATAAGTTAACGGAGCTAAACACGTTTTCCTGGGCGTAAATTTGGTATATGTTACGCACTTTTAAAACAAAGACAACAAATGGATGTGTATTTTTTTTTATAGTGTCCTTTTAAATATGTAATATTATTATTTTTTAATTTACTTTATTTTGTATGGTAATGAAATTTAAAATTCTTAATTTTTGTTTGGGGGTTCCCTTATAGTTAGTGCCCTGGGAACCGTGACCCACTTCCGGGGGGGCCTTAGACCGGGCCTGGGCTTTGCCCATGTTTAGTTTTTTCGTGTTATAACTTTTTTGTATAAGTTTTTATATTACCGGTAAAGATTGCCTTTATTTCCTTATTAATATTATAATTAGTATGGTTATATAAAAATTCACCAATATTTAAATTGATAGGTATATTATTTTTTTCATGCCTTACACCCTTAGCCAGGGGTCTTCAACCTTTTTATGCAGCGGGCCACGTATTATTTTTTAATAATCTTGCGGGCCGCATTCGTAGTAAAAACATGTATTTTATACAAAAATTCAGTTTTATTATTAAAATTTCCATGATTACATTTTAAATTACAAATTATTATTATTATTATTATTAAAACATATATAGATAAACATTTTTTGTTAATTACAATTTTTTTATTTTATTTTTAGTGTGATAACTGACTCTGTTTTTCACTAACTAATTTGTTTATATTTGGTTGGATCTGCGACGAGGCAATTCTGAGTGAACTTTCCAAGTGACTGTCAGTTAACCGAGCTCTATTTTTCGATTTGACAATTTTCATTCGTGAAAAAATATGTTCACAAGTGTAAGTACTGCCAACAAGAGACATCATTCTTAATGCGTTGTTTCGAAGATTAGGATATGTCTCTGTGTTAATATATTTCGAATAAAAAATTGAAATTTCAACATTATTGTACTTTTCTTTTAATACTTTATTGTTTTGTAAATCAATGATCTCCATTTTCATGTTTTCTGGGACATCTTCAACTGGTAATGAAAATGGAATTGAAAACAAATTAAAATATGTTTCATTAGCTTTGAAATCTGAGAACCTCAACTTGAACTGGTGTTTTAAATCAGAAATTGCTTCTGCATATTTTTCTGTTGAAGTAACATTGTATTTTGACATACATGGGAAGTGAGCTGTGTTATTTTTTTTTAGCTGGATTTCCCACAGCATAAGTTTATTTTCGAAAGCTTTAATATGGTCGAATAAATTATGAATTAATTGGTTTTGACGTCGCAAGCGTAAATTCAACTCATTTAAGTGCAATGTAATATCCGTGAGATAGGCAATATCATTTTTCCATTCTGTATCATTAAGTCGTTCAAATTTTTTTCCTTTACTTGCAGCAAATACAAAAATTTCGTTTTTTAAATCAAAAACCCTTTTCAAGACTTTTCCTCTACTGAGCCAACGAACATCTGTAAAATAGATTACATCACCTTGTTCAGCGTCTATTTCACTTAGAAAGTTTTTAAATTCTCTATGATTCAATGCTCTTGATCTGATAAAATTTACTATTTTTACAACATCTTTCATAATAGTTTGAAAACCGACAGATTTTGCACATAAATTTTCTTGGTGGATAATGCAGTGATATTGCATCAGTTGTAAAGCACCACATGTACTCATTTCATTTTTAATTAGCGCTACGAGCCCTTCATTTTTTCCAACCATTGATGGGGCTCCATCTGTTATAACTCCAGAAAGGTTATTTAATTTGATGTCAAAACGGTTAAGTGTCGATATTAACGCATTAAAAATATCACAACTTTTTGTTGTGCCTTTCATTGGAAAAAGCGCGGCTAATTCTTCAGTGATATTAAAATTAGAATCGATACCCCGAACAAAAATTGCTAATTGAGCAGTATCTGACAAATCTGTACTTTCGTCAAGGGCCAGCGAATAAAAAATAAATTTAGAAATTCGTTCTTTTAGGGTGCTCTCAATATCAGTTCCTAGTTCTTCTATACGCCTTGCTACAGTTACACCTGATAAACTCAATTTGGAAAAAAGTTGTTTTTGTGCTGGACATAACATTTCAGAGGCCGCCTCCATGCACCCTTTTATAAATTCACCATCAGTGAACGGCTTCGATTTAGTGGCAATTTGTTGTGCTATTATATAACTAGGGCCTAACCTATTTATACACTATACACATAATTTGTCCCTGGTTGGATGTGGGATGTGGTTTGCGGTACGACGGCAGCGGCGACAAACCCTATCAAGTATTTGAATGTGTTTCGTGTTTTGAAAATGTGCCCTTATTTTTACATCCTCCCGAAAAATATGACCAAGAAATAACATCTTCTATTTTAAAACCATTTTTACAATTCGGTAAAATCCTTTCTCAGTGTAATAAATCATATAAAACGAAATTACTAACCAAATTTCATATTCTTAACTTCAGTGATTCCAAATAGGCGATTATTTACATTTTTACTCCTTTTAACTCTTTAACTTCCTTACAGGATGATGTTTTGAAGATCCTTTCTTAGAGAGTCTCTACTCTCTGCCTACTCATAGCTTCAGCGGTTCCGGCTAGGCGATGATGAACAAGTTTCTTTTATATTTATAGATAATGTATCAAGTACAGTAGCCGATTTCATTCGTTTTCTAGGGGGAGGGGGCAATATTTTTTGATCCAAAAATTCTACTCAAGAAGAAATCGCCGAATATTTGTTTTCTCTCTTAGACCCACGAGCATCATAGATAAAACGCTTTCACTTTAAGGGGGCTGGAAGCTCTCCGTTTCTAAGGAGTAAACGATAGGCAATTAGTTTATAAGTTGAAGTCGCGTAGTGCTGTTGTATGGGTATAGTAAATAAACATTTGTGTGAGTGTCCAGCGCGCCACCACTACTATACTCTGTTCAGATTAAGATTGAATCGCTCGCTAGACCAAAACACGTTTTTTTCGCGCATTCCGGACACCGGTGGGAGCGTATTAACGGCGGCCAGCACCGATCGACGACGGCCAGCGATGACTGTCGGCCAATCACAGAACGCATAGCCATCGCATGGGGGGGGGGGGGGGGGGTGGTCAGGCACTGTTTGGTGGCTCAGTCTGCATGCGCGAAGCCGGTTCAATCTTAACCTGAACTAGTAAATAATGTACTTTTTTATTTTTGTGTCTGTCATCACCTTTCAGGACAGTAAAAGTGCTTGGATTTTCTTCAATAGTAACTTTTCTGATAGGAAAGTGAATCTAGTTGGTACTTTGGGGGGTCAAAAGTAAAACTTTCCCAGTACTTTTCACAAGCGACGTGAAAAACAAAAGAAAAATTAAGGAAAAACGGGAATTTTTACGCAAAATCTGTTTTCGAGAAAATCGATTTTGGTTTTTGGTGTAACTCTAAAACAAATGACCGTAGGGATATGAAATTTTGACTGAATGTTTATATTAGCATTTTCTATACACCATAAAATTTACAAAATATTTTGACTCTTTTTGAGCTGTTTACGGCCATTGTCAGTTTTCAATTTTTTTAGTTTTTTTTTCTATAAATATCAATAAAATTTTATCTGTTGAGTAAAAAAGCTTGAAAATTTAATAGAAGGCTCCTAGGTTATTGTTTCAAAGGCAGATGAAAAAAATTAAAAATCCTTAGTCACAGTTTTTATTTATAAGCATTTAAAGTTCAAATTTTGACAAAATACGGAAAAATCAC
The DNA here is from genome assembly GCF_019925205.1 of Metopolophium dirhodum. NCBI lineage: Eukaryota > Metazoa > Arthropoda > Insecta > Hemiptera > Aphididae > Metopolophium > Metopolophium dirhodum. The sequence continues at coordinate 27,469,721 of NC_083568.1, forward strand.
GAAAAATAGCAAATTATTTTGAGTTGAGAATTCATAAAAATTTTTCTTTTTAAATCTAAGATTTGAAAATGTAATATAAGATTACTGATAAGTTTGTCTACCTTTATCAAAAAAAAAATGTCTAGAAGAAACTTAAATTAAATTTTTATGAGCGTCTGAAATTTATATTTTTACAACATTTGATATTTACTCGATTTCTCATGTAACAATTTTCTTATTTTATTGTAATTAAAAAACGAATGACCGTAGATACTTGAAAATTTCACTGAATGTTTATAATAGCATTTTCTATACACCATAAAATGTTGAAAATATTTTGACTCTTTTTGAGCTGTTTACGGACATTGTCAGTTTTCTTTTTTTTTAGTTTTTTTTTCTATAAATATCAATAAATTTTTATTTGTTGGGTAAAAAAGCGTGGAAATTTAATATAAGGCTCCTGATATATCGTTCTAATAGCAGTTAAAAAATATTAAAAATACATAGGCTCAATTTTTTTTTATAAGCATTTAAAGTTCAAATTTTGACAACATATATCAAATTTATAATTTATTAATTATTTTGTGGTATAATATTTTGTTTAGTGCATACTGCATAATATGCATTATAATAATGTTTAACCATTCCAAAATATGACAGTAGCTGGTAAGTAATAAATAATAATCAATGCTTCAACTTATAACGGGACTTCGATATCTATTATTTATTATTATTTATATTCTGTGGATATTATATAGAAGTCTATGATTAAGAAATAACAGGATGTCAGCCGATACTATTTGTTTTCTCTCTCTGATCCACGCGCAACATACCAAATTTACATTTAGCAGAGGCGCAGAGCCCATGGCCGTGTTATTACCACGGTCTTAGAATAATTAGTTATTACTTATTAGTAATAAGTTATTACTATTATAATATTATTATCTAATATCATTAGTTTAATATTAGAGTGAATTCGCCCATTATCAAACTTTAAGTTAAGAACATTACCTGTGTCCCGACGTTGGCTGTTTTATGATATCTTAATTTTTAAGTAAGTTATGAGCGTGAAAATAATTACAATAATGTTGCGCGTCGGTCAGAGAGAGAGAGTAATGTGCTCATCCTCTTAATTTATTTGAAATATTTGTGATTTCGTAGACCTTATACTAATAGAGGGGACATATCGGGTTGTCGGGGTAGAGTGGTAGAGTAATGAGTATAATATTATACTATATAATTGAGTATAAGGTCTATGATTAATTTCTACTATTTTATAGATGATATAAATTAGATTAGACTAGATAGATTATAGATATATTTTCTTTTTTTTTGTCTTTCTAGTTAGTTTTATTTGTATTATTATCACTTTGTCTATTAGTTTCATATTATGTGCCAATTATTATGTAATGTTTTTTTCTTGTAAAAGGGCTTATGCCCGTTGCTTAGTATAATTTTCAAGGTTAGTTACATTTTGATACCTGTTATCTATACAAAGCATGGGTGCACGGCGTACAACCAACCACAGAATAGATAACGTACTCTATAGACATCTGCATTCATCGACCATCGTTCAAATAATCTAAATCCGTGGTTCAATCGTTGTCGTTATCTATAAAAAATACTTCATAGTTGATACTTCGTTACTTGTCTAAGATAGTACTATCTTAAATCGTGCGTGTGACTTACTGACTTGTCAGTAGTTGTGAGTTTGTGACTTGCAATGAAATGCGATGGTTTTCCTTGTTTTAATTTATATTACCATTTGTTAACTGTTTTTATTATAACAACAATTTCGGAATATTTTCAATCCAACTAGAAGACAGTCTTTAATTTTTGTAAAAAATGGATGTACTTCCGTATTGTTATGTCCGCTGCTGTAAGGCTTTAAGTAAAAATCCGAATATTACCAAGATAATCCACAGGTCGTTTTACAAGTAAAGAAATAAATGAATAATGATTATAATATTATTGTTGGTATTATTTTAATTGAATTTATTATAGGAATTTTGTAAACAATGATGATACATTTCTTAGTCGTTTAAAAAACATTTACAAATCGAAACTATTACCTCTTGAAAAAAAATATTTGTTTCATGAGTTTCATTTGCCAGTACTAACCGATCAAGATTTTGATGCTAAACCCATGGTACTATTTGTCGGTCAATATTCTACTGGCAAAACATCAATGATAAGGTAAATAAAAAGTTTTTGAAATCTATGCATAGACATTAAAAAATATGTAATGATTTTTTTTTTCGTTAAATTTTTTGTTTTAGATATCTAATTGAAAAAGACTATCCGGGTATTCGTATAGGCCCGGAACCAACTACAGATAAATTTATGGTGATCATGGGTGGTGATAATGAACAGTCTATACCTGGTAATGCTCTTGTAGCTGACCCATCTAAACATTTTTGTGACTTGTCACGGTTTGGAAATAAGTTCTTAAAAAAACTTGGTTGTGGAATTGTGAATACTCCATTATTGAAATCTATCACATTTGTTGATACACCTGGTATATTATCGGGAGAAAAACAAAGAGATCAACGAGAGTATAGTTTTAATGACACTTTAAATTGGTTTGCTGAGCGGGCAGATATGATAATATTGACTTTTGATGCTAATAAATTGGATATCTCAGATGAATTGAAAGCAGCCATTGATGTATTAAAAGACCACGATAACAAATTAAGAATTATTTTAAATAAAGCAGATACCATTGAGTAAGTTTTGAACTAGGTTGAATTGAATACTGTATTTTTAGATAAAACCACAATAATTAAAATAATTACTCGTTCTCTGAACTTCTATGAAAACATTTAAAGTAAAAGTACTTGAATATGATTGAATTTGATTTTAAATACATATAAGCATGGAATTACATATTAGTAAGATATACCCATTGTATAGCTGTATAAATTATGGATACATAATTATATTTGGCTTAAGAAATATTTAGTTTATACAAATTGTAATTTATTCTTTACTAATATTTAGAAGTATATTTTTTGTACGTTTTTCCATTTTTTTACTGAGCTATGAAGTATAATTTAGGTGAGGTTTCTCGAAGTTTTATTTAACTACATGTAGTTATAACATTTTATTTTGCATAAAAAAGCATATTTAGGTGTTCGAGAATATTTAAAAAAAATTATTTTGATTTGTTACATTTTTTTTACACATTTAATACATTAAAAAGTTTATTTAAATTGTTATTCTTGTAGTTCTATTATCTAACTTTTTAACACTTAAGCATAATAGAACTTGTTATTTTTTTTCCGTAAAATCATATTTAAGGGTTAGACTGTTAATGAATATTTAGAGAATATTTGAGGTACTTCAGGGTTATCTCGACTACCAAAAAATTTCCAAGACTACCTGTTATAATCTTCTTGGCTATCTTAAATAGCACAATTTTTAAATTACAAGTATATATTCATTGTATATTTTTGAAATTTAATTAACATTCAGTTAATACATATTACATTTATTTGATAGGTCACAAAAAATATTATATATTTATTAGATATGTATTATCACATTATTATTCAATAATAAACAAATTGTAAGTACATTTCTTACAATTTGTTGAATAAACAATGTTTTTTAATTTCTAAAATATATAATTTGCTTTATAGATAACAATCTTAATTTTAAAATGTCAAATGGTTAGATAAGATTTATTAATATTTATAGTATCTTAATTTTTTTTAACAATAATGAGCTATTAATATTGTTTAGAGCAAGACAGAGTTTAGATATCATCTATGTTCGGTTCTGAAAAATATTAGTTTAATAACAATTTATTCAATTTATCTAATTTAATCATTTTTTTTTCATACTAAACAATTAGAATTGGTGTTGATTATTTTTTTATAGTGCAAGAGAATTGCTAAGAGTTCACGGTGCACTTATGTGGGCTCTCGGAAAAACAATTAACTGTCCAGAAGTTCCTAGAGTGTATATTGGTTCATTTTGGGATCAACCTTTTAAAAATGATGTTAATCGGATGTAAGTTTATATATAGTTAATTTACTATAAAATTGCCAATTATGAGGGAAAATTAAATCAATATCAACCATTAATCAATTTTAGCTACCTACTTGAACTTTGGATTAGTTATTCGTTCATAGTTTTTAAATCTTTATTGTTAGAATATTATAACTATTTGCACAGTATAGTGAATACTGGTTACTGATATTTGAATTCAATAAAATTGTATAGTGTATTTGAAGTGTATTTTTCAAAAGCATATTAATTAAGCTTGTATTTAAAAAAAATATGATTAGCTGTTCACCGATCAAAAATTAATACTGGAATTAAGATAATATTATACATACTTTATTCTAATATAATCTTTGTTTGATAAATCAATTTTGTAAAAAAGAAACCTGTTTAAAGCTTACACTTATTACAACTTATAATATTTAAGTATACAAGCATTAATTTTTTTTTATTTATTGATCTTGAGCCCGGCAGCTGAGGCCATTAGCTATTTTTGGTTTTTTACTGTAGGTTATTAAGTCGGTAGGGGGAGGAACACGTATGTGTTTAGTTTGGCAGAATTTTTGATTGGACACCCGTAGGTATCTGCCATGCCTGGGTGGGGGATGGCGACACTTGTTCTCCGGACACCGTGACTTTTCCGAAGAAAAATGCCGCCCATGGCCTAGGAATCGAACTCGGGTCGACTGCATCGCAGCCGACGCCTTGGTCCGCTCGGCAACTCCGTCTCCCAAGCATTAATTTATTGAAACATGTGTCATAATATAATCGATGTAATCAAATTATTCCTAATGATTGAAAAATTAAGAAATAATGATTGATATATGCTTATAATAATTTTGTATATTTACATTTTAATAGTATTTCATTGTATCTTTAGTATGTTTAACGAAGAAGAAAATGACTTATTTCAAGATATGAAATGTCTTCCCCACAATTCAGTCATATCTAAATTAAATAATATTGGAAAGAGAGCAAACACTGCGATTGTAAGTATTATTATTTATTAGTATATTATATTGTATATAGTATACTAAATATTTAATTTTATGGGATGCAAAATATGAAAAAATTAATAACTAACTTAAATATTATTCTATATTTTAAAACCCTGTTTAAGGTACATGCATATATAATAAGCGAGCTCAAATCACGTTTGCCACTATTATTAAGGATTATAAATAAAACTCATCATCAAAATGAGTTAATAAATAATTTGGAAAGTGTGTTTTGTGATATCCAAAATAAGTACAAAAACCTTAGTGTGGGTGATTTTCCAGATGTTGAAAATATGAAGGTTCAAATAATACTTGTTTATCCTAAAAAATATCATATAATATTTTTCTTTTTTTTTTTTATATAATCTTATAGGCAATGTTAAAAGAAAAAGATTTTTCTTCTTTCAACTCTTTAGATCAAAAATTAATCGATAGTGCATCAAATTTAATGGATGGATTCAGTATGGAAATGACAATGAATGATGTAGAAGTGCAAAGTATGTTTTCATTTGATTCAAGTTATATTTTATATTAATATTTACAACTAAGAATACTTAGATACTTAATAATTAAAATTGGGCACAGTAGGTACCTAATACAAACATAAATTATTAAGAATAGTTAAATAAAAAATAGCATTTTTTTTCTTTTAATAGTAACTTGTATATTAAAAATACATTCAATTATTTTTAAGCATCTAAAATATTTAAACAAATAATTTAATTAATCATTGATTAATTAGTTATGAGTTATGACAATAATTTAAAATTAATTATGATTACTTAATGCAAAGCCATATTAGGAAATTTCATGTTTATAGACAACAATATTTTATTTCCATGAAAAGTGTCAAAAGAGAGATGGTAAAAAAATGTGTACAGATCTAAATTTTGAGGTTGAATTGTGAAAATGTACAGAAAATGAGATATTTCATTACTCTGGATATGATCATCATTCAAATAGTAAATACTTTATAAATATAACTGATTCTATTTTGTCTGTTTAATGTGTGTGTTTCACAATGTTGAATAATATAATATACCTAACCGTTGAACCGCATAATTTAATATTTATTTCATATATTATTCATTCATATTTTGTCGCCTTTGTCCTCCCCCCCCCCCCTCATACTACTTAGGATACCATACAGGATAGACTACGTCAATCTTAGCTTCTCGTATTTCCTTATCCTAATTCATAGGAGTTTTTAAATTATTAGGTGGATACTCACTATAACTAACATAGATTTAGGGTTAGATGCACATATTGTTGCATATATACCAGGATTCTTTGATATTTTAATCTCAATAAAGCTAAATATTGTTAATACTTATCATATAATTATTTTTATATCTTACAGGTAATATAATTCCAAGTAAAAATGATATTTCAACTCCTTTTACTGCAACAACCGAAGGAATTGATGAAGGCAAATTTGACCAAAGATGGATTGTTGATTATTACAGGGAACCTTTTGACAAAATTTTTAATAATCTGATAAAGAATGATGGGAAAGTAGTTCGCTCGGGTAAGTAGATGGCTTTATAGTATACCAATTACTAATATAACATTTTGATTACCCAAATCATCAGTGTTCACAAAGTTCATTTAAAAATTTAAATTGCTTCCGTTCACTTTCTTTTATAAAAAAACACGTTCATTTTCACGTTCTTAAAACAATATATAAACTCATTTATCTGGTTGTACATTTTTATTAGGTATTTTATAAAACTTATAATAAAACTTTTAGTGGCTTGGCATGGCGCGTTGGCTGCTACCAGTCACGGAATGCGACTGGGAGTAAGGAACAGCCACAGCTACTAGCTCCCGGATGGGTGACCATCCGGGTTCATAGTAGTTAAAAACCTTGCCACACATACACGTGTTTGCTACATACCGTTACAACCGTACAACAATCGTAAAAACAAACTACCGTACCAACTTTACCCCTAGTCCCTATCACATTTCATAACCCCTACAACAGCTAATGGCCTTAGTCGCCAGGCTTCAATAATAAAAAAAATAATAAAACTGAGTATGGTACAAATAATTTTGAAGACATTATATCCACATTATATCCACATACTATGTTGTCTCTATCTTATAAATACACAACATAGCAAATTTAAGAACAGCAAACCCAATTTTGTGTCTTATCATTTCAAATTTTAATTTTTATATAATAAATTACTATTTACTTATAACTCACTTAAAATTTCTTAAATATTGTATAATATGAATATATTGGTACTATAACATATTGATAATATTAAAATGAAATGTTGAAAAGAAATTTAATTTGATCAACCTAAAAATAATTCAAGTTCCATAAAAAAAAATATTTTCTGTTCCTGATTTATTTGATAATATTAAGTGAGCGATGTTCTTTTCAAACACCACAAAAGGCAAATAATTCAGTATTGAAATTAATGCTTTTGTTAATTGTCATAATTTAAGCTCTATAAATAGTACTTTCTAATCTATTTTGTTTTATTTAGCTGCTAAAGAAGAATTTCTACAGTCAAAATTACCAGATTCAGTACTATCCAAAATATGGAAATTAGCTGATCAAGATGGAGATGGTCTTTTGGATTCTGACGAATTTGCTTTAGCTATGTATTTAATCAAGATTAAATTAGAAGGTTCGGAATTGCCGAACACTTTACCAAAACATTTGTTGCCCCCATCAAAAACTAATGATTCATTAAATATCATTCCTAAAGATTTAGAACCTTGAACAGGCCTACTGTATAAAAAATTGAATAATTTCATAACTATGATAATTTTTACTATAAAACATTATTTTTATACTAGCTGAAAACTATTTCATATGTTAATATTGATGTATCATACAATTGATATTCAACAATGTGTGTATGTTTAAATTATTTGTTATAAAATACATCATACATTCACAACATAGAAAAAACATGTTACCAAATTACAGGACTTAAATAAAATAGTATTTGATAATGATAAAATAATTATAAAATATATTTTTTTATTAACTGTTCATATTTTACTACTTCTATCAATTAGATTTTTTGTGTATGTATTGCACTATAAAAGGTATATTTTTTTAAATAAAATGTTTTGGTAAAATAGTACAAGTGTAAATGCGTTTTTTTTCTTTTAAAATTTTACATTTTTCTATTTGATTGAGCAGAGTGGTTTGTTTTGTGCCTTTAACTATAAATATAAAAATAAAAGATTATCTTGAATTGGCACATACAACCAGTGAGATATTAAGTAACAAGTATTAAGTATAGTATTTTGAGAAGAATCCCCCCTCCACTGTGCTAGAAATGATAATAAAACTCCTGGGAGAGTGTATCCGATTTATAGATTTTAGACTTTGGGTGGAATGATGAATTATATTATATTATATTGTTTTTATAATAATTTGTGTATAAACACGACTTATAGAAGAAAACATTTTAAAATTATTTTGTAGTTAAAAATGTACAAGCATACAAATTAACTAACCCTGGTTAGATATTTATTGTGTTTAATATAAATCACCAACAACTATTAATTAGCGTCAGGGGCGTAGTATTTTTTAAATAAAATATTTAATTTAATAAAAGTTATCAGTTATTTTTAGGATACGTAACATGTTTGATGGTTTCTTACACAGTAGGGCATACGGGCCGCCAGGCCACCACACAGATTCCTATAGAAATTAGTATAGAAGTTAGTATTGCAGAAATCTTTGTAAATAAATATTGTAATTTTATATTTTTTTCTGATTCATATATTTTTTTCTTATGGGTTCCATATCATGCAATGATATTTTTGCTTTATCTGCCCCCACTTCTTTGCGAAATTTGTTAACTAGCTTCCAAATTGTTAGATGAATAGGTATGTCCGATTAAATGCGCAAACCTATTGTTCCAGATTTCACAAATTTTATTTGTACGGTGTCTGGAGTGTAATGTAGCCTCGTGTTCGTTCCATATGTTTCAGGTGGGTACAAATGTACAATGACTAATTCCGTCTGAATTTTGAAACCCCGATTTGTCTGTATGTTCCAGTAACATATGTCGCATCAGAATAATCAATTATATCTGTATTATCGGGTGCACAAATTGATTTCAACTTTTAAGACGTACTTCATGCCTTCAATCGCTTTTTTCACCGGAAAAAAAGCTAAGCCATCGATCATATACTACAATAATGGCTAAAGACGTTATCATGATTATAATAATTATTTAGTAATCTTAACTCTTGTAGTTTTCGCTGCGTGCTTGAGCACAAATGATAAAACAACCTTGTATTACCAAATATTCACTAATAACGGTTTTTGCTGCTTGGATAGCAGCTTGTTCGAAGTCCATGTTCATTATCTGAAGATCGGGATAAACATTGTTTTCGGAACATTTATTGAGAATTGCAGTAAACAAAATATTGAGGTAATAAATTTGTTCATACTTTTTAATTCTAATAACATATAAAATTGAAAAAAAAATTTGGAACTCAATTTATAAAGTTTCCATCGCAGAACCACGTATCTATCTCTGATAAATTAACTAATCCTTCATCCAATGAAAAAGTTATTATTCGCTCATATGATCCCGGATCATTATCACAAAGCAAGAATCGTCCGTATTTGTACATTGCAGCCCATTCATTATTAATTATAAGATCTGACAAACGTGATGGTTTATTTGGATTACCTTTATTTTTTCGACGCCGCAACGTCAAAGAATGTCGTAAAAATGTGCCCGGACTTTTTTGTCCGATAACCAAAAAATGAGTCCGGACTTTTTTCACAACGGACTTTTTGTCCGGGATTTGTATTGTTAGTATAGATCGTCTGTGCGCCACCGCCGTCGCACATCGTGGATGCCCGCAATTATTATCTGCGATTTATCTTCGTAGGTATTACTTTATTTGCCCAGGGCGCCATAATATCTCGGGCCGGCACTGTAATTACACCGTGCAAGCTGAATTGAAACTGTTAAACGCGAGCCTATTAAAGTGATTATATTATTTTATCATATTATATTATATTATTACACAGTTTGTTAAGCATTTTTCGTAAATCGTAATGCATACGCGACACTGAATAATGTTTATTTCGTACATAGAACAATCGAATGCAAGTGTGACGTGCGCACTACGCATGGGCGTAAAATTGTGTGTGTGGGGGGGGGGGGGCTAAAGCCCACCTTACAAAACTATTTATTTAAAATGACCCAGAGAGCTTATATCTAAATCAAAGGATATTTTTGATGGGGGCTAAAAATGTTTTTATTAATTATGTGTTTTTTTCAAAAAATAAAATTATAAAATGCATCATAACTAATTTAACTTATGCATATTGGTGTGGTGTTTGCGGGTCCGTGAGGGGGGGATAAGTTAGTATGTACCATGGACTTAGATATAAGTATATAACCATCTTTTTCACCTTCACCCCTGTCTATTCGATGCCAATCTATATTTATATCTTTTAAGTCCATGAAAGCAACTGTTAAATATTAATTTGATGAAACTAGATACGATTATCTGGACTCGGGTAGATAATATGTTCGATATCGGTTGTTATTGTGCCAATGACATTATACAAAAAGGCATATAATCATCTACAACAACCGAGACCAAACAGAGGAAAATGCCCACATTGCGATTTTACCCCCTTCCCCAAATGACACTGAACGTTTCTGGTAACAGATAACAGTCGTTCCAGTGAGCCAGTTCACGGCTCACATAATTTCAGTTTTTACTATGAAACCTCGTTAATGCATCCTCACTTGTTCAATGTGAGAGCACCAGTACACCGCATAACGCATGTTAGTTTAATAACCAGTACATAATTTAACTGTTTTTAATTTGTTTTTGATTATTTTAATAATTTTTAAATCTAAAATGAACTATGAGAATGAAGATCCGTCAAGAAATAATGTCGTCAATAAAAACCCACGAGGAAAGGTAAAAACTTTTTTAGTATACCTATTGGCTATTATTAGGTATACCTACAACCTACCTTTGTGAATTATTGGAACGGTTTTTGTGAGGCACGCTCTTAGGGTTTATTTTCGGGGGCTGGGACTTTGGAGTGAATTTTATTGAGTTTTAGAAACACTTGTAAGAACTTCGTATTATATTTACAAGCCTTAGCTGTTAAAATTGAAAATGTATTGTATCGTAATTTCTAGTAAACAAGACTTATGAGGAATCTTGTTGTTTTGAAACCTTAGGTGTCAACAATTTTTGAAATTTTACTTTTGACCTTCAAAGTACTATCCAGTTCTAATTTTTTATCATAAATTCATAAGCCTTCAATGTTGAACATTTTTGTTTAGCTCGAATGCGTGATAACTATTGTAAATTATTATTGTCCGGTATGTGCGATATGCTCAGTGACTATCTCGTGTGCGGCGGTGTGCCTATAATATTATCGTAGATAAGCGCTCAGGTCAGTAGTCGTATGGACGGCGTAGCGAACATATTGCACTCTCGGCACAACGACTGCTTACATATATTATGTAATATATTGATAATTAATATTTAATGTGAACCAGTCAAATAGAAATAAAGTAAAATTGTTCATTGATTCAAAATAATTGTTTTCATTGTACGTAACATGAACTATGAGAATAAAGATCCATCAAGAATTTATGTCAATAAAAATCCACCAGGAAAGGTAAAAATATTTTGAATATTATAAAGTATACCTACAACTTACCTAGGTACATTATAATTGGAACGGTTTTGTGAGGCACACTCTTAGGGTTTATTGTCAGGGGTTGGGACTATGAATTTTACTGGGCTTTAAGAACGGAATCTGATGATTGTATACTTTATATTTAATATTATAGTTTATTATAATAAGTAATTGGTATTTTTGAGATTTTAATGTTTCTGTAAGAAATACTTGTAAGGAACCTTGTATTAAATTTACAAGCCTTAGCTGTTAACATTGAAAATTTATTGTATTGTAATATAGTTTCCAGTAAATAAGACTTATGAGGAATCTTGTAGTATTGAAACCATAGAGTAAAGAATACTAAACTTAGGTGTCAACAATTATTGATATTTAACTTTTGACCTTCAAAGTACTATCCACTTCTAATTTTTTACTAAGACCCTTCAATGTTTAAATTTTTTTTTGTTTTTATAAAAGAATATTTAAAATCTATGCTTTGAGACATAATAACTAACAAGCAAATTAGACAACATTGTGTATATAAAGCACAGCAATGATACATTATGTGAGGACTGAGGAGGGAAGCCACCCAGTGATAGAACTTAATGTATTTGTCCCCTAACTTTTGTTGAAAATTGAAACATTTTTATTGCTTCCAAAAGTGATGTCCGACAGTCGGACATGTAAACAATTTTTTATAAAAACACAATAGTGAATAGATATATACAAGTATACAACAACTAGATTGCCGTCTTTATACTTCAGTTGTGACCAATGTTTAAGTCAGCCACCATTTATAAAGCAGACAATGTTTACATTTATTCATATACATAATATTATACACTGCGATAATATTATTTTGTAAACATTGCCTGTTTTGTAAATGGCGGCCGACTTCGATGATAAAAAGGAGACGGCTATCTAGTTTTTGTATATGTCTACGGATATGTGATATTATGTCTAACCGATGTACCTATATTCATCGCTCCGTTAAACATTTAATACGCGCGGACTCTTGACGACCGGTCGATTGTATCATATAGGTATACGCCAGTGATGTAATCCTAAAAAAAGTTGATGGGTACACGCCTTAATCATTGTAAAAAATAACGTGGGGGGGGGCTATGCTCTCCACTCTTCCCATTATTTAGTATTCGTCCGTGTTATCTACCAGTGACTACCGCACGTTTGGTGTGAACAAAACGACTATTTTCATTTGTAGATAGCATATTAAACCAACAGAGTTATGGTGGATAAAATACTTAGGGTCTAGATAGCGTATTAAACAGTATCCACTATATCCTATCGACTATTTATCAGTTGTCTAAATAATATACAATAATATCTCATAAAGTGTGATTTAGGTGTATTTAAGCTCTACTTGTTCCATAAATAATGTTTAAAATGTGTAATGATTAACAAAATTAAAAATTGTATAATTTAACTCAAAGTATAAATTAACATAATATTATGAAACATTTTTATACTTTTTACATGATGAAAGTAATTGTCATAATTTGTTTTTTGGGTCTTCAGTTGTAGTGCTGGTATTAACTTTTTTTTTATCTTGATCGTGTTTTTAAGGAATTTCTCCATTTTTAGCTGACAAGAAGAAACACTTTTTCTACACGACTACACAAAACATCTATGCATTCCACAGTATGTAGTTGTGTACTAACATTTTGTGCAAGATAATATAATATTTATTTTTATATCAATGTACGTATATACTGTATATAATATTATTTTTGCTATAACACCGTTTATTATTTAATAAATATTACAGAATATAAATATTATTTACTTTGTAACGTTAATACGTTTTGTTCATGGTCCGTATGTACCTGCGTACCACGATTTTCGTTAAGGGTACACGTTTAAGTATAAAATTAGGAGGTGGGTACACGCCGTGTACCCGCGTGAACCCTTCCCTATACCAGTGGTGGCCAAACTACGGCCCGCCATCATTTAATATCTGGCCCGCGAAAGAACTATAATATTTTACATTTACGATAAAAAAAAAAATTGAAAATACAGTATATATTCTATAAACATATTATAAATAGCATTATCTTATCTTATCTTATTTTCGTAGAAACAACAATGTTGGTACCTACAACGAGTAATATTACTGTGCTCGTTGCGCGACCAATTTTATCTACATTGTAGTTTCTACAACCATCGTGATCAGTCGTGATCAGTCAAATTAATACATTTTAAAATATGTTTTGTAAAACGTGTAAAACGATATTTTGTATATTTTATATTTATTTTTATATGTGTAGTTAATAATTTATTTAAAAATAATTTTTGGAAATGTAAGCCGATTTAATTTTTTTTCATTTGTAGTAATGATTAAGTTAAGTATTAAATAAAGACATTAAAATTATTAAGTACAATAAAAACGTCGTTAAATATGAAATTATATACCTATACCTAAAATTCTGATTACTTAAAAGTAAAAAAAATTTTTATGGCCCGCGGTAAAAATTTTTTTTTTTCTGGCCCGAGGTAAAAAAAGTTTGGCCACCACTGCCCTATACCACTGGGTATACATTCGATAAAACCGATAATTATCGATACATCATCTTAATTCATAGTTTTTATATTATAATATGTATGTAGGTAGTAACCAACCCATATATTATAGGTATATGACTATTGTAGTATTTTTGTATAATAATTAATAAAATATGATGCGTAGCTGTGGACAACGAGTGGCGTGTTTAGTCTTGTCAGTGCAAGACATTTCTCACTAAATCCAGTAGGTACCTACTCACGCCGCTGGTAGTAACCGATAATAATATTGTGACATTGTAATATATTGTTCGTAATTTCATTGTAATTTTAGAATAATGCGCAATTCTATATATTATCAGTAACCGTGGGAATGCACTTGCGTACGTGACAATATTCCCAGTCCTAAATCGTTGGGTCAGCAGATTCCTTCCACTTCCTTCAAGGCCTGGCGTTGGTCGATTGCACGTGTTATATAGTCCCACCGACCCAAAGCAGTGCGAAAACACGACTACTCTTCTCGATTTCGCGAGTATTCGCTACTCCAGTGCGTATAAACATTGGATCTGCATCTGTACACTGTATAAGCATAATCTATAATATTATTCTAATCTAATTAAAATTGTCTGTTTCTGGGCGTAGTAAATAAAGACAAATTAAATTCAGTAGGTATAAACATTGTCGACTGCTCATATAGGTTTCCGGTCACATCCCAGGATGCATCGTAATATATACGTAATGTTATATATTAATTGCGGATATTACATTATATGCACATTTCACATAAAATTATATTGTACGGTGTATTATATCACATTTTCGAATACACGATCCTGGACCCTCTTGAGCCCTCTGAACACCTGGATGAAGGTAATAGCGTGATTTTAATATTTGCATCTGATATTATTATTCGGCACTTATAACTTATAAGTGTACATAATTATACAGATTCTTAACTTTAATATCCAATTTTAATATAACTATTGATAGGAGTATTTTTTCATAATTATCTTATTTTTACGTCATTATACAATAATACAATATATAAAGTCAGTGTCAAAAGTACAATTTAGAGGCGTCTATAAATAATTTATGGAAACATGCATGTTTTTGTTGAGGCGTTAAGATTTGACAATTTATTGGTTGGTTATTTATGGCACCGTGGTAGACTACATCACCTAGATTCTTATAATTACCTATATATTGGTTGTAAATTTTAATGGAAAAATTGATGCTACTTCGTTGTGTTTGTGTAACTACCTAACAAAGTTAGTTCAGGGAAAACTTAAAAAAAAGTTTTTTATTTTAATCAATTCCTATACTTGAGAATTTCTGTAAAATTTCGTCTGAATATACCTGTTAAAAAACAAAAATAAAAAAAAAAATTGTGAAAAAGGGTATTTTTACGCAAAAATAGTTTTTGACAATATTGGTTTTATTTTTTTGGTTGTAATTAAAAAATAAATGACAGTAGAGACTTGACATTTTCACCAAATATTCATATTAGCATTTACTAGACTTAGTATAGTTTTCAAAGTATTATGTTGCTGCTTATAATATTGTGCTATTTGTAGATATTTGAACATTTCGACTTTTTTTAGATATTTTTAAATTTATGTGTTACAATATTTTTGTTTGTGAGTAAAACTAGAAAATTTAATACAATGTTCCTCATTTTATTACAGATTTTATTAATTAATATTGAAAATAGATAGGTAGACATAATTGTTGGATCTTTTCTGTTATACGTATACCACGGAAGTGATGCCCGCGTTACCACTCGCTCGCTGTGCTGCGCTCGGACAAAAAATCGAAAATATCCCTCGACTTGCGATCACTGACGTCCCCCCCAAAAAAGGGTGTCCCGTAAAGGAGGAAATGGTATGCGTATAACGGAATTTTTTTTTTATAAGCATTTAAAGTTGACGTGTTTAAAAACATCATTTAAGTCACAGACGTTTGCAAATTATACAAAAATTTATAACTTTTTAAATTGTACCACCCACAGTTTGTACATTTAATACAAGATTCTTCATAAGTTAATCTATTGGAAACAGATTTTGTACCGTCGCAATAGTTTGAAGACTTGAAGTTCATATTATTTTAATGACTTTGGATATTCAAAAATCAAAGGTAGTATGACACTACCTTTGTGGTATAATAGTTTATTTTCAACCGATTTTTATTATTTTGTTATTATTGAAAAAATATTGATCGTAGAAACTTGAAATATTCCATGCATACTTATATTATTTTATTCTATCCTCAGTAATAATTTCAAAATATTTAGAACAATTTTAAACTACCTACCTATTAAAAGGCATTTGCCATTTAAACATTTTCAATTTTTTTTTACATTTTGTCTTTTAAAGTGTTAGTAAAAATGCTGAGGCTCTGTCAATAAGTTCAAAAGTTCAATACATAAATTGTTCTTATAACATTAAAATTAACTAATTATTTTGTACCTAGTTCAAAATTTAAAGATTTTAAATTTTTTTTAGATAAGGCATGAAAATGTAATAGGTACAGGGTTCATAATATTAGGAAGTTCTTATTGAAAGAAAAAATCCAATAAAATGTATAACACCGTTTTTATTTTTAGACATTTGAAGTTGGACTTTTTACGAAATTGAATATTTAACGAAGAATAATGATTTTTGTTAGGTATTTTGTTGTAATTCAAAAATATTATTATCGTGGAACTTGGAGTCTTAGAACTTTTATAAGTACGCATGATAATACAATTTTTTTATAAAAAATGGTATTTTCAAAATGTTTTTATACTAGGAAATTATTCACATTTCACACCGTTCTACGGCAAGTCCGGATTTACTTAAAAAGTTAAAAGTATTAATAACGATAATAATGATATAATATTATATTCTTTTGTAATAAATAATGATATAATATTCATCGAAAATGTTTCCGGAAAAAAACAATTAACCTACCATATAATTATAAATTATAATAGTAAAATAAAATATAGGTACTCGAATTAGTATGGGTAAACTGAATTCCTAAAAAAAACCCGATAATGAACCCCGGGAAAAAATCCCAGAAAGCAAATATTAGGTTATTATAATATTATAATAATATTATGTTTCCTAATATTTTTACGATAATGTAAGAACTTAAAATGTTTAAGTACCTAGGTAATGCAATTATAAAATAATAATAGGTATAAAATATATAAAATCAAGTTAAATCGTATTCAATATTTATTTTAATGTTTAAACATATGTTGGTTTTTTTTAATTGAATGATTAATGATAATCCCTGTTACTGGAGTTTTATTTTTTTCATAATTTATTGTTGAACTTAGAAGTACTTACAATATTTAAATATGATATAGAATTCATTAAACGATAATTATGCGTAGGTATACCAATCCTACTTACCTAATATATTATATTAATTGTAATTAAATATTAATAATGTTGTAAACAAATATTTATCCATTCATTATCATGTGGTTGTCAGTAAAATTGTAGGGCGATCGGTAATTGGGCCACATTTTATCTACCTGCTTCGTATAAAATAATTATTTACTTTTTACTTCCTGGGGATTGGGCCACAAATTCTTGGATAGGGATTTTTATTTTATAATTCTCTTTCGAGTTTCTAAGTTATAAATATGTATTTATAAACATGTTTACGCTTCCACTTAGCTTCAATCAAAAATTAACATATTTTATTATAAAAATATTGATATATTAGCTCCAATATTATTAAACAAAGATAAATATATTTAGTAACAAAACAAATTTTTACGTCCAAAGTTTTTGCGATATTCAAACCCACCATTTTTAAAAATTAAAAACAAAAATTAAGTATTAACCTAACCTATTAACAGTATTTATATTTTTTCTAGGTTGTGGGTATCTATAGAAAAAAAATTTTAATAGATTTGTACAAAAACAAAATTAAAAATGAACCAGATCTTAAATTCTCTAAATTAGCGAGAAGATTATCACAAGAAACTGGCATTGGCTATATAACAGTTAAAAAAACTATTCGAGAATATTGTGGTGGACAACCAATAACACAAAAAATAAAACAATATGGACCACCGGTAAATGAACAAATTGGCACTTTCGAGAAATGTAAAATTCTCCAAAAAATTCATAGTTTTTGGTTAAGGCAAAAAATACCAACTTCAAAAAATATATTACTCGCCATCAACGCTGATCCCGGTCTTCCATCACTAAACTTTACCTCATTAGAAAAAGTATTTAAAGACCTACGTATTGAATATACGAGATGCATTCATCACACGCGTGCTCTTACGGAAACAGAAGATATTGTACTATGGCGTCGAAAATATATAGAAGATATACGGCGTTACCGAAATGAAGGTAGAACTATTTACTATTTGGAAGAGACGTGGCTCAACGTCGGGGGATATTCGTCCAAAGAATTATGGACCGATATAGAATCTTCGAGAAAAGGCAAACAGATTATTGTCGTGCATATTGGATCGGTCGAAGGTTTCGTGGAGGGGGGTCTGCTATGCTTCGAGTCGAAAAAAAATACGTCTAACTACAATGACCATATGAATGAAGACATATTTTATGACTGGTTCTGTGGTATATTGCCTTTACTCAAGGAGAACTCCGTTATAGTTTTTGACAATGCGTCACACTATAAGGATAAAAATCACGTCCCCAACACGTCTTGGAATAAGGGTTGTATTTTAAAATGGTTTGAAGGTAAAGGCATAGTATTTGATAAGCCATTGAAGAAGGTTCAGTTAATTGAAAAAGTGAATGAGATGAGACTTATCTTTGACAACTATAAAAGAAGTGTACAAGAAGCAATAAATCATAATAAAGCTGTTCTACGTTTACCTCCGTATCACTGTCAATTAAGTCCAATGCAGTTAGCATGGGAGGTTGTTGTCAAACACGTGAAAATAAAAAACTGCACATGTTCTAAGCTGGACGATGTACATCAACTATTTAATGATGGGGTTAAACTAGTAACGACCGAGATGTGGGCCGGTTACGTAAATTCCTCAATTGCATATGAAGACAAACTTTGGAACCTGGATATCATTACCGATAGTATTTTGAATTCAATGATATATCATTAATTATTTGTTATCGTACTTATAGTTATAGATACAAAAAATGATATCGAGCGGATGCCGTTTGTCAGCATATATTCCTAAGTCAATTTTTAATTAATTTATATTACTAGTGGTAATTCATTTTTCTATTAATTGTGAAAAATGATAATTTTTTGTTTAAATTTAAAATTGGTATATAATTTTGTCAAAATTTAACACATTATTTGCTCCAGAGTTTCGTCGAAAAAATAATGCTTTATTTATTGCAAAAGATTTATTATGATATAATAAAATAAACTCTTAATGTATACCGTTTCTATAAATATTGAATTGTATATGTTTCAATAAAGAATAAAATAAAATATCAATCATAATGCTTAAGTATTAAAAAGAATGAAAAACAAAAATTGTTTAGATATTGTAAATATTATGTTATATTACGAATTATAATATTATTATGCAACATCATGATACAACATCATGAAATATCAAAGAGAAGGCTTAATTCAAATTAAAAACATTTAGGTAATGAATAATATACTTATTTTAATAATAATTTATGATTTATAACTATACACAATATTAACACATTATAATATTATCATCATCTGAACTACTGTGTAACTTTTGGCTTTAACGGAATTTACATTATACCTATACAAATAATACAGGTTTAGGACATTATATTTCTATAGTAATAATTTTTTTATTTTTCTATAAAAAATTGTTTGATGTAGAACATAATAATATAGAGATGCTATATTGTCATAAATTTTTTAATTTGTATGATTTTTTTTTAAAACATGTTTGTTCTAGTTGTAAATTGTTATTACTTTGATTTGTTACATTTTTTTTACAAATTTAACACATTAAAAAGTATGTTTAAATTGTTATTCTTGTAGTTCTATTATCTAAACGTTTTAAAACTAAAAGCATAATATAACTTGTAATTTATTTTTTGTAAAATCATATTTAAGGGTTAAACAGTTAATGAATATTTAGAGAATATTTGAGGTATTTCCGGGTTATCTTGGTTACCGAAATATTTACAAGGCTACCTGGTATAATCTTTTGGTTAGGTGTCTTAAAGTCTTAACTCTTAACTACTAACATTTTTAAATTAAAAAGTATATTTTCGAAATATACTTTTGAAATTTAATTAACATTCAGCTATTACATTTGTTAGGTAGGTCACAAACAAATATTTTATAATTTTTAGGTAGGTATTATCGCATAATTATTCAATAATAAACAAATTGTAAGTAAATTTCTTAGAGACGTAGAGTTTAGATATCATCTTTGTTCTCTTCTGAAACGTATTAGTATAACTACAATTTATCCAATATAATTTAATCATGTATTTTATGTACTAAAAAATTAGAATTAGTGTTGATTTTTTTTATTTTAAATAGCTCAAGAGCATTGCTATGAGTTCATGGTTAGGTTGGCACTCATGAGGGGTCTCAAAAAAAAAATTAACTGACCAGAAGTTCCTAAAGTATGTTGGTTCATTTTGAGATCGTCCTTATAAAAATGTTGTTACTCGGATGTAAGTTTATGTACAGTTAATACTTAATTTACTATATAATTGCCAATTATGAGGGAAAATTAAATCAATATCTAGCATTAATAAATTTTAGCTACCTTATTGTTAGTCAATTATAACTATTTGCGCAGTGCAAATTCACTTCCTAAATATCTTAGATAAAATATAATTTAATTCACACGTAGGTTACGTACATTAAAAATTTAAAATCAGATATCGGGATGTATTATTTCTTAATTTTCCATTGTATTCAAATAAATTACCAACCTGATATTAATAATTGTACAATTATTTAAAATAAAAAAAACACTCACCAAATTATAAATATGATGTGTTGAATGTTGATAGACTAAATAATATTATGCACTCTATAATCGTTGGCGCTACGACTCGTTTACGTTTGACAATAGACTACGTATGGTTCGTAGTTATCACATGTCACAACTCACAAGTAAACTAGTTTTTATCGCCGATAATTATTGACTATTTTTTTTTTTTTTTATTGAGCTTGGGCCCGGCAACTTAGGCCATTAGCTCTGCTTGTTTGTTTAGGTTGATGTTAGTAGGGGGAGGAACAGTTGAAAACACGTTTTGTATGTGTGGCTAGGATTCGTTGCTAAAAATCCCGGGTGGTCACCCATCCGGGAACTAGCAACGCCGGCCGTTACGTACACTCAGTGCATTTCCACAGTTAAGTGTACACACTGCGCCACACCAAGCCACTTATTGACTATTGTACATACGTTTTTGGGGCACTTTTTCGTGATTTTATTTGGTTCATTTTTGTTAGTCGGAAATCACAAAGATAATCGCGAAACACGCCGATCAACAATGCTATAATGGCTAGCCCGCACATTATATTTAGGGTTTTGAAATTTCATGAAATTTATTTTCTTGAAATATTTCATGAATTTTTCATGGAATATTTCATTTTGATGAAAAATAAAAATAAAATGTTTATTATACTTAAAAGTTTATAGCTGTCAACTTCTAAGTGAATATTTTTAAAAGTTGGTTTATTGTATGAAACAAAAAAAAAATATGTAAATATTACATATAATTTATAAGTTGTTTAACAAATCTATAATAGTCATAACTCATAACAAACTATATGATCTATGTATTAAATAATGAGCCCAGAGCACCGTCACATCACTCAGCCATATATACACACATATTATACGACTTTTGTATACTTTATAATTACTAAAAATACACTATTATTTCATTCATTGTTGGAATTGACTTCGACTTTATAACAAACCATTATATTTTGGATCTCTGATAAACAACAATATTTTAAAACTCATGTAAAAAAATGTTTTTATTCTTAAAATAATTCCAGGAATATTTTTCAGCACTATATAATATATAATATACAAATATGAAATAATAAATCAACAAAAATAATATGTTTTTTTTTAAATTCTAAGTGTGTAATCAATTTATTGTTTCTAATCATCTATAACCGAACACGTTTAAAAGAAGAAAAATATTTTCCATAATTTCATTGAAATATTTCAAGAACAGTGAAATTTTCAATTTTGAAATATTTCAAATTTAGAACCCTAATTATATTATCTGCTAATAGTACTTACTTAGGTACTAAATAAAATGACACAGGACCATTCAAAATAATATAATAAGCATTATTTTAGTATTCATTTACAGTATTTATTTTTTTAAATATAATTTAGTATACCTAGGTATACTGAATTGTACTCTAATGTTAGTTTGATAAATCAATTTTGTAAGAAAGTTATACATTAGTACACACTTATTACAATTTATAATATTCAAGTAGGTATACAAGGAATAAATTAAAAAAAGTTTTTTTTTAAATTTTTTTTTTATTGATCTTTAAGTATAACTTGGTATCAAGGGCCATTAGTTATGTTAAAAATGCTGTGTCATAATATTATAATTAATGTATTAAAATTATTCATAATAATTGAAAAATTAAAAAATATTGATTGATTTATGCTTATAATAATTTTGTATGTTTACATTTTAATGTTTAAATTAGTATTTAATTGTTTGTTTGGTATGTTTAACGAAGAAGAAAGTGGCTTATTTCAAGACATGAATTATTATAACCCCACTATTCAGTCATATCCAAATTGAATAATATTGGAAAGAGAGCAAACACAGCAATTTTAAGTATTATTATTTATTAGTATATTCTATTGTATACATAACTGTATTATACTATAACAGTATAATACTAAATATATAATTTTATCGGATGCAACATATGGTAAAATGAATTTTTAGTAGCTTAATTTATTATTCTAAATTAAAACCATGCATATATTATAATGAGCGAGCTCAAATCACGTTTACCACTATTATCAAGGATTATAAATAAAACTCATCATCAAAACGAGTTAATAAATAATTTGGAAAATGTGTTAAAAATAAATGTTGAAAAGGAATTTAATTTGATCAGCCTAAAAATAATTCAAGTTCTATAAAAAAATATATATTCTGTTCCCGATTTATTTGATAATATTAAGTGAGCGATGTTGTTTTCAAACAACGCAAATTGCAAATCATTCAGTATTGAAATTAATGCTTTTGTTTCATAATTTATGTGTAGTCTGGGGATTTTTTTCCTGGGGATTTTTAATCCGATTACCAGAAAAAAACATGTTACCAAATTACATAGTAATCAAATAAAATAGTATTTGAATATGATAAAATAATATTTTATTATTAACTGTTCATAGTATGACCATTGATTATAAATACTAGTTTTTTGTACTACTATCAAGTGTGTGTGTGTGTGTGTGTGTGTGTGTGTGTGTGTGTGTGTTGCAGTATTGAACAATAAAATGTATATGATTTCAATTAAAATGTTTTGGTAAAATAATACAAGTGTAAATACGATTTTTTTCTTTTAAAATTTTTCATTTTTCTATTCGATTGAGCACGAGTGATTTGTTTTGTGCCTTCAACTATAAATATAAATATAACAGGTTATCTTAAGTTTACACATTCAAGTAGTGAGATAGTAAGTAACAAGTATTAAGTAAAGTATCTTGAGGATAACTCCTCTTCCTCTCCTTGTGCTAGAAATGATTGCAAAACTTCTGGGAGAGTGTATCCGATTTATAGATTTTAGATTTTGGGTGGAATCGTGGAATGATATAATATATTGATTTTACAATAATTTGTGTATAAACACGGTTTATAGAAGACAAAATGCTATGCAACTACAATATTTTTTTTTGGTGGGAAAGTGAATCTAGACAGTACAACATAGTCGATCGCCTACAACAACCGAAACCAAACAGAGGAAAACGCCCACGCTGTGATCCCCCTTCCCCAAATGACGCTTGACCGTCACCTGAACACCGTACCTACCCTATTGTGACCAGTTTACGACGATTCTGTATGGTAACAGGCAACAGTCATTCCAGTCATGACTAAATAAACAGGCATGATCACTAGATTATTTCACGCATTCATTCTTCCCCAGACTTGGATGAAAAACTATATATCATGGAGAAAACAGTTATTCCCACTATAATTTAATTATATTATATTAGTTATTATTATTATAATATTACTTATTAGTTATTAGTAATACATTTAATCTAGTAGTAATAATATAATAAATAATCAAAATGAGTTCCCATGTCATTATTGTTTTTGTATTGTTCAATATTGTGTAAATATAAACATTGTATAAATAAATATATGCATAATAACATTATATATTACAATGTTTGTTTTTCTTTAGTTATTTATACTTTTCCTTCTCCATACAGCCATCATCATCATTGTAAGAAACAATTTATTTAATATTGGTTTACTGGTTTATTAGTTTTGCCTGCAAAAAAGTGTATTGATTTCTCCTGGCCTTTTAAGCAAATTGTTGTTATAAATTCATTTTATTTTTATAAATAAAAATGCCCAACTGCATGGTACCTAGCTGTGCAAATAGCTCTGCCATAGGGTTTGGTAAGGCTGTAAGTTATTACAGAGTTCCAAAGTCACCCACTTATCGTGCAAAGTGGTTTAACGCATGTGGTGTAGTTGACAATACAGTGAAAGATGGTAAGTCATCATGTAGTATACTGTTAGGTATTTTTATTTAATGAAGGGACAATTAAACATTGCAATAATTTGTGCAATAGCACGAATTTGTTCAAAACATTTCTCGCCAAATGCAATGAAGGAGAAACCGTTGATCCAAATTAAGGCAGGATATTCTCCTTGCAAAAGTAAAAAGCTTAAAGCTGATGCAGTCCCTACAAAATATCTAACTCCACGGAAAGTAAGTATTTAATTTTATTTTACTAAAAAATATTGTGTGAACTAAATAAATTTTATTTCAATACAACATAACAAAAATAGTGGATACTTTATACATAGCATGGTAGGTATGATATAGGTACATAGTTTTAATTATAAATACAGTCTCTACACTTTAATATATATTTTACAGATAAAAAGCTCTAGAGTTAAATTAAATTCTATCCAACAAACTGCTGAAGTCTCAACATTCTCAAATCCAGAAATTTTACCGAACGCGGATTCTTTCAATGAATGTCCCTTGGTAATACATAAAACATTGTTAAAAATAGTTTATTTCTTTATCACTATTTTCTTAACTACCTATGATAGCATATATATGAGCATAACATAATTTGTAATACAACTTGACATATGATGCAGGTACCAAAGGTTGAAGTTCTCGATGACTGTAAAAAACCATTCATCCCGAGGTCTCTTGTTAATGAATTTGAACATGATGTGTCTTTTTTACCCATTGACAACTCTGAAATGTTTGTACAATTTTTTTCTTGTTTGTCTTGTAGTTGACTAAAAAAAAAATTAAATTCATAATTTCTGTTAATATTTCTCATTTTGAATTTATAATTTATAGCGATTATCTCCGAAAACAACTTGATAATTTAAATCAAAAACTTTTGGATGTTCAAAAAGAAAATGAACAGCTTCATATAAAAAATAAAGAGGATTTCAATTTAAATGTGCATAAGTTGTTTTCGTCAGTGTTCACTAAAACACAAATTAATTACTTTTTAAATGACAAAAAAAAAATTAAAAAGTGGGAGAATGAGGATATTGTATCAGCGATAACACTCAGAAGTATTTCTACAGCCGCTTATTCATATCTGCTTCAAACTATTCCATTGCCAAGTATTCAATTATTTCAAAACTGATGTGGACTATTTTATAACATGTTGTCGTATTTTAGGTCTTTCTACATTAAGAAGATATGCCAAAACATTTTCCATAGAGCCAGGTGTATTAGATAATGTTTTAAGTATCATGAAACAAAAAGGTTATTAACATTAATAATTAATTAACTAATTAACATTTGGTAGTATTATAAATTATAATATTACTAATAATAACCTATTATTTAAGGTACATCCATGTCTGATAGAGATAAAATTGTTGTTCTCTCTTTTGATGAAGTTTACATAGCACATGATGTATGCTATGATAAAGCAATTGATCAAGTTTTAGGACCACATCAAACTGTGCAAGTGGTCATGGTTAGAGGACTCTTCAAATCTTGGAAGCAGCCAGTCTTTTATTCTTATGACACACCAATGACTGCTTCAATACTAAACAACATAATTAATAAATTATATAACTGTGGATATAATGTGGCAGCAGTTACAAGTGATATGGGTCCTACTAACATTTCTTTGTGGAATTCATTGAAAATTACCCATACAAATAGTAGTTTTTTACATCCAAACACTGGAAAAAACGTCCATGTCTTTGCTGATGTACCACATTTATTGAAATTGATAAGAAACAACATCATTGATCATGGATTTAACATGGTTACTGAAAATGGTAATACTTTAAGTTCATATAAATTGTGACAATTTTGTTTACTTCATATTATATTCATAACAATGTATTAAAATTTCTTTATGTTAAGGTAATAAATACATAGGTAAAAGTTTGTTTGAATCTTTGTTGAAAGTACAAGGTACAAATGACTTGACTTTTACTTACAAAGTGACAGAGTTTCATTTAAATGTCAGTGGAGTTCAACGTCAAAAAGTTAAAAACCGCGGCCCAACTTCTTTCCAGGACCGTTGCTAAAGCAATGCAATACTATGGAGACACGGGTGCACTAACATCTAACTGGAAAGAAGTACACTAAAATTTCCCGAGTTTGGATATTATCACATTGTATAATTACTTACTATAATAATTGTTTATATTTAGTGTTCAGAAGCAATTTTGTTGATAAATAACTGGTTTGATCTTCATAACTCTCAGCAAATGTTAGGGGACAATTCCAGTGCATATGGAATAAATTTGGATGAACAGAACCATATTTTAAGTTTGATGGATAATTTTATTAGTACAATGAGAGTACACGGAAAAAAAAAAACTTATGACATTCCAAAAGGGAATTCTGATTTCAAATTTATCTTTAAGAAACCTGTACAAAGATCTTAAAGATTATATTGGTATAGAATATATTATTACAAGACGACTTAACCAGGATGTAATTATAAGTTATTCTATCTACTTATTTATAAAAATAATTAATTATATGTACCTACATTTATTTAGGTATTAGAAAACTTTTTCAGTTTTATGAGAGGCATGGGAGGATCAAATGACCATCCAACCCCTATAGATTTCAAGTATCGGTAATATTGAATTTACATAACTCACTAAAATATTTAACCTTTATTAAAATTAATCATCTATATTTTTAAGCCTAAGATGGTACATATTAGGAAAGCATTCTTCAGCATTTTTCATAAAAAATAGTAACACTGAAGATTCTATAAATGAAAATTGTTTACTGGAATCAAATGATAAATTTAATGAAAAGGACACACCACTTACAGCTCAGATATTTCAGACTTCTGAAATATTAGAAGAATCTACTGTAACGGAAACTGAAACAATAGAAAATGAATGTTTAAAACTATTAAATTCTTTTGAACTAGAGGTAGGTATCGAAAATATTCAAGGAATTTAATAAATAAATTAAATAAATAGAATGTTAATATATACCATTGTGGTTTTAGACAACTGTTGAAGAATTATACACTGCAAAAGATCCATGCGAGGAAGATAATTTGATGTACATATCTGGTTCTGTAGCAAAAAAATTTAAAAATAAATATCCATTCCTAGAGGATAATAACAATGAAACAAATATTGAAAGTGGATCATGGATGTCTTATATATCAAAAGGTTATATTTTGTAGTTTGTATTCTGCATTCCAGTAATCTGAAAAAATGTTGTTAAAAAATCAAATTTGTTGTTTATTATTTTTAGGGTATCTTACGTGTCCATCAAAAGATCTTTGGAATGTGTCAAAAGTCCTTGAAACCATTTTTATGCAAGCATTTGATAATGAAAGGGGTATCGTAAAAAAATTAACCACTATAGTTAATCAGCATGTAAATGAAAAATGCATAATGATACCAAATGAAGTCATAGAATGCCTGGTCCGTACAAGAATGTATATACGTATACGAGAAATGAATAGGGCAGAAAAACAGAAGTCAAAACTGAAATATTTAACACAGAAGAATACACAACGGAAAAACTTAAAAAAATTCATAAAATAAATAAAAAACCACTGAACTATACCTATTATTTAGTCCTGCTCCTGCATTGAATCCCCAATGATGTGTCACACTAATTGTCTACTTCATTTAATATTTTAATTATTATTGTTTAATGCATAATGGTGTCATGACCAAATGAACTAAACTAAATTAAAAACTAAACTACATTTATTTAGTCATGAATGCCGAATGGTTATGATATGAACAATAAAATATTTTTTCTTCTTAGGTATTTTACTGTTTCTGCCAAGTCTGGGGAAAATGCGCAGTGATAGGAAAAAATGGTTTTTTTGCGATCATGCCTGTTTATTTAGTCATGATTCCAGTGAGCACACCAGTTTACGGTTCACGCGTGTTTACATCCCCATTTGTTGAATGCGAGGAGACACTGTACACTGCATAACGCAGGTTAATATTTGATATACAGTATACGTATCTTAACTGTTTTTCAATATTAATTGTTTTTGATTATTTTAATAGTTTTTAAATATAAAATGAACCATGTGAATAAAGATCCGTCAAGAATTAATTTTGTCAATAAAAATCGACAAGGAAAGGTAAAAATATTTTGAATATTATTAAGTATACCTATACAACTTACCTAGGTACATTATATTTGGAACGGCTTTTGTGAGGCACGCTCTTAGGGTTAACGGGTTTATTGTCAGGGAGTTGGGACTTTGTAGTGAATTTTACTGAGTTTTAAGAACAAAATCTGATGATTGTATAATGTATAAAGTGTATACTTTATATTCAATATTATAATTTATATTTATTAGGACCTATGATTCGAGGCATAATAACTATTAAATAACTATAATAAGCAAATTAGACAACATTATGTATTTAAAGGACAGCAATAACAAAAGTGGCCCATGTCTTCGAAAATCATGTTTTCGGTCATATTTTTGAATGAAAAGTGTTGGAAAAGTTATTTTTTCGAATAGTTATGTACTTGAAAAATTATTAGTTCGAATAAAAATTTGTTTGAAAAGAAGTATGTACAAAAATTATTTATTTAAATTAAAAAGCTATCTAATATTTTAAAAATTAATAAAAATAATTTTAAAAAAAATATTTGTAAAAATGTATGCAGTCATATTATTAATTAAAAACTTAAATTATATGCAATCGCTTTTAAAAACTCCAATTTACAATAATAATAGAATTGTCGTTTATTCGTTGTTGAAATGATTGCGTTCCACACCATATTTCTTCTTCTTTATTTGATTACCAGATATTAATATTACAATCTGTGATAATGTTTCAGCTTGAATTTTTTGCACGATTGAAATAAATCTATGAAGCCCTGAATAAAATATATGAAATAAAATATAATATATTAATGACATTTGTAAAATGATTTTTACATGGATGAGGAAATGTAAGTCGATTTAACTTTCTATGCCACGATTCAGCTGTTTTAGTTGCTCTCGAAAGTTCTAACCTAATACGATTGGAAACTGACCAAATATCTGGTGAAAATAATGGAGGATTTTGTTAGGCTTACCTCTTGTTCTCATACCGATTTTTCAAAGTACGTAAGTTTCTTCAAAGTATGTTATTAGACTTTTTTCTTCATTATTTATTATTGAACAAAGGTTTCAAAAGAGGCCATGCTTCTTGAACTTAAAACCAAAATAATTATTAAAATATTAATTTTAATTATCTAATGGCTAATACCGTACCATGTCAATCGGCAAAAATACCATTGCGGGGATGTGTCTAGCTAAAAGATTAAAACGTGTATCGTTTGAATACTTTGTAGATAAATCAACATTTTGCATTTTTCTATATATATTTTGGTAGAAATGAAAGGAAAATGTCGAATGCACAGCAAACGGATGAACTTCATTGATTTCGTTTATTGCTACTATTTCAAAATCTGTAATAATTTCAATATCCGTGTTTTCCGTGAATCGCGGAAAAAAGGCCGATTAAAATTGATGAAAATATATCTAAATTAAAGTATAAATATGTTGAAATTGTATTGAAAATTACATTATAAGTTACATGAAAAATCTTATAATATCATAAAAAATGTTAATTACTTACTTAAATCACATATAATAAAATTTAATTTAATAAAAGTCTAAAATAATAAAATGTAATACAATATTCAATAATAAATACAATTATTATAATATCTATATAATTATAATAATAATGCTATAAAAATGTAATATTATAATTAGGTACACCTCTTTCTTATGTTATGACTTACGGCTGCAAAAAAGGCCTGTTTATAGGTATACATATAACCTATTATTATACCAAAAAACGTTTGTTTTTATGTAATGTTCCTTATCAAAATTCAAACTATAAGTACCTATAGTAATTTCGTATATAATTATTAGTCTACTATATTTGATAAACCATCCAGAATGAATTCCTATCATAACAAACTAAAATTTTTAAAAAATTACCTCTGCTAATTACCTTTCAATTTATGATGAATAATTTATAATATGAAACACTTTTTATATTTATCTATACAATTTGATATATACCATATTATCATTACACTAAAACTAAATACTAAATTACTAAATTATAGCAAAAGCCAAAAATATGATCTTCATTAAAAAAGTTGAAAATTAAATAATATAATATATACATTATATATGTTTTTACATAGCTTATATGATTTTTTATGTAACTTTAATGTATTTTCAATACAATTTTAAGATATTTATACTTCAATTTTGATATATTTTCATTAATTTTTTTCGGGACTTTTTTTTCCAGTTACCGTTTTCCATTATGTCAATCGTCAATGTTATATTTCATTGAAATATTGATTAACTTAGACTATATTTCACTGTATATTGATTGACTTTTTCCGACTAGAAGACAATTCACTAACGGAACGTATATTTCTTCACTACCACGTTTAATAGATGTATATATACAATAAAGCTGTTGAAAAATATTTGAGTAAGATTTAAATGTTACGTCAGCTAGCCAACATTTAGATTTCTGGAGATATTTACAATTTTCTTTTGTTGTAAAAAATAAAACAGATTCGGTTTTTTTTACTAAAAAATACTCTCCAGATTACGTTGTACACAGTGACTGGAGGATCTATCGATTGAATTGTTTTAGGTTCATTTTGATTTAGGTTCATATGACGTTGACGGTTGACAATCTGTTTAGCTGATTATTTAGTAATATGCGATGAAATAGTTTTTGTAGTACCTGAAATAGCTCCATGGAATATTTGTACCGATTTTTCAACATTTGATGTTAATACTTGCCGTTCAATATATTATTTCGTTCTAACGACTTTTCGAATACATTTCTGTAATGATTTGCTCACACATCATTATAATAAATAAACTAAAATCTTATAGAATAATAAATAAAGACCAGACTGTCGTTCGTAGAAATCGGTCATTCCCAACAAAACCATTGTCACCGACAAAAAGGTACGATCCCTATTATTACGTCATATTGTACGGTGTGTTTGATCAAATTCTCGACTACACGATCTCAAGAGCCCTCCGAACACCTGGAGGAAGAAAAAAGCGTAATTTTATTATTTTAACATTCGGTTTTAATATAAAAACGACTCCTAGTTATATTATAGTTAGTATATAGTCATATTAAAATCGGATGTTAAAATAATAAAATTACGCTATTACCTTCCTCCTACAGGTGTTCGGAGGGCTCTCGGGATCCTGTATTCAAAAATTTGATTAAACACATCGTATAATATAATTTTATTCTAGTAGACGGTTTTTGTATTTCCTCGAACTAGATTTATCGTAAGTACGTGCTGATTTCTTAATTCGTGATCGTTTAATAGAGATCGTACCTTTTTGTCGGTGACAATAGTTTTATTGGGGATGACCGATTTCTACGAACGACAGTCTGGCCGTTATTTATTATTCTGTAAGATTTTAGTTTATTTTAGATTCTAAGTGGAACGATGAATGTATTGATTTTACAATGATGTGTGTTTTTTTTTTTTTCCTTTATCACCTTTTAGGACAGTAAAAGTGCTTGGATTTTCTTCAACAGTAACTTTTCTGATAGGAAAGTGAATCTAGTTGGTACTTTGGGGTTAGGTAGTTTTAAAAAGCGACGTGAAAAACAAAAGAAAAATTAAGGAAAAACGGGAATTTTTACGCAAAATTTGTTTTTGAGAAAATCGATTTTGGTTTTTGGTGTAAATCTAAAACAAATGACTGTAGGGACTAGGGACATGAAATTTTGCCTGAATGTTTATAATTGCATTTCATATATACTCCATAACATTTTCCAATTTTTTTGACTTATTTTGAGCTGTTTACGGACATTGTCAATTTCCATTTTTTTTAGTTTTTTTTTCTATAAATATCAATAAAATTTTATCTGTTGAGTAAAAAAGCTTGAAAATTTAATAGAAGGCTCCTAGATTATTGTTTCAAAGGTAGATGAAAAAAATTTTAAATCCTTAGTCACAGTTTTTATTTATAAGCATCTAAAGTTCAAATATTGACAAAATACGGAAAAATCACGAAAATTAGCAAATTATTTTGAGTTGAAAATTCATAAAAATTTACTTTTTAAATCTAAGATTTGAAAATGTAATACAAGATTATCCATAAGTTTGTCTACCTTTATCAAAATAAATGTTTATGAGCGTTTGAAATTCATATTTTTACAACATTTGATATTCATTCGATTTCTCGTGTAACGATTTTCTTATTTTGTTGTAATTAAAAAACGTATGATTGTAGATACTTGAAAATTTCACTGAATGTTTATATTAGCATTTTCTATACACGATAACATTTTGAAAATAATTTGACTCTTTTTGAGCTGTTTACGGACATTGTCTGTTTTAAATTTTTTTTGTTTTTTTTTTCTATAAATATCATTAAAATTGTATTTGTTGGGTAGAAAAGCGTGAAAATTTAATGCAAGGCTCCTGATATATTGTTACAATAGCAATTGAAAAATATTGAAAATATATAGGCACAATTTTTTTTTATAAGCGTTTAAAGTTCAAATTTTGACAAAATTTATCAAATTTAAAATGTAATAATTATTTTGTAGTTAAAAATGTATAAAATGTTTAACTTTTATGGCTAAGGATTGAAAATTTAAAACAAGGTTCCACGTAAATAGGTTATATTATATAAATTACTTTATTCACAATAATATCATCAAATATACTTGGTAATATCATAGGCTGACGGACCGTTTTCGCTCAGAATCGTTTTTCTTATACAATGATATTATATCATTGAATTCAAATTTAACACCATCCATTACAGTTACCCACTTGTAACATACTGTGCAGTAGAGTGACATCCACTTAACCACCTTTTTTATAATTATGTGTGAATGATAATATCATTACGGTAGTTTTTAATTCAAAAACTAATGACCGTAGATATTTAAAATTTTAAATTTGAAATATTTTGACTATTTTTGAGCCATGAGACATTTTTGTATTCAGTTATTTTTTTTTTTAAAATTATGGCCGATAAATAATTTTTTGCTTGATCAAAAAACTTGGAAATGTAATACAAAATTCCACATGAGTTGGTATAATAATGTAATTTAAAAAATAGTTGAGCGTAAATCCACAATCATTTTTTATGAGAGTTTGAATTTAAAAAGTGTACCTACGTTATTAAAATATTGGATATTCTGTTCATATATTTTATTGGAATTTAAAAAGAAATAATCGACCAAATGTTTATACTAGCATTTCCTATAGGTACATTGTAAAAAAATCGAAAAATTGAAATTCTTTTTTTGCTATTTTAGCCATGGTAAATTTTTGAACTATGTAAATTATTGTCGATAAAAAGTATTTATGTATATATTTAAGATTTGTGATATTTTTTAATAAAGGCACTACTTATTAATTAATATTCACGAATTTATTAAATACAAATTCTCCAAACAAATATTTTAAGGTCTTCAATCATTCGAATTTCATTTTTTTTTTTTAAATGAACTAATATATTTAATATTTATTTGGTTTTTATAGTTTTTTTAATGTTAGTTGGAAAATAAACAGTTGTACCAATCTTAAAATCTAAACTGTGCAATTATGATACTGAAAACCAATTTATGAATACATTTTGATAGCAAACAAATTCTTAACTGTTCAATCACTGGTCTGTTCACCCCATTCATTGCTCCGTTATGAATTTAATACGCGCGGACTCATGACGACCGGTATATTGTATATTAGCCTAACCTAACCGGTATATTGTATCACATAGGTTCAAAATATTTTTGGCAAAACCTATTAACTTACCG
The DNA here is from genome assembly GCF_019925205.1 of Metopolophium dirhodum. Taxonomy (NCBI): domain Eukaryota; kingdom Metazoa; phylum Arthropoda; class Insecta; order Hemiptera; family Aphididae; genus Metopolophium; species Metopolophium dirhodum. Next base: position 27,504,343 of record NC_083568.1, read on the forward strand.
TATAATTGCATAACTATATTAGTAAAATAAAGTATAGGTAATAGGTATATATAGTACCAATATAAATACGTAATAAAATAATAATAATAATACATAGGTTATAGTTAGGTACACTTTAGTACCATACAGTAAACTCTCGATTATCTGTAGTCTTCCGCGGAACTATCTATAATAAGTACCTACTAAAAATAGTGCTACATATGTTCAATATGTAGATTGTAAACATATATGTAGAGTGTATTTGTGAAAAAATAAATGCAAGTGTTAGGTATATAATATATTAAATTAATGTTTAAATAAAAATACAACATAACCACATCTATAATTTTCTTAAAATACTATTTAATATTATATAGAATTTTGTTTTAAAAATATGATAAAATCATTTTTTTTGTAATTTGCATTTTTTACGGATCAACAGCGGAATTTGCTTATTCGTGGTGGCTATGCCACCCTTTTTCATGGATAATCAAGAGTTAACTGTATATATAGGCTGGCAGTCCGTCTCCGGATCTCTGCTCAGAATCGTTATTCGTATGCAATAATTTATTATTGAGTTCAAATTTAACAATTTATCCATTACAGCAGCCAATGGCGGATCCAGGGCTTATTTTTTTTTTTTTGGGGGGGGGGGGGCATTAAATAAGCCCTTGCTAGTTCTATAATATTTAATATTGGATAATTTATTATCTATTGATAAGACACGTGGTAATATTTCGTGTGCACTGCATTGTTAGGTATTATGACTACCAGACTACGTATTATATTAATTATTATTTTATTAAAATTATAATGTAACAGTGGCCCAATTACTTTATACCTTTTTGAAAAAGCCTGGGCGCCCAAATTGTAGTCTGGGGATTTATTTCCTAGGGTCGGGGATTTTATTGCGGGGTTCTTCAATGGGGGTTGTTTAGGGGGATTTTTATTTCGTAATTCCTATTCGAGTTACTAAGTAATAACTAATAAATATGTATTTATAAATTTCCACTTAGCTTCAATAAAAAATTACCATATTTTATAATATTAAAAATATTGATGCATTAGCTCCAATAATATTAAACAAAGATAAATATATTTAGTATAAAACAAATTTCTATGTCTTAAAGGGGAGCCAAAGTTATTGTGATTTTCAAACCCACCATTTTTAAAAATTAAAAACAGCAATTAAGTATTCACAATATTTGTATTTTTTCTAGAAAGTGGGTACCCACAGAAAAGAATTGTTAATAGAATTGTACAAATGCAAAACTCAAAATGAACCCGACCTCAAACCCTCAAAATTAATGAGAGTATTATCACAAGACACTGGCATTGGCTATACAACAGTTCAAAATACTGTGCAAAAATATCTATATGAACAAGGAATAACACAAAAAAGAATTACACGAACGTTATATGAAAATATTGGCACATCCGAAAAATGTAAAATTCTCCAAAAAATTCATAGTTTTTGGTGTAGACATAAAATACCAACTTTAAAAAATATATCATTCGCCATCAACGCTGATCCCAGTCTTTCATCACTAAGTGTTTGTGAATTAAAAAAAGTATTAAAAGACCTACATTTTGAATATACGCCATGCAATTACCGTTTGCGTGCTCTTACGGAAAAAGAAGATATTGTACTATGGCGTCGAAAATATTTAGAAGATATACGGCATTACCGAAATGAAGGTAGAACTATTTACTATTTGCAAGAGACGTGGATAAACGCTGGGGAATATTCATCCAAAGAATTATTGGCTGCTATAGAACCTTCAGGCGAAGGCAAACGGATAATTGTCGTGCATATTGGATCGGTCGAAGGTTTCGTGGAGGGTGGTCTGCTATGCTTTGAATCGAAAAAAAATACGTCTAACTACCATGACCATATGAATGGTGAAATATTTTACGAATGGTTCTGTGGTATATTGTCTTTACTCAAGGAGAATTCCGTTATAGTTTTTGACAACGTGTCATACTATTCGGTAGAAAATCACGTACCCACCATTTCCTGGAAAAAAGATTCTATTTTAAAATGGTTTGAAGGTAAAGGCATGGTATTGGATAGGCCAATGGTGAAGTTTCAATTAATTGAAAAAGTGAAGAAGACAAGACTTATCTATGACAACTATAGAAGAAGTGTACAAGAAGCAATAAATCATAATAAAGATGTTCTACGTTTACCTCCGTACCACTGTCAATTAAGTCCAATGCAGTTAGCATGGGAGGTTGTTGTCAAACACGTGAAAATTAAAAACTGCACAAGTTCTAAGCTGGACGATGTACGTCAACTATTAAATGATGGTGTTATACTAGTAACGACCGAGATGTGGGCCGGTTACGTAAATTTTTCAATTACGAATGAAGACATACTTTGGAACCTTGATATCATTACCGATAAGATATTGGATGAAACTGTAACTGCAAAAATAAATTTAGTTACGTCGTCCGAATCATCATCAGATTGAAATTGTAACTAATGTTTTATGTCAGCGGTTCTTAACCTTTTGTAGATCGCGGACCCCCTTACCAAATTTTTTTTCAAATACCTTTTTTTTTACAAAACATCTCATGTTATCATAACCAAAATTATAATCATTATTTTATAAAACAAATTACATAAGTAGACATAACAAAACATACACATTTATAATTATTTTAATACATATAATTTTTTATAAAAATGTAATATGTATACAACTATAGTTGACTACGATCGATCAGCTGCACTTAGTGGCAGTAAATATAAGACTTCCGAGACTACAGTGCTGTACGCATATACATTTTGTATGAACAAGAAAAACTGATTTTACTTAATAAATATTAATAATACAATTATTTGGTGTAGAATCTACATATTATATTATATATGAAAAAAAAAATTTAAATAATCCAACAATATTGTAATAATACATTCATGTCACTTATTGACGTATGTTATGTGTTAAGGCTACCGCGGACCCCCAGGGGGCCGAGGACCACAGGTTAAGAACCGCTGTTTTATGTTGATCACACCTACTTATAGAATCACAATATTTTTTTTTTTTTATATGTAGATAGGTAGGTTTATTACCTATTTTATACTTTGCTTTTTTGTTGGACTTTTATGTCTGCATTTTTCACAATATGCATTAATTCTTAGAATAGTTATGTATATTATAATAGGTATCTTTTATCATTTCAACCATTAGGTTAAAAGATACATTTATAGGTAGTAGTAAATAGTATTTAATATTATAGTAGTATTTGAAGTATTTTAATACTTAAATTAGTTATAACTTAAGTAATGTATTTTTTTCAGCATTCATAGTAATATTGATACATTATTTTTATATACTTACTTAAAACCTATATCTTTATTACATTTCTAGAAATGAATTAAAGCTTAAACATATTTGGAAAAATACTTTTCATTTTAAAGTTTGACAAAATTCGAAAAACCAATATAACTATATTTCCACAAAAAGCGCGCCTCTTCCCTTGGCCCCTTTGGGGAATTCCTGAATTCACCACTGGCAGGTACATTATTTTAAAACACCAATACCTATCCGAGTTTCTTAAACGAACTGAAATATACATTTATTTTTAATTGTCATGAAAACAATTTTAAATTAGTGAATTAAATTAAAATAATGTATTAATATAAAATATTATGTTGATGGTCTAGTTTTCTGTATCCTACAGTCCAAACTTTAACCCGCGGTCCACCAGTTACCGACGTCAGTGCAACTATAATATAGGTAATAATGGTAATATATATAATAGTACCATGTCATCATACCGTCTTACCTGGTAAATATATCGGATGATAACTTGCAGCTAATGTTACTCTTTGATAGTCTTTGACTATTTATGATTTAATAATATTATTATTTTTTTTAATTATTAGCAATAGTTATATTTTTGTTTACCATTCCGCAATGTACCTACCTATTCTCAGTAAATGCTGTTGATTTTAATTTGTTAATGGTCTGTTCAATTGCTATATAATATAATTACTATTTAATGCACAAATAAAATATTATGTCCATTCATTTCCACCTTTTACAAAGGGTTGTTTTTCTCTTCATGCTATTTTTAATACCTGCTGTCGAGTGGAGTTCTCGTAGCACTACGTCTTGATAATTAATACCTAAGTACTTGCTTATTTAAAATTATGTAAAAGTGTAAGACAACTTTGGTCAAAAACAAAAAAAAAAAAAAAAAAACAGCGGAGAGTGCGTGACTTACCTGTTTATATTATGGTTCACTTCTAAAATAGTTCATTATACATCCTTATCGCGTACTTGCGAATAATCTCCTAATACATATATATGAGTTCTGCGGGTATATTGTATGTGTGTTTTCCGCGTGTTTCTCCCGTAAACATCAACTTCCCATGACACTAGTACTAATATTATTACAGTGTTCTTTACTTATATTAATATTTTACATCTCATGCAACGTGAGCACAATCTCCCCGAAGTGGATATTATAGTATTTGATCTTGAACAATATTTGAATATTATACAACATTAGATACATAGTATTATATAATACAGTTTATATTATATTAGGTTTATATTGTTTTCTCCAGAGTTTCGTCGAAAAAAATAATGTTTTATTTATTGCAAAAGATTCATTATGCTAAAATTAAATAAATTCTTAATGTATACCATTTATATAAAATTACAATTTTATACGTTTCAATAAAGAATAAAATAAAATATCAATTATAATGCTTAAGTATTAAAAAGAATGAAAAAAAAAATAAAAAATAGTTTACTACAATATTATGTTATATTATGAATTAGAATATTATTATACAACATCAAGAAATATCAAAGAGAAGGTTTAGTTCAAGTTAAATACAATTATTAAAATGGTAACGAATAATATACTTATTTTAATAATAATGGATGTTTTATAACTATTATACACATAACACATTATATTATCATCATCTGAGTTAGTGTGTAATTTTTGGCTTTAACGGCATTTACATTGTAAGTACCTCGTACCTACACATAATAATACAGGTTTAAGACATTATATTTCTATAATAATAATTTCTATAGGCGATAAAATTAAATCTATAATTTATGTTCTTATTACATACTGACCCTGGTCAGTCCAAAAATTACAATGACATTGATTCTATCATATAATTTATTAACAATACAGATAATATTATTACCATGGACATCTAAAAATTATTTAGCACTGATTAAAATTTAAATTCTAGAAATAGTAAAATTGTTTATTTTAAATGTTTAAGTAAACGAGTGAATATTAAAAATCGAATACAAATTGATCAGATATACTGGTTTTTTTTCACTTCTTCAATTTGATTTTCATTTGATTCTTCGTTTGATTCTTCGGAACAATCTGTTTTGTCAGTTACTAAAAAAAAAAATTTAATTATTAACAACACAAATATCAAGTAATTATAATATTTAAACTTTTAAACTTGTAAGCACAAGATTTAAATTTAAAAAAACACTGTAAAACTCGTTTTAAATTTTTCTTTAAGCCATTTAAATTGATAAGTCCAATTTTGAAAAACGTCTAAATCGTTTCTTATAATATAATGCTGGTTGACTTCTTTTGTGCACATTTGACCAAGACGCGCGTACTGGTTAGCATAATAATGTCATCCGTGTTGCCTTTCTCCTTCTCATCACTCCGTCACCCAACAACGGGTGCTCATGATTTTTATCCGAGCCCGAGGATAAACTATTGTAGAAAATTCGCGGTCGACCAAATAAGCATAATGTGTACAAAAATCGAATGCTTACTATGGACAAATCGTTCTAAAATTTTCCAAAAAAATTCCACACCTAGAAGGATAATGAAACATGGACCGTGCAGGTGTCATTTATTCGTGACACGTAATAATAATGTTATCCCGCGGTGTAATGTGCTGCACTCGGAACGTAATTTTTAGGTATAGTTAGTAAGCGTAGTAAGCCAAATTTTGGAAATAAAAAATTTTTTTGTTAGCTTTAATTTTTAACCATTCCTTTTATTGATCATATGGTTACGTATCTATTGTCGAAGTGTTATAACTTATAACCGTACAACTTTTCTACATTTGATATCTCCCGTGTATCGTATAGTCTATACTTCTATAAATAACATTTATAGTTTTTTTAGTTTAATATTTTTAACATAAAAGAGTTAAGAAAATAATTTTTTTTTAAATATTTCATCCGTAATAACGAAACGGAAACTATCTAATTCAAATTGTTGCGAACAGGAACTGCAGCGTTCCGGTCCATTCCGACCACTGGTTTACCCGGACGAGAATTTGTATTTATGGAGTACGTTGGGTGTATTATATCGTGTGGTTGCGTTGTTAGCAAATCATTAGGTAATGAAAATATGAAATCCAATAAGTGTATTAATATGCTACCGTGTGATTTTGGATCTGTGCGGACAGGGACAATCTGATCATATAACATATAATATAATGACAACACAATATAAATTATGTGATATAACTTGACCCCGATTGGTGACAAATTATGATAAACGGACTGCATAAACACGCTGCTATATTGATTTTGCGGTCGACTGTATCCGCACACAAACACTGTTCGTATATGTTAAGTATTTAAGTGCCGAACGGATGTCAGCGCACTAGTCGTTTTCTCTCTCCGACATTGACGTAACGTTACAAATTTGCGTTTAGCAAAACCAATACAGCAGACTGTGTCGTTGGTTTAGCCCTAGAGAAAACATATTAGCATAAGAGTGAATTGATTTATTATCAAATTTAAATTTAAGTCAATTATCCGTGTCTATATACCTACGTTAGTTAAAATATGAGTATTTTTAAATTGTTACATTCTGCATACTCAACACTTGCATAGGTAGCAATAACAATTTTAATAACTATCGTAAATAGCTAACAACACAGATAATATTCTTATATTAAGGTTTTGTAATAGTTCAATTGAATCGCATGTAAAGCTATAACAACACAAGATTGGTTCTGCTAAACTCATATTCACTGTGTTGCACGTTGGCCAGAGAGAGAAAACAAATAGTGCACTGACATCCTCTTAAGTGGATTCGATTTTACTAAAACCTTAGCTTATACGTCACACCTATTTTTAGTCTAACGTAATGCATCATACCGATAAAACTAGTGATGCGATAAGAAGTCTGAAAACATATTTGAATTCATCATGACGTTAAATTGAGATGTATCATCCCATTTTGAAACGTAGACTCTCGTCTTCCCCTCAGTATAAAATGTGAAAATTAAAGAATTTTCATCTATCGCACGGAATTAAAAATTAGAAAATTGGGTTGATCATCAATTATCAGTAAATTTTATAAAATAATGTAATATGTTTTCAGATTTTTTATTGCATAACTAGTTTTATTGGTACCTTTACGATTTATAAAAGATGAAAAAAAATCTTCTTAATACAACTACCAGCAAGTTCAATCTGGTTTGAATAGCCATTCAGAGCAAATATTCTATCATACAAAAATACTGATGGCGTCAAATGACAAATCAAAACATTTATTATTAGTATTCATAAATTGTTAAAAAGTGCCTATAGGTACGCTCTTAAAATAATTATATTAAAATAAATAATAATATACAGTTAATTTAATATGATGAAAAACTAGTGGGGATTGCCCTCCCTTGCTATCTATGTGAGTGCCATCGAAATTCGAATGGCAAGTATTACCATTATTACAGACGAATCGGAATTTAAATAGCTCGTAAATCGTAATAGCACGAAACATTTAAAAATAAACTGTCGGGGCCTTGGACTACGGATTCATATTATTATGTATATTTCTTGGTTCCTTCACCCTATTGCTATTCGCACCAACTAACCGGTATAATATAACAATTTTCCAAATTCCAGATCACTGGTTGTCACGAAAAAATTGTTATTTACGAGATATTGCGTTTTACTCTATTACCTACGATTAAATACAGCGAGTCAGTTGTATACTACACGTCTACACTCAGGGCCACTTTAAGGGGTAGGGGTGGTTTCGCAAAGTATAAACATATTTATTATTTATTGAGGAGTTCCATTCATCGGGTATTTAAAAAAAAGTAATTAAAAAGTATTGATTTATCGAAATTTCTTTTAATTACAAATTAAATAATACGATATAATATGCCAAACAATAAACAAAACGGGTTGATAGGTAATTATTTATTGAGTGGTGTCTCGTTGATTTAACTTCTCTGGACACGACTTCAAAATAATGAATGCGTGTAATGGGCAGAAAAATGTGTTGCTAGGAATAATACAATAAAATTATTGACTCGTACGAGCTTGCACGATGACGCCAAAAGTGCGTATCATCGGCTATCGGTAAATAAATTATGATGGCTACACTAACCAACAATATTATACCCAGTAACGCAACTACAGGGGTGCTAGAGGGGGGGGGGGCGCTTAACACGTTCAAGGTCACTTTACTTTTTGTATTATTTATTTACCCTCCTCAGAAAATCACTCAAATTAATAACAGTGACCGACCGTGAACGTAAACGTGTTTTTATATTTAAATGTGGTACGGGTTCTGGTTAATTTTGATGAAAGGCCCTGGTTTTAAGAGATTTATTAGGAGTTATAGACGTATAGTCAGTACAGTTGTACTACAATCCAAAACAGCTACATTAGGGAAGGCCTAAATTATTAATAGTGTCATTGGTTCATTTCAAAATTTAACCGTGGGATGATTAAAAATAACATATCCTGGACAACAATTTCTACTAATTTGATAGTTCTTATATCACAGTGTGGCTAATTACCTATCTATAATGAAAATAACAATACAATTTGTAAAAAAAAATTAAACGTTAAACAAAAAACAAAAAATTAAAATAACGATAAACGGAAAAAAATCAAATAACGTTTGAAAGTACAACAACGATAAACATTAAAACTGTATAACGTTTAAATATCCATAAACGTAAAAACGATATATTTTTTTTTTTAATTTAAGGCCTGCAATAAGGCTTTTTCAGAATTATGGTTAATAATCGTACAATTTTGTGAAAAAATTACACATTATTGTTGACTATCCAGGTTTGTTAGCTTCTATGTTCATACTACGACTATGATATTTAAAGCAAACTATTTCAAAATACAATTTTCTTAGTATCAAAACAAAAAAAGAACTCACCAAATAATAAATATAAATTAATTAATTAATAACCTAAATAATAAATAACCTTTCCATTTGGAGACCACTACCTGCGCACTATAGCTAATACCAGACTACTACCTAACCACTACCAGACCTAGCTGATCACATTGTTCCAGAGTCCAGACGAAATTGTGAATAATAGTATAATCTAAATATTGCCAATATCGGTAATATGTATAACGTTGGTGGGCGGAGCGATTCATAATAATTGTAGTTCCACCAAGATTTGAACTCTAGTTGCTCCACTAATTGTATACCTACGACTTATCGCAATAACCATTACGCTGCAGCGGTGATACCGAATACGATGCATTATGTCGCATAATAAATACACAAGTAAATAGCGTTTCGGTGTTTATGTGGTCGTGGAGATAGCCGAAAACGTTCCAACTATGAACATTATACCGAACTAATATTATTATCTATCATGTGTGTAGTGTGCATTTTAAATGTATACGAACATAATATAATATTATCATGTTTTTCAAGCAGGAATTTATTCTAATAATAAACCAAAAAAACTTTAGAAAAACTGCACTTCATACAAAAGTATCTAAGTTTACCTACCCATATCACTATATCAGGTCCACGTGGGTAGGATGGGGAGGTTCTTACCTACCGCCACCGCATGGGGATGCTCAACTCGAGAGAGTATATACCGCGCTCGGGTTGCAGCAGTATCGATGACGCACAACTGCAACTTACTGCCGGCCAATGTCATATTTTATTGTTTTATAATATACAACCACCACCAGCGATATTATTAAAAATCAGATAATAATACTACAGCGATGTATTTTACCGTGTATTTTACATGCCACTATAGTACATTAGTACTATACCATACATAACAATTGACCGGAATCAAATTGATCACAAAGGCGTTTGGCTAATGAGGTAGGTAGGTAAATGCGTGCATTGATTGCGATTCTGCGATAGGAACAATGTTTTTACAGCTGAACTCGCGGCCACCGCACTCGATGCACAATTATTATTCAATTGCATAATTTAATTTTTTTCATCCGAGTGCGTTTATTGTACAACTTCACAACGCGCATACCTATATTTACCGTGTATAATCTTAATTATTAATTAGGTAAATAAAGGTATACTATTCCACTATCATCGTGTCCCGTGTGTTGACTATCACGTTATCGCATAGTGTACCAAATGTTTTAAAATACCCGACTATAACTCCATCGTCTGATCAGGTGGTTAATGGCTAATGATATAACTAGGTAGTGAAATAGTTTTACCTAAAAAATAATAATCTATTTTGTGAATAACATGAGAAAATCCTGAACATGGTGATGGTGGAATGATAATATGGCAGGCACCTTAGCTATAATAGGACGCCATACAGCCCATACTTTAACCGCGAAAATGGTTTTGCATGAGACAAACTTACGGAGAAAGTTGTATTCACAGTAGCCTTACCAAATTTTTATCATACATAAAGAAGAAATGTATGTAGGTATGCCATAGCGTTTTCATTTTTTGAAAAACTCAATGACAATCTAAATTATTCCTTCGCACGGATTCATATTTGTTTTGTTTTTTTCATTTGCTTATTAAAAGTCATTGAGCATTGATATCATAAAAACAAAAATGCTTCGACGCAGATAAAGTTTGCTCCTATGCGTAGTGTGAGTAACATTGTGAATAATGTCCCTACCTATTCGTAAGTCGAAAGTTTGTCTCGCGCGAAAAGGTTTCCTGTATAATCTCATTAGTGCGCAACAACAAATGCTGGTACTGACATGAGACCACTTTTAAAATACTTTGAGTTACTATTTAAATTTATTTAAGATTAAACATTTTAATTCTTTTCAAACTTTCATTAAAATTGCCTACATTAAAGCTCTTAAATTGCGGGCGGTGGCGTCCTCTTAACTAACGGCGCACCACTGCACCAGCAGCGGTAGTATCACAGCGCCACAGCCTACTGTCGAGACAATATAATTTTACCACCACCGGCCACCGCTGCAGTGTGTGATGACCTATATAATAATATAGGTACAGTGATTATTATTATTATTATTGTTACCAAAATATGTAGCAAGTATAGGTAAAATAAAATAACTAACGTTGACGGACTCACTCGTGTTTATTTTGCCGTTGACGCTTTTACTCCTGATAGTGGACACGACGACTTTGAATGGCACTTTGTCGATTTTGATGATCGCCGAGCCCCGGTTCGGTTCCATCGTCAGCGTGAGGCTCCTGCAGTTTGAAAACACATAATTACGATACGACCACAAACGGGAATAGACTTTGAGATTAAAACGACAAAAAAAAAAAATTGTGTTTTCATTTCGTTATATGTTGGCTGGTTTTCGTATACTTTTACTCACCGGCAGTCGGGTTCGCTGTAGTAGTCCATGCAAATCGAATTAGAGTCCGGCGGCACCCTCCGGTGACGTACGCATTTCAGTTCGACGACGTTCGCACGATTCCGGTCCTGTCCGGTGAGCAAAGCGAATCGGTTCAGGCTCTTGTTCGTCGCTAACCGCTGGTTACGTCCCGGGGTGCAGAGCTCCGTGTGGCTGTGGCCCACCGTCGTACAGCCCGATATGTAGTTCCGGATTGATGACCGGAAATGCGGATGAGAGAGGCCGTACACTATGGGATTGTACACCACAGAAGCCTGCGGGAATATGGCATAGTATTATATAATATGTATAATAATATTATATACACTGCACGTTGTAGTTAGTGAGGATCGAGGCGCGAGGTACCTATAATATTATAATTTTTCAAAGCCTTTGAATTATGTATATGTACAATATAAATACGAGTCATAACTTATATAATAAAGAGACGTGTCACGATTACAATATAATAGTTAATAGCCCGGTCTCCTGATTACAGGAACCTAACCTAACCTATATTGTATAGTCAGACATTATTAGATTGACATTTAGAGTTGCAAACCACGCGAGAAGTGTGGTGCCGTGTAAGATGAAAACAATTCGGTAAGATAAGTTTAAAAAAAATATGGATGAATTAAATTTTAAAGCCGAAACGAGAATATTTGAAAGCAAGTAAAAGGCAGGACAGTTAATGCGATGATCAAAGTCGAAAGAACAGATTAAAAATATAGTAGGTATAATATATTATTATATATTATTTTATATTTAGGTGCATATTATATACGTTTATAAACAATATAGTTTATACGTTGAAAATATGCAATTCTGAATCCAATATTGATGTGTAATTTTATTTTTGTTCGTCCAAAAACAATTTTTTTGCTGAAAACGAATGCTTTAAATTGTAAATATAGGTTGGTAAATAATAGCCAATCCATACATCAAAATGTCCAATAATTTATTGAATTTCATAGTAAAGAAAAAACAGACACATCATGAAAACCCGTATAAAAATGTAACCGTTTACATTAACTGATGATGAGCATAAAAAAACATCGATGGTTATTTGGGGGAGGGGCTAAACATCGCAGCGTTCAGAATCGTATTTTTATAATATGTGATATTTTATAATGTCAATCAGACGTAGGAATCCATAATATTATGCTGGGTGGATAAATGGCTTTCATCAGAAAATCGTATATGTAGTAGGTGTACCTACTAGGTGATTGAATAGAGTATAATATTATATAATATAGTGATATGAAACGTAGAAATAAGATGATATAGGTATAGTGCGCAAGTGCGTAACATATTCTTGAATATCTTACAACTAGAATATTATGGCAATGAATGAATTATCAAACAGCCTCTAGTTTTCGACGGGGTTAAAATTGAAGTATAATATAACTTTATATAGGTTCATTACATGGGTTCAAAGTGTAAAAACTTTTTAAAGTGCAGCAGTCTTTTTTGAAATTTTAAATTATTTGGAGAGTAGGTACCTAGTGAAATTGAATAATACAATTTAAGAATAGTTAAACTATGTATAAATAAATGACGCGAAACAGGGATCTGGTTTTAAGCACAGAGTCATGTTATTCAAAGTTATAACGTAAATTCTGTATAAATATAATTTTAACAATTAGATATTAGTCCAACCAACTCGTATGATATAGGACAATCACTGTAAATTGTATAATAGGATTAAATTGATTCGCAGTATAAATTTGTAGTGTTCATTTGTTATAACGTAAGTACCTACGCCTGTATTAAAATGTATTAATTAAAATTATGCATATTATATTATGATCATACTAAATATCAGTGATAGTCATACTTTAAATATATAATATTCGAGAGAACACACAATAGTTCAATGAATGTAATATTAAACCTATTATACTATTATAGTATTATACGTAATAGCTGGTATAATTACCTATATAATTGTGTTATAAGTATGACTTAATTATCATTTTTTTTTATTGATATTTTATCAAACATTATGTTAACTTAACCGTTATATTATAATTATAATAACAACTCAAAAGTAAGTTATTGTTTAAAAAAATTGTAACTAATTAATTAAATTTAATTACTTTCGTATTGTAACACCATTTTTTATTTAATCTATTGTTGATAGATATTGTCTTAATAATATAATTAGAATAAGTTCATAATTCAAGTAAAGCAGTTAAAACATAGTTCGATTCATTTCAAAATATTATAAAAATGAATCGGTCATAGAATAAGTCATTTAAATTCTACAGTTTTGTAAAATGTTTTTCATATTTGTATTTTAATTTAGCAAACAGATTAATCTCAAAATAATGTATGCCTAAATGATTGTTATTATTTTTATATGATTGTAATTTTTAGTGGAAACAAAACGATCAATATTATATGAACATAAATATAAGTATAGATAACTAGTTGAAAGTTATGTTATAGCTTTGGGTGGAATATAAATCAAAATGCTTAAAACACTAAAAAGAACTTAGTCGTACATGTTTTTTTTTTATGTAAAAAGTATTATAGAGTTCTAGAATTGTTAAAAAAAAAGAAATGCATTCATTCGTTAGGTTGAGATGTAAAAAGGTTAAAAGTTATGAAATTTTTTCGACATTTTTATTCTGAACAATATAAATACCTACAGCCGTCTAATGTATTAAAATTATAATATTATCAATCTCAATCTTTAAACTACTTGCGATTTGCGGCATTATTCTTTTTAGTATTACTTTTAAGTGAAATATTATTTTTAAATTATTTAGTTCTTAAAATTTAAATACTATGTTAAATGTAAATATATTTTTTTAAATAATTATCGATTGTTTTTTATAGGAACATAAAAGTATAATACTTGTATTTACATACTGTATTAATTATTAAACATAGGTACGAAAATATAAAATCTGGTGGTGGTCACTCATTTCGATTCACTCACTACGCCTCAAGCCACGGTATTTATTTTATATTAAAGTATTATTATGTAAGATGTTGGATTATAAAACAATATACGTATAAATTATATAGGTAGGTAATATTGTTAATGATATTGCAGTAGTTAATGAAATAAGAAAATATTGTCATATTTTATAAAATAACAATACATTTCATGAGTAAAAATGATCTCCCAATATGCTCATCTTGCGGAACCTGTCTTACAATCAAACACATAATGACGGAATGTCGAACATACATCGATTCAAGATTGTGCTCAAAACTTCCGGAACACCTCTCAGAATATCTGGGATACAACAGATATTCATTAGCACCCACCATCGAATTCATAATAAAAGCAAAACTTCAAAGCAAACTGTAAAGCCTATATAAATTGTTCACAAACTTATCTGTACGTCATTAGAAATAAGTTGCATTAAATAATAACTGTATCCCAATGGCCTACGTCGCTAAAGGTAATTTTATTCATAAAAAAAAAAAAAATAAAAAAAAACAATACGTTTTGTTACAGCTAAAATATCTAATAAATAAAAATACACCAGAGATGATTATTGAAATATAAAGAAGGTATTTTAGCATAAAATCATATGACAAACCTTAGCACATATGGCTGGAAGAGCAGAAATCCACGGTTCTATCTTTGTTTGGCCTCCAAATTGACCAACAAACGTGACCACAGCATACGGAGTCCAAGACGCTATAAATAATCCAATGAGGATTAAGATTATATATGACGTTCTTAGGGCAGATCGAATAGGTACTGCTTGACCTCGTCTGGCGACATTTAAAGCTAATCTGTAATCCCAACTCTCTGTAAAAAAAAAATATTTTTTAATAGATAAAATATTGCGTTATAATTTTTAAAAAATACTGTTCTTAATTTGGGACACCTATCTCAAATAATATTATTTCTTATGCGAATTTTACGTACATAATATCGTTATCAATTGCACATTAAAAAAATGTGCTTTTCCGTTTAAAACTTACGATTTTTTAAGTTTTTACATACCCTATTCAATAAAATATTAAACGTATAACGAGAAAATATCATTCAGTTTTCTAAAAATTCCATTTTAAAATCACTCTGTGTGAGACTATTATAGTAGTTATAGGTTACTGCACTGCCACACTCAGCCCATAACTGTATCTCTCTAAAAGTCTAAACCATGACCAACATACACTGCTCTAATATGAGGTGTATACCATAACCAGTATACCTATATGTAATCGTTTAACTTAAAATAGTTGGTTCTGTGATCATACCAATAATTTCTTTTAAAATTATTGATGGCCCAAATGAATCGATCGGTATTATTTATTATAATATTCTGAGAAAAGTGAGAAATATATTTGATATATTTTGATACACAATGATATCTTATAATATGTATTATATTTTACTGTGAACAATTTTCTGTATTAGAAGGAGTGTTCAAAAAGTTGTATGATAAAAACCAGCATTTATATCAGAAATTGGGATTTTCTCAATAGTCTCTTTAAGTGTAAACATATTATGCACAACCATCGAAAAGCGTTGAAGGCGTGTAGCGGCCATGTTTTTCTGATATATAAATCCTATTTTGTCCGGATTTTCTTACGTTGATAACATCAATTCGATAGTTAATAAAATTGTAACAACTATTAACTAGCGTTTTATAACCATCGCAAGTAGTGAAGTCATGTTATTTAGAAAATATCTCATAGAAATACATGTTTCGTAATTTTATTATTGTTTGGTGAGAATAAAGTCACTAACCTGTGCCCAACGGTCCTACGTTGGTGTTACAATCGGCCATTTCTTTATTGTGGTCGAGTATTGACACAATAATGAATATATAGCAATATGTAATGATGGAGACCGGCAATATAAATCCGAGCACCAACATGTAGATGTAAAATAACCGATTTGAGACGGTTCTAGTCGTATAGTCCCACGAGCATGATGTTTCGAATCCTTCCAATACATACTTTGACCAACCGAAAATCGGTGGCAATGTTATTGATAAACAGTATATCCATACAAACGCACACACCTAAAAATAAAGCAAACATAAAACAAAATGTAAACGTACTATTGTTAAGCAGGTATGAATAATCAAGTAAACTCGTGTGATAAAATCATATTGATCTTGTATTTTAAAACTCAAAATTACACGTTTTATCAAAACACGGAAGTCTAAGGCGACACAACATAATATGTCATCCATAATAGTTCGTGAATTAATAAATAATTATAGATAGTAGATAACACTTTATATTAAAAAAAAAATATATTATTCTCGTAGTTTTTAACAATTCTGTGAAAATTACAAGGACCGTCTAAAAATGACCTGTTTGAGAAATGTTCTGTTACTAATTAATCAGTACGAAGAGATAAGGAAAGGTGACGTTTAATATTTGTATCATTTTTTTTTACCAAAATATTGTGATCAGATATTCAGATGTACAACCCAAAATAGCTAACGCTCATCAAATCGTTAAATCAATAGATTCTTATTGACTCGTTCAAAATCCTGGTTAAATTATCAGACAATACGAGTGAGGTATTATGTATCAATTATTATGTACACTATATACAACATAAATAGTAATTATAAAGGCGTATTCAATTATTTTATTACGAAGAATTATTATGTATTACTATAACAATAATTTTACCCATATGAATGATGAAATTATAATATACTGAATAGGTAACTATTTCGTACATGAACATGATTAGTATCTTCTCTTTGAGATATGTATACAAATAATACATGTCAGTGGCGCCGAAGTACAAAATTAAATGTATGGCAAGAATCTCCAACAACCACCCACCCACCCACCCCCGCCAAACACAACACAACCCACTAATAAAATTTGAAACCTGTCACAAACAATTTTCTACACACTCTTATTTTTTATAAGCTTTTTCTTCTTTTTCCAACTATGTAATAATTAACATAAATATATAATATACAGATTATATTGAATTGCCTTCAACGATATTAGTTACTATAAAATACAAAGATATAAACAAAATTGAACCTTTTATTTTATATTATATTATACAATATACAGTATTAATAATAATTATGTCCTTTCATAACAATATAAGTATTAAACATGTACTAATAAATCAAACATTTAGTTAGAACACTACTTTTAGCTGCAAATAACAAAATTACATTTTCATTATTAATAATTATATCTTGCTCACATGATATTTTCATTAAACTCTCGAGACGATCTTGTGACATAGTTGTTCTTAACTTTGTTTTTATAAGTTTTAATTTAGAAAACGTTCGCTCTACGCTACAGCTTGTTACAGGTAATGTAACAGCTAATTTTAAAACTAAATATAAATTTGGAAAAATATTAGCTAATTTAGCCAAACAAAATAAATTAAATAATTCCCTCGTGCTTGCTATGTTATGATTACCAATTTGTGCAGAATCTTTATCCATACCATCGTAACTATAGGCATCTAACTCTAGCGAATCTTCATAATCAACTATTACATTCGTGTTAAGATACTTAGGAAGTACAATACTGTTTTCTATTTCTGTAAAATGTTTACAAAATTCAATATATTCTGTTAATAATGTGTTTTTATCAATTTGTGTGTACATAGTACACAAAGCGTCAAAGGCATCACAAGGTACAATGTGTGGATTATTTTGAACTTCTCGAATACGTCTAGATGAAAGAAGGGATAAGTCTTTTAAGGGCCCTATATTGGTGCTTTCAAAACGTCCACTTAACTCTGCTAAAAGAATATCTATTATGATATTGTATGTATCAATTTTAAATTTTTTCATGGGACAGGATATAATTTCATCTTGAGAAAGTTCACCTGAAATTAATATTAAATTTCCTAATTTAGAACAAACATAATTTCTTAATAAATATAAAATAATTGATATTTATTTTGAAAATAATATACACCTGATTTTCTTGGAACACGTTTCGGTCGACTAGATACAAGAGGTAAAAAGTCAACAACACTATTTTCAGTAAACTCATCAGTAATTTTTAGCAATCTTTTAAAAGCATCATCATTTCTAAGTTCTTTGATTCGGTGAATCACATTATTTAAAATATTTGTGGCCATAAGCATATCCATATCTTGTGATTGCAATTGGCGGGTGACAGGTTCAAGTATATCAAATATAGTTTTGAATAATAATGCTGTTAGAAGAAAACGTTGGGATGTAAGATATGATATCAAGCCACTGCAACTTGCACCAACTACTACATCAGCAGATTCTTCGGAATCTTTAATTTGGTTTAATGTTTTTAAAACTGCATTGTGGAATTTCAAAACTACATTTAATGCTGCTGAATGAGAACTCCATCGAGTGGTGCTTACTCTCTTAACTGCATGCAATGGATTTTTTTTACCTTCCATCTTACCACATTCAATTTGAATTTCTCTGAAAATCGCTGCTCTTTTTTTTGAACACCAAAGAAAAGTATAGAGAGTTTCTAAGTTCCCAAATAAATCAACAGCGTTGGAGTTACACGATACTGCTTGTTTTACTACCAAAGCTAAGCGATGTGAGTGACACCAAACAAATAATGCTTGTGGGCTTTCTGATTTAATACGTGCTTGGAGGCCTTTATAGTTACCACGCATATTGCTAGCTCCATCATATGACTGACCAACCAACTCTTCTTTCCAATTTAAATTTTCAGTTTCCATTACATTTACAAAAATATCATATAAATTTTTTCCAGATGTAACTGGTGATTCCTTTACTGCTAATAATCTTTCATGAATCTCACCGGTAACTTCATCAGCATATCTAAAAAAACATAAATTAAACAAGACACTAATAAACAATGTAACTGATATCAGTTATATGTATTTATTTACCGTATTATAAATGATATTTGTTCCTTACGAGATTCATCAAATGTGGTATCAATTGATATGCTAAACATTTTTACAGCTTTAATAAATGACCGTACTTGAAAAGAAATATCTTCGGCAATAGCTTCAATCAGCTGATTTTGTCTTTGCCATGAAACAAAAGATGTTTCATGTTTTCCATTTTGTTGAATACGGTTTATGTGTTCCGCTAATGGTCCTGAATTTTTAGACATTAGTATAACTAAGTCCTTAAAATTACCTCTGGAATTTGAAGACCAATCCTCACAATGCCCACGAAATGCCAGATTATGACGTCCCATGTATATAACAATGTCTATAAGCTCTAATAAAACGTTTCTATTCATTGCTATCTGAGTTTTTCTATTACTTTCAATTGAAGGTAAAATTGGTAAATTCTTTTGACGTAACTTAAATTTTAAAGATGATGTTACATGATCTGAAGTTAACTCATGTCTTTGAATAGCAAATGAACAATTTTTCCATTTATTAAATCCTTCTTTGGTCCAAGATTTTTCCAAATTACTATGCAAATTGGTTCCAAAAAGCATGCAATGTATACAAAAAATTTTATTTTTGCTTAATGAATAGGACAACCAATCACGATGGCATTTTGATTTGTCAGGTAAAATTCTGTAATAATGTTTATCATTAAAGCTTCTCTTTATTTTTTCTTTGTTAATTTCAAATGGAAATATTTTATTAGGAAAATCATTTTGTAACGGTTGACAAGGACCAAATTTGAAGATGTAATCTTTAATTTCCGGTGACAAAAAAGACATATTAGCAAAAACTGCAGGATCATTTTTCATTATATCCATATCATCTACAATATAAGTTTATAAGTTGACAGTTAAAAAATTATACTAACTACTAAGTAAATAGTTTTATGGTACTATAAAAATTATATTTAGGACTTTGTTATTCTT